>NC_138773.1:33315062-33537562 GCF_965119305.1 Pelophylax lessonae | reverse complement strand
TACATGGAATAATGAAGGTGTCATGGGGTGGAGTTATTAGAGGAGCTATGGGGAGGAGTTAGATAGGGTTATAGGAGGAGCTATCAGGAGGGGTTATATAGAGGTATGGGAGGAGCTATGGAAAGAAGTTATATGAAGTTAAAGAGGGAGAGACTGGAGAGGTTATATGAAGTAACGGGGTATATGAGGAGAAGATATACTGAATAAAGGGAGCATTATGGGAAGAAGTTATATGGATGTGGGGTAATAGAAGGAAATATGGGGAGGAGTTACAAAGAGTTATGGGAGGGCCTATAGGAAAGGGGTTATAGAGTTATAGGAAGATCTATAAAGAGAAGTTATATAGAATATTAGAAGGAGTGACGGGAAAGAGTTACAAAGGTGCATTGGTGGAGCCATGGGGAGGGGTTATATGAAGTTATAGGAGGAGCTTTGGAAAGAAATGATATGGAGGTACAGGGGGAGTGATGGGGAGGAGTTATAAAGAGTTATAGAAGTAGCTATGGGGAGGGGTATATGAAGTTATAGGAGGAGCTTTGGAAAGAAATGATATGGAGGTACAGGGGGAGTGATGGGGAGGAGTTATAAAGAGTTATAGAAGGAGCCATGGGGAGGGGTTATATGAAGTTATAGGAGGAGCTTTGGAAAGAAATGATATGGAGGTACAGGGGGAGTGATGGGGAGGAGTTATAAAGAGTTATAGAAGGAGCCATGGGGAGGGGTTATATGAAGTTATAGGAGGAGCTTTGGAAAGAAATGATATGGAGGTACAGGGGGAGTGATGGGGAGGAGTTATAAAGAGTTATAGAAGGAGCTATGGGGAGGGGTATATGAAATATAGAAATAGATAGGAGAAGCGATACATTGAGTAATTAGAGCTATGACGAGCTATATGGAATTGTAGGAGGAGCTCAGGGGAGGAGTTACATGGAGTTAAAAGGGGAGAAATGAGAAGGAGTTTTATACCTTTATATGAGAATCTATAGGAAGGGGTTATGAGGAGTTCTACAAGGAACTATGGGAAGGTGGGAAGGGGTTATGAGGAGTTCTACAAGGAACTATGGGAAGGTGGGAAGGGGTTATGAGGAGTTCTACAAGGAACTATGGGAAGGTGGGAAGGGGTTATGAGGAGTTCTACAAGGAACTATGGGAAGGTGGGAAGAGGTTGAAGTAACGGGGAGATATGAAAAAAAGTTATATGGACTGATGGGGGCATTATGGAAGGAGTTATAAGGAGTAATAGGATTAGCAATGTGGAAGAGGTTTATTAATAGGCATTACAGTGAGGCAGGATCATTTTATAGAAAGTAATATGAATGTATAACATCTATAAACTTACTGCAGGATGAATCTGGGCAGTGTATGATGACAGATGGAGCCTACAGTGGTGTTATGTGGGGTACTGGTACTTTTGGGATGTAGATTTGCAGAGTCAGCTTTGGGATTGTTTTTATGGAAATTACGTCTTCTGCCGGCTGGAAATAATTAGCTGAATATTTCAGTAATGTTCGGTATTCTGTATTAATTGTTGCCTGATCTTAGCTATCCTGTTCACAAAACTCTTATTTCTTCTCCTATGGCAGACCCGTCTCTTGCTTTCCTTCTTGGCATCTTTCTTCTGGGCTAACCACCCAGCAACCTTCCACACCTTTTTCCTAAAACCTTTCCGCTGGCGCCCATACCAATGGCCACACCACCTGCAGACACAGGACCTCCACCCGAGGGGCAGACTACTCCAGAGGCCACAGAGCCTGTCTGCTCCACAACCGTGGTGGTGGTGGAAGAGCCGGAGCCTGTGCCGGAGACTAGTGCTGCAGAAGCGGAGGTAACGGTGACCATCCAGTCCAGATGCTCCTCTTTGAATGACCTCAAATCCCAGCACGCTGCCAATGGAGGACCTCGAGCCCCCAGCCTGACTGGTTCAGAGTTAAGGCTCGCCCAAGCTGCGTCCAATTCTCCCAGGCCAAGTCTGTGCCGACATGGGTCTACAGCCACACCTAGTGTCGCAGAAGCAGAAAAGCCAAGGGACTATCTGCTTATTGCCATCTTGTCGTGCTTCTGTCCCATGTGGCCAGTGAACATTGTTGGCTTTGTGTACTCGATAATGGTAAGTCAGATGTACGTTTTGTCAGAGAACTCCTATGTGTCCACTTTGTCAAATAACTTCTTGTCATAAACCCATCACTTGCCTATCTTGAAATAGACCTCTCTCTTGTCCATTTTGTCATCAACAACCCATGGGTTAGTTTGTCATAAACCCTACACTATCTTCTTAAAGACCTCTCAATTTTCTACTTTGTCATTAACGTCCCATGTTTTAGTTTTTTTCACAGACCCTATACTTGTCTGTCTTGTCAAGAACTTCTTAGTTGTCCACTTTGTCCTATACCTCCCAAATGTCCATTTGTCATAAACCCTTCACTTGTCTCTAATGTCAAGGACCTCTTTAGTCATCCACTTAATCACAGACCCCCAAATTTCCATTTTGACATAAACCTTTCACTTGTCTGTCTTGTCAAGGACATCTTAGTTGTCCACTTTGTCCTATACCTCCCAAATGTCCAGTTTGTCGTAAACCCTTCACTTGTCTCTAATGTCAAGGGCCTCTTAGTTGTCCACTTAGTCATAGACCCCCAAATGTTCAATTTTCATAAACCCCTCACTTTTCTGTAATGTCAATGACCTCTTAGTTGTCCACTTTGTCCTATACCTCCCAAATGTCCATTTGTCGTAAACCCTTCACTTGTCTCTAATGTCAAGGACCTCTTTAGTCGTCCACTTAAGCACAGACCCCCAAATTTCCATTTTGACATAAACCTTTCACTTGTCTGTCTTGTCAAGGACATCTTAGTTGTCCACTTTGTCCTATACCTCCCAAATGTCCAGTTTGTCGTAAACCCTTCACTTGTCTCTAATGTCAAGGGCCTCTTAGTTGTCCACTTAGTCTTAGCCCCTTAAATGTCCAATTTTCATAAACCCCTCACTTTTCTGTAATGTCAATGACCTCTTAGTTGTCCACTTAAGCCCCGTACACACGATAAGAAAATTCGTCCGACGACCGATCTGCCGATTTTCGGATTGTTAGTACAGTGCTTTCGACAGCCGACTCCGACTTTTCGGCTGACAAAATCCTGGTGTGCAGGCATTCAAATTTTTGTCCTCCGTCAAAACACGTCCGATTTTCGTCTCATTAGTACAGATTTCGATGGGGAAAAATCTTATGAGCAAGACTAGGCATGCTCAGAGATGAGAGAACACATAGAAAGCAATCCAACACATGACATCACATCTGAAGTAGAATTCTGTCGTACGGGAAAATTCGTGTGCAGTCTAGAGCACATTCCAACCAACAAAACACCACTCTGGACAAAAGACGGACAACCGGTCGGCGGAAATTCATTGCGTGTGTACGAGGCTTTAGTCATAGACACACACTTGATATGTCACAGACCAGTTACCTGCCTATTATGTCATCTATATCCAGTGTGTCCATTTTTTCATAGACCTCTTACCTGTTCACAGTATCATTGACTTCTCAAGCTTCCATTTTGTTGTAGATTCTCAGAATCCTCCATTTTCTTGCTAAATTAAATCTTCTCTTTTTTTTGCTTTTATGACCATCATAATATTTTATTGTCTGTAGTGATGCATTCTTACAGTCTTTGCATATCAATATTTGCAGGTTTTACAATGAAATCATTAGAAGGTTAGAAAAGGGATGACTGTCCACCTGATGACTCTAGTTCTTACAATTGACTTCTGGCACCGACAGGATCTTCTGTACTTTGGCAACTAGCAGTGCACAGTCCCCTATAGTGTTATTTCCCTGACAACCCTGGTCTACAAAGATTTAACCACTTGCCGACTGCCGCACGACTATTTACGTCGGCAGTCAGCCCCTCACAGGCAAAGCGCCGTAGGGCTACGTCGCTAGCCTGTAAGGGTTTTGGGAGCGAGCGCGCGCCGCCGGATGCGCGCTCCCGCTCGGTCACGGACCCGCCCGCGCGTGTGTTCGGCGGACCCGATGTCCGCTGGGCACTCGCGATCGTCCGGTACAGCGGGAGAAAGGCAGGCGGCTAGTGTAAACAAAGCCGCCTGTCAGTCTCCCCTGTGTAAGAATGGCGATCAAACGGTTCTACTATGTAGGACCGTTGATCACTGTTCTTACACATCAAGCCACAGCCAATCACAGTTAGAAACACGCCCCTAGGGACACACTTAACCCCTCCCTCTCAAAAAGTTAACCCCTTCACTGCCAGTGTCATTTTTACAGTAACAGTGCATATGTATAGCACTGATTACTGTAGTAATGTCACTGGTAACCCCAAAAGTGTCAAAAATGTCAGTCAAGGGTCCGATCTGTCCGCCCTAATGTTGCAGTCCCTCAAAAAAAATTGCAGATCGCCGCCATTACGCGTTAAAAAAAAAACCAACAAAAATGACAAAAATCTTTCCCTTTGTTAGTAAACGCAATAACTTTTGCGCAAACCAATCAAAATACGCTTTTTGCGATTTTTTTTTACCAAACATATGGTAAAAAAAAATTGGCCTAAAATGTTAAAAAATTTTGATTTCTACTTTTTTTTTGGGAATTTCATATAAAAAAAATGTGAAAAATATTGTTATTTTTGCAAAATTTACGCTCTTTTTTTGTTTATAGCGCATGATCAAAAAATCGCACAGGTGATCAAATACCACAAAAAGAAAGCTCTGTTTGTGGGAAAAAAAGGACGCCAAATTAGTTTAGGTACAGCGTCGCACAACCGCGCAATTGTCCGTTAAAGTCACGCAGTGCCGAATCGCAAAATAGGCCCTGGTCAGGAAGGGGGTAAAATCTTCCGGGGCTTAAGTGGTTAACTTAACTGATGATGAGGATAAACCTGCTGAATTGTCATAGCAGTTCGTTCTGCACTGTTTCCCATAGTTCCCTATACCACTGACCTGGTAATATGTAGACACATGGCTGCCATGCAGGGGAACAAAGCTGCAGAAACTATTATGGATGCTACTTCTGCATTCTTTCCCATAATCCTCCTTAGCTGGAACTGATCCTGCACCATAGCACAACTTTTGTTGCCTCTGGGCCAAAAACAGTCATACTTAGGAGAGGAAGAACTAGCGCCCCCTGTCTGTCACCGAAAAGACAGCAGTAAAACATAATGTATTGAGATGCAGTGAGCTGTGCATTACAATAAGGGTGTATAATGAGACGTGTTGGGATTGACCAAGCACATATGAATTAAGAGAAAATGACGCATAGTTAACAATTGAAAGCTGCTTTATCTATATATTATCGAATTTAAAATGTACTCATAATAAATACACAACACAGTGGGCACCAATGTTTTTAAATTGTAGAAAAGAGAAAAAAAATGGTGTTGTTTCCAGTGGTTAACCAAATTTCATCCTTCTGACCCATGGTATGAGAATTACGACTGAAATCTGACTGGTTGCTGTTTGCAATGTGGACACTTTGCTGCAGGTTCCATGAGTCAGCACCAGCCGTGCTGGAGAACGGGGAGCCTCGCCGTGAAATGTGGCTTCTAGCTATGTGCATTGCAGGATGGGAGCTTTGAAAGTAATTATCATTAAGTGCAGAGCTGCAGTGGCTGGGCCATAATAACCCATTCGTGACTCCTACACGGCTTGCATTGTGGCTTGATGTTTTTTTTTGCCTGTGCTCCCTTCTCTGCATTTCCCCATCCAACACTACTGAAGAACTAAAAGTTTCTCAGAGTGTCCCTAGGGGGATTGTAAAGGCGGAATTTTTTTTTTTTATCTTAATGCATTCTATGCATTAGGATAAAAAAAAAAAAAACTTCTGTGTGCAGCAGCCCCCCTCAGCCTCCCAAATACTTATCTGAGCTCAAACTTGGTCCAGCAATGTGCACGAATCTGGGACTCTCCCTCCTGATTGGCTGCACCATTGGTTCCCGCCAGTGGCGTAGCGTGGGGGGTGCTGGGGGGCCAGCCGCACCGGGCGTAAAATCTGGGGGGGGGGGGGGGTCGCAGTGTCATGCTGCCATTTAGGAGCCTGCTCAGCCATCCTTAGTGTAGGAATCAGTTAGGTCTCTGTAGTGGTCAGTGTAATTGTCAGGTAGGTTTGTGTAGTGGTCAGGTAGGTCAGTGTAGGAATCAGGTAGGTCTGTGTAGTGCTCAGGTAGGTCAGTGTAGGTATCAGTATAGAAATTAGGTAGGTCAGTGTAGTGATCAGGTTGGTTAGTGCAGGAATAAGGTAGGTCAGGTAGGTCTGTGTAGTGGTCAGGTAGGTCTGTGTAGTGGTCAGGTAGGTCTGTGTAGTGGTCAGTATAGTAATCAGGTAGGTCAGTGTAGGAATAAGGTAGGTCTGTTTAGTGATCAGCTAGGTCAGTGTAGGTGTCAGTGTAGTGGTCTGTGTAGTGGTCTAGTAGATTTGTGTAGGGGGCGCAATTTACTTACCTTGCCCCGGGCGCTGACAACCCACGCTACGTCACTGGTTCCCACTGCTGTCAATCAAAGTCAGTTAGCCAATCAGGAGAGAGGGGTGGTGGGGCTGAATGGACACACGGAGCTGCGGCTTGGCTCGGGGTGCCACCAAAGCAAGCTGCTTGCTGTGGGGGCACTCAAAAGGAGGTATGCGCCAGGAGAACTGAAGAGGGACCCAAGAAGAGGAGGATCTGGGCTGCTTTATGCAAAACCATTACACAGAGCAGGTAAGTATAATATGTTTCTTATTTAAAAAAAAAAAACAAAAAAAAAAAAACAAGACTTTACAATCACTTTAATACTCCAGTAGCCCTAACACCAAACCTGCGTCCAGCCTGAAACTTCCCCCACCCTTCTGTAACAGTTTTCTGCCTCTTTATAAAGTTCTCCGCAAGCTTCTGCACCTCTCCTCTTCCCACTAACTTCCCTTTGTTTGGAGCAAGCAGTGCATGTTAGTTGCAGTCATGTGCGCTGCTCTATGCACACGACACATCCCATAGTATACCGTCCCTCTCCGGTATGAACAACAGAGGGTGGCTACATTCCTACATACAATGTGACCATGGAGAATGAATGTAGCCACCCTCTAACATGAAGCCAGGTCAAAAAAAAAAAGAGTTAGGAATACATACTGGAATATATTTATTTTTTAACCACTTCTGGACCGGAAGGATTTGCCTCCTTCCTGAACAGGCCCTATTTTGCGATTCGGCACTGTGTTACTTTAACGGACAATTGCGCGCACGCGATGCTGTACCCAGATAAAATTGATGTCCTTTTTTATAGAGCTTTCTTTTGGTGGTATTTGATCACCTGTGCGATTTTTATTTTTTTTCTATTAAGAAAAAAAGCGACAATTCTGAAAAAAAAAAAACAATATTTTTCACATTCTGCTATATGACATTCCCAACAAAAAAAAAATTAAAAAATCAAAATGTTTTAACATTTTAGACCAATTTGTTTTCTGCTACAAATTTTTGGTAAAAAAAATTGCAATAAGCGTATTTTGATTGCTTTGCGCAAAACGTATCGCGTCTACAAACTAGGGGAAAGATTTGTAATTTTTATTATTTTATTTTTTTTTACTAGTAATGGCGGCAATCTGCGATTGTTAGCGGGACTGCGACATTGCGGCGGACAGATCGGACCCCTAACTGACATTTTTGACACTTTTGGGGGTACCAGTGACATTACTACAGTAATCAGTGCTAAAAATATGCACTGTTACTGTAATAATGACACTGGCAGGGAAGGGGTTAAGACAAGGGGTGATCAAAGGGTTAAGTGTGTCCCTAGGGGTTGCTTTCTAACTGTGTGGGGGGTGGACTCATTAGATGAACATAGAGATCCGTGTTCCTGAAAAGCAGGAATCTGTCATCTGTGACAGAACGTTTACATAGGCAGACTGCCGTTCTGTCTCTATGGCACAGGTGTCAAACACAAGGTCCGTGGGCCGAATCCGGCCCTCTGGGCCATTTTCTATGTGGCCGTTGCACCTCTCCTGCAGCTGCTGCATCTCCCTCATCTCTGTCCCCACCTTGTCTCAGCAGATGGCAGAAAAGAGGACAGAACTCCTCTGCCAGATCCTGTGCTTCCCCCTGCAGCTGCAGAGAGGTCCACCCCCCAACTCAGCAGTTGGCAGCAGGGAGGAGGACACAACTCCTCCTACAGATCCTCTCCGCCTCCACTGGTCTCAGAATTCAGCAGACTCCGGCAGCTGATTCCACCCCTCCTCCAGACCCTGCAGTTGCTGCTTCCCAGCTCTGCCTCCAGCTTCTTCCCAGCAGCAGCATATGGTAAAGGGGAGGGTGGGGGCTCTTCACTTCTGATAGTGGTGGGCTACAGATAAAACCAGCCGTCTGAGGGCTACCATAATGCTGATGTGACTCGCAATGAAATTGAGTTTGACACCCCTGCTCTATGGGGACAGAGCTCCCCCTGTGGCCAATCAGCACGCGCCCCCACTGGCTATTGGCTGTGCACGAAACGACGTACAGGTACGTTGTTTCACGCAATAGAGCCGACCTGTCGCAGTATATGTGTGCACGCTGGTTGCCAAGTGTTTATAGATTATGTAAACCCAGAATTTACTTTTCAGTATGTTTAGCATCAGGGCTTTTTTCTCAGAGAATAGTTGCAGGAACTTCCCCTTTTAAGTCCCCCCTTGTCTCCGCCCCTTACCCACCTCTGAGCACCGTCCCTTGATACCTCCCCCCTATCCACCTCCCAGTACCACCCCTTTTAGGGAATAAAGAACCAAGTATCATTTTACAGTGCTAAGTAATTTGTATGGAATTTGTTAATAACCTGTAAAATAGAGCCCCTGCAGCCAGCAGTAATACACCCCCCTTTTCAAAAATAGTCCCCCCCCCAGTAACAATAGGCCCCCACAACAAAGTACTCCCAAGCAACAATAAATACAACCTAGCATTAGTAGACCTCCACCAGCAACAATAGACCCTCCAGCAGCCAACAAAAACCAAGCAACTCCCTCAGCAGTAGATTCCTCCCAGCAGCAATTGAACCCCCCTGCAACAAAAGATCCTCCAGCAGCCAGCACCAATAGACCCTCCAGCAGCCAACAAAAATAGAGCACTCCCTCAACAGTAGATTCCTCCCAGCAGCAATTGAACCCCCCAGCAACAAAAGATACTCCAGGAGCCAGCATCAATAGACCCTCCAGCAGCCAACAAGAATAGACCCCTGCCTCAACACTAGATTCCTCCTAGCAACAGATGATACCCCCACCGTAACAATAGATCCTCCAGCGCCCAGCATTAATAAACCCTCCAGGACACCTCAGCACCCCTTTCCATTGCACACATTTAGTGCTAGAGGTGCCGGAACTGAGTTCCCCTCGTTCCTGCTGGAAAAAAGCCCTGTTTAGCGTAATGTAAATCATTTTCTTCAACTAATCAGTTTTCAATCCGTTGCAAAGTTTCTTACCTGGAGATTCTGCTAGTAACAACCCTTCCTACCAGGTCTAAAGCCATCCATATATGGATTGAAATTTGTCTGGCTCAGCAGCGACTATCGATCAACTTGTGTACAACCAGCCTGTTGAGTTTTTCCATAACAATCAGATGATAATTGTATTCTACTGGCAGGAAAGGCTCCCCACCGGCAGAATACAATTGCACAGCAGGAGGATTCCCCCATCCACCATAGCGCAGCAGGAGGATTCCCCCATTCACCATAGCACAGCGGGAGGATTCCCCCATCCACCATAGCTCAGTGGAAGGATTTCCCCATCTACCCTAGCGCAGCGGGAAGATTCCCCCATCCACCATAACACAGCGGGAGGATTCCCCCATCCACCATAGCGCAGCGGGAAGATTCCCCCATCCACCATAACACAGCGGGAGGATTCCCCCATCCACCATAGCACAGCGGGAGGATTCCCCCATCCACCATAGCACAGCGGGAGGATTTCCCATCCACCATAGCACAGTTGAAGGATTCCCCCATCTACCATAGCACAGCGGGAGGATTTCCCCATCCACCATAGCACAGCGGGAGGATTTCCCCATCCACCATAGCACAGCGGGAGAATTTCCCCATCCACCATAGCACAGCGGGAGGATTTCCCCATCCACCATAGCACAGCGGGAGAATTTCCCCATCCACCATAGCACAGCGGGAGGATTTCCCCATCTACCATAGCACAGCGGGAGGATTTCTCAATCCACCCTAGCACAGCAGGAGGATTCCCCCATCCACCATAGCAAAACGGGAGGATTCCCCCATCCACCGTAGTACAGCGGGAGGATTCCCCCATCCACCATAGCACAGCGGGAGGATTCCCCCATCCACCATAGCACAGCGGGAGGATTTCCCCATCTATTATAGCACAGCAGGAGGATTCCCCTATCCACCATAGCACAGCAGGAGGATTTCCCCATCTATTATAGCACAGCAGGAGGATTTTACCCATCCACCATAGCACAGCGGGAGGATTTCCCCATCTATTATAGCACAGCAGGAGGATTTCCCCATCCACCATAGCACAGCAGGAGGATTTTACCCATCCACCATAGCACAGCGGGAGCATTTCCCCATCTATTATAGCACAGCAGGAGGATTTCCCCATCCACCATAGCACAGCAGGAGGATTTTACCCATCCACCATAGCACAGCAGGAGGATTTCCCCATCTATTATAGCACAGCAGGAGGATTTCCCCATCTATTATAGCACAGCAGGAGGATTTCCCCATCTATTATAGCACAGCAGGAGGATTTTACCCATCCACCATAGCACAGCGGGAGGATTTCCCCATCTATTATAGCACAGCAGGAGGATTTCCCCATCCACCATAGCACAGCAGCAGGATTTTTTTTTCCAAATATTTTATTTATTGAGAAAGGCAGTACAGTGGGAAAAACAAACATAAATACAACCGTGATCGAAAAATACCCCAGTCAAATAGGGGAAGCATATTCCATACAAAATAAACAGTCAAGAATGATAGTACATTAATGCAAGAGAGAACTGGAAAAACAAGTCTCCACATCCAAAAGAGGGGGCGAAACACCCCCCCCTCGGGACTCGTCCGAACTACAGTAGCTAGCAGGAGGATTTTACCCATCCACCATAGCACAGCAGGAGGATTTCCCCCTCTATTATAGCACAGCAGGAGGATTTCCCCATCTATTATAGCACAGCAGGAGGATTTCCCCATCTATTATAGCACAGCAGGAAGATTTCCCCATCTATTATAGCACAGCAGGAGGATTTTACCCATCCACCATAGCACAGCGGGAGGATTTCCCCATCTATTATAGCACAGCAGGAGGATTTCCCCATCCACCATAGCACAGCAGGATGATTTTACCCATCCACCATAGCACAGCAGGAGGATTTCCCCATCCACCATAGCACAGCGGGGGGATTTCCCCATCTATTATAGCACAGCAGGAGGATTCCCCCATCCACCATAGCACAGCAGGGGGATTCCCCCATCCACCATAGCACAGCGTGAGGATTCCCCCATAGCACAGCAGGAGGATTTCCCCATCCACCATAGCACAGCGGGGGGATTTCCCCATCTATTATAGCACAGCAGGAGGATTCCCCCATCCACCATAGCACAGCAGGGGGATTCCCCCATCCACCATAGCACAGCGTGAGGATTCCCCCATAGCACAGCAGGAGAATTCCCCCATCCACCATAGCACAGTGGGAGGATTTCCCCATCCACCATAGCGCAGCAGGAGGATTTTACCCATCCACCATAGTGCAGTGGGTGGATTCCCCCATCCACATCGGCTCAATCCAGCAGGTTAAATGAAAAAAAATACAATAATACAAATGTATGTCCTCCGTAACAAAAATAGGCAGTCCAAAGGGCCCCAGTCCCAGGTCAAGTCGAAGATGCCAAAGTGCACCCCCTTTTTTAATTTGGCATTATAAAAACCTACACAAATTTAAAATGAAAATGTTTATCTACAAACAGTAATATAACCAATACAATAAATAGCTAATGGAAGGGAATAAAGAAGTTAATAAAAATTATTTACAAAGATTTTAAATACCAATTTTAGTGTTAAAAAAAATGAATTAGGGTTGACTACAAATTGTATTCTGTGACTCTACAAACACAAAACCTCTGGCAAAACCACTTGCCAGACCAAGTTCGCTTGGATCCTCCAGAGGAGTCCCCAAAGTGTTCTGATCCCTTGTCAGTCGACCCTGAGGGATGAAAAAACTTCTTATGAGCCGAGAAGGAGGGCCGAGAAGGAGGGCCAAGAAGGAGGGCCCATATCTACATAGCCTGCAGAAGAAAGGTACTCTTCTCCCCTGTGAGACCCAGGGGCGTAACTACAGGGGTTGCAGGGGTTGCAGTCGCAACCGGGCCCCATGCTCCAGGGGGCCCTGTGCGGCTCCCCTGTACACCTGGATAGGAGGGGCGGCAGGGGCCGCATGTAGAGAAATCACTGCCCTCCTTTTTCCTCCTGTAGCTGCAGGAGGAAATGGAGGAGATTGGTTCCTCTGTATGCTGCCCCCGCCCACTCCTCCTATCCAGTTCACTCGTGTTCTGCTGTCTCTGGGCCCCTGTGTGCTCCCCTGGTCCCCCCCCTACTGTGCTTCCCCCCCCCCACTGTGCTGCCCCCCCACTGTGCTGCCCCCCCCCCCCTACTGTGCTCCCTACCCTCTCCTGCTGGCTGCTGCAGGGGATGTGTCACAATAGAGAACCAGGAAGGGGTCGGTAAATAGGTAATTTACCAGCCAGCTCCTTCCTTTTCTGAATGGACAGAGTCATAGTCAGTAACATTGTAAAAAAAATAAATAAAATGATAAAAAATAATACAATTAAAATACCAAAAAAATAAAAACAACTGACACCAGTGGGTGAACTTCCAGGATCGCAAAGGTCACACTTGCAACCGGGCCCTGGCATTTCGCCACTGTGGGGAGGCCCCAACATGGCAGGAAGGTGGCCCACTACAGAACTTATGAAAGGGTCCCGCAACGAGAGTAAAGGGCCCCAGGATCAGTGGGAAGAGTCCCAGGCTTGAGGGCCAGGGGTCCAGGGAGCCCTTCATGGTTTCCTGCACCGGGGCCCGGAAGGTTCTTGTTACGCCTCTGGTGAGACCTTTAATGATGTCATCCAGGATAGCACCAAGCAAGAGATCTCATTGAAAGGGAAGATCAGTCAAGGCCTTTTCAGAAGTCTGGTCCGCAGACCAGCATTTGAGCCAAAAGACACGCCGAAGGACCACTGCCGAAACAGAGAGCCGAGACACTAGGGGAGCCGCATCCAAAGAGACATCACAGATAAACTGCAGCCCCTTGACCAGCTGGTCAGCCAGCTCAGCAAAAGGAAGGGGGGGAGCTACTCCCCCCCCCCCCCCCAAGTCAGGGAGCAAAAGCCTAGCCCATTCGGTCAGAGTCTGCGACACCATGGCAATGGTTAATATCGGCCTCAGTGCCGAACCAGCCAGGGTGTACATATTGGGGGACACAGCCTCTGCCTTTCTGTCAGCCGGGTCCTTAAAGGCAGAATCATGGTTGCCTTGTTTAATCTGCAAACAGGAGGGTCCACCACCGGTGCAACAGTCCACTTCTTAAGAAGGGACTCCTCATAGGGGTATCGCCTAGCAAAATCGCTTAGGAACCCCAAGGGGACGCTTTGGTCATCCTCCATCTTTAAGGTTTCAGAAGTGGAGGAATCCTGAGGATTCAGAGCACGTGATCGCAGACCCAGCTGGATGACCCACGTCCGTGGCGGCCGAATCAGATTCAGGATCTGATGAGACAGATGAGGCAGGGGAAGACGGCGGGCACTTTTTGTCAGCCTGTCGCCCAAAAGCCACCTCAACCCAGGACACCAAGGACTCCAGGACCGCCTTCAGTGCATCGAGGGATGGATGGGACCTGGAGGACCCCGCAGCCTCAGAGGGGGGATCAGGTAGGGAGATGTGCTCCAAAGACTCCATGAGTCACCAGGGGGACCCCACAAAAAAGTGTAAAACACTGCTAAGGGACAACCCCCACCGCTCTGGCAGTCCACCCAGATGCCAGCAACAAAGCACCAATTGATCCTCAGTATAGAGAGGACTCCACCAGACACACCACCCCGCAGAAACCAGGCACCGCAGCTACCAGGAGAATCTGTACTGCAATCAGGAAATGAAAAGATTCAGGAGTTAGCAGAAGGGGATGAGGAGGGGCTCCCACCGCCGAAATCGCTGCCCAGAGGGCTACACTGTCATGGCCGTCGCTATTTTCAATGGCAAACCAACAAAAATAGCCACCAGACTACACAAACATGGCGTCGTGAATTAAGCACACAGGCTACAAGAAAATGGCAGCTCTGCACGGCGCTACGAGGCTCCCAGGGACCCAGGAAGGATCCCTAGGCCTCAGAAAAGGACACAGGGGGAGGGGGGGGGGTATTAGTTTATTTATAATGTATTATTAATACAACATAATTAAATTAATTAAAATGAAATAACCAAAATTACAACAACCAATAACTACTGCAGCTCAAGTCATAATTTATGAAAGAAAGGCATAATTAAAATTAAACATTTACATATATATACAGTATATATATATATACTGTGTATATATATATATACACACACACACTATAAATATATGTTTTATCATTTTTAATAAAGAATTAAATTAATTCAAATTCAATAACTAAAATTAAAATACCCCAAATCTACTATTGCACCTTTCATTTATATATTATTGTATTTGTACATGAATGCAAACAATACATTAATGTGGAAACTGAAAAAATATGAACAAGAAAAGCTTTTTGAAAACAAAATTTTAGCCCCTTATTAACCCTTAGTGAATCCCAGTTTATTTTTATGAACTCCTTCATTCTCTTCTTACTTTAGCATTTTTTTAAATTGTTTGCTGATTTTTGTTACTGTTTTACATGATTAAATCATTTATTTGTGTTTGTAGCTTCAAATAAAAAAAAATCCTTTGTACCAGAAACATAGTTCTAGTGTTTTTAAAAGGGAAAATAACATTTGTAGTTAACTTAATTTATAAAATTTGTAGGTAAATGTAACTATTTTTATTTTTTTTACTGTTTATATATAAATGTTTGAAATTTTGTGTTAGTTTTTCTAGTGTAAAAATAAATTTAAAGAGATTAGAGCGTTGTTTCCAGCACTGCCAGTATAATAATCAGGTGGCCAAATCGCTTTCAGCATTTTTAGAGGAACTCGGAGCTAATAAATCATCACTCAATGACTCATAATGTAAATTTTTATATTAGAGAAGGAGAAGAAGATAAAACGGGCAGAGCGTGATTAGAAATAAAGTGGATGCTGGTGAGAAAAGGACTGATATCAAAGTTTTGAAGGTTGTGGGTGTTGGGGAGGGGGGCTGTACATTTCAGTGTGCATTGTCTGACTTAATGTGTTACTAAACCCACAATAGTAAAATCAGTCTGTATCTGCAGTCAAGCAAGCTTGTTCTACTCACTGTGGAACCTAAGGGGTTTCTCCTCTGCATTGTGTAAAAAGACTGTTCTGATCCTGTCTTCTCTGATCCTCCCTTTCTTCAACAGTCGCCAATTTATCTGCTGATAGAACAGAGCCTTGTGGGCACTCTGCACATGCTCAGTTTGGTGTGTATTGCTAGAGAGTGTTTTTTTTTGGGGGAGGGTGCATGTGATCAGCACAGGGCCAATCAGCACTGTCCAGACAGAGGATCAGGGGGCCTGCATCCTCGCAGGAAAGTCAAAGTAGAAGGAAAACTCCTCCTACAAGCTTTAACCAGACACTGATTGAAGTCGCAAGACTGCTATATACTGCTGATGAGAAAAGGTATTTAGCAGTTTATATTCAATTAAATAATTGCATTTCCATGTTTTGTGTACTGTGGGAGAGCAGATATAATGAATGCAGGGACCTGGGTCAGGAAACACTTTAAAGCTAAAAAAAAAAAAAAAAAAATCCTCTTTTGGTAGCCCCCCCCCCCCCCCATGCTATATAGTAGGCTCCAGTGTTGATTAAGTATAAGGGGTATGTAATATGTAATAGGGAGCACTAATTACCGCGCTCTTTGATTCCATGCGGCCTGCCTCTTGCCAGCATCCTCATATACAATGCATGATCATACATACATATAATGCATTCACCTTCTCCATGTGTTCTGGTGACCATTGTCACTAGAACAGAAATTGAGGGAAATCCTACAGTCTACATTTCCTTTCCTGTTGCATCCCTTAAGCAGGAAGTGTAGGAAACAAAAAAATAAATAAAAATATGACGGGTTCTATTAATTCCTTACATCCCTACATCGAAAACCAAAAAAAAATTCTTATCCATGCATACAATTTAATTAGATGCTAAAAGATAAATTCAGCAGCAGAACTGGATGAGATGGGTGGGTGGGGGAGTCACAATACCCTCTGCAGATCAAATGGCATGCATCCACCCAATGGTTGGGTAGGGGCCAGGCTGCATCTTCGGTCATATTTTGATCTGGATTCTCTTGGTTGTGGTTGATGACAAGCGGCAGGGCCCAGTCCGAAGGAACACAGCAGGAGTGACAAATCTCAGCCTGCCAAGTGCCACGACTTGGTGTTAAAGGACGACTGCTGTCAGAGGAAAACGCTGTATCCATCGCTTCCTAAAATTACTTTAGCAGGAAATCTATTTTTAATTAAACAGCCCATTATTTGAATTGCAGACACATTATGAGAGTGATGGGAAGACGATATTGACTCACACTGCAGCGGTTGCACTTCTTCTAGCGCAGGTTAGGAAAGCCGAGGAAGAATCTGGGGAAGCTGCAAACTTTCCTTTTCTTTGCTTTTGCAGAGAGAATTTAAAACACAAATTTTAGAGATGTTTTAATTTTTTTTTTTTTTTTACAGTATATGCTGCAAGCATTGGGGGTACTCAGACAGGTTAGACTGGCAACTTTCAGCCCAGGGGGCAAGTACAAACCAGAAGCCCATGGTGCAGCGACTCAGCCCGCTCCCACTCTCCCTCTTCCTGTCCTCCTCCTGACCTCATTCCAGGCTGAAGCTCAGCTCCTAGTACTCTCTTCTCACCAGCTGAATCCCAGTTCCCAACCTGGCCAGCAGGGGGCAGTTAGGGGAGCTGGGACAGCTTGATTGGGGCTGGTTGGGGAAGAAAAGTCTCCAGTGGGGCATTAAACTGGCCTCTGCTCATACAACAATTTATACCATCCATGCTGGGGGTGGAGGCCTGCACCCTGTCCTTGTCTTTAACCTGCACTCAGTAGGTCAGTGGTGGGGGCTTTTTACTTCTCTTCACCAGGATTCCTTTAGGCATGTCTGTGGCAGAAGCCGTGCAGCCTTTTTACGTGGCATCAGAGCGGCCCAGGGGGCAATCTCCCCCCCCTGCCCCTTGCCCAGTCCTCCCCTGTACTCAGGAGTGTACGGCCCTTCCAAATCAGGGAACATTACATAGTTACATATAGTTACATAGTTAGTCAGGTTGAAAAAAGACACAAGTCCATCTGGTTCAACCAATAAAAAAAAAAAAAAAAAACAGTAATGAAAACCCAACCATACAATCCCATATACACAATCCTATACCCGCAGTTGATCCAGAGGAAGAAATGTAGCACCCTCCTAGGTAGGTGCTAGTGAGAAAGTATAGTTTGAGCTCTGTCTGCTTACCAGAAGAGCTGAAGGTAACTCTATATTGTTCTCTGCCTACCAGAGAGTAGGATCTGTTAGCGAGGTCTGCTCAGTGTGCTCAGAGTGCAACTCATTCAGTCTGGACCAGTTTCACACTGGTCCAATAGAGAGGCATGTTGGACAGTGGTAGGAAACCTGACGAATGGTTGCATGGGCTTTTGATACAGTCCTGATGATTGGCAGAGGGAAAGTTGCCTTGGTGCATGTTGGGATACTGTATAAAAGCCAGAAGCACATGTGCTCAAGGTCTTTTGTTGGGGAGCGGAGTCCCGGAGGGAGGAGGGGGTGGCTGCCTCCTTCTCTGTAGAGCTGTCATGTGGCCTCAGGGGGTCAACCTAAGGGCCTGCAGAGAAGCAGTGAGGAGCTGAACCCAGAGGTCCAGAGACGCTGACTGAGAGGGGAGACACTGGAGGATCTGTCTCTGCAGTACAGTGAGTACAGAAACTCTTGTCAAGGGGCCTTACCTGAGAGGGGCCACCCCTGCTCATAAGATAGTCAGTGGACAGGTGTCAGTGGGAATAGGATGCTAGTGAGAGTGTCCTGAAGATAGATTATCCTCCATCAAGTCATCTTGTTAGAGAGCAAAGAGAGCAAGAGACAAAATCCTACACTAGTGACAGTGTGGATTAACAGCCTGGCTGTTTCATATCTTTCCAAGCAGTGTTTTGAAGATAGGAGACACCTCTTGACTGTTCATTTATGTGATGAGCCATTGGGAACAAGGAGGAATTCAGAGACTTGTTCAAGTGAATATGTGTTGGTAACCAGAAGAGCCGCAAAGACAATATCAAACAGTTCCTGTGGGGACAGTGCTACAGTAATATGGTTGAGAACTGGCTGCTGGAAATCTTTGGCAAGGAGGCCTTTACCTCTCTCTTTGCAGTAGAAAGGGCACACCGCACTCCACCAAGGCCTTTGCCCCCTGGAAATCAGCCTTGATCCATGTTTGCCCATATGCCGAATTACAGGGACTGTGAGATTATATTGCGGCTTGCCAGAGAAAAATAAAATATCCAGTATAACAGAGTTCGGGTTTCCTTCTATCCGGAATTCTCAGCGGAGGTGCAATGCAGAAGGGCAAAATTCCAAGATGTGAAAAAAAGGCTAATACGCCTTCAACTTCCATACGGCATGTTGTACCTTAGGAGATTGAGAATCACCGCAAGGGGCCAAACCCATTTCTTCGAATATGCTTATGATGGCGCTTCATGGTTGGATCAAAATGAACAAAGCCTATGACACAGACGTGCATGAGGAGATGAAGGCTGACATGCCCTACTTTATTTCTTGCTAAGCATTTGAGGGCCAAACACCTTTGACCACTTTCTCTTGGAAATCCATTTTTGTTTTTTTGGTATTTTGCCGGGAGGGCCGTTTACTAGATCTAAAAATGTGAGCTAGACCCATACAATTATTTACTAAGCAGTGTTCTTGAGGGGCCGGGGCCTCTCTGCTGTTTGGATTTTTTTTTTCAACTAAGTTTGTCCTGTTGACACAACCAATTATTATGACCCTAGTCTGGATGGCAGGGCTTTGAATTCACTATCAGCACAAAAATTTGGACTTGGGGCATGCCCCCGCATTGGCTCAGTTGAGCCAGTTCACCTGTTTGATGCGTATGTTCAATGCATAATGGCCTAGCTGCTATACCTACCTAGGGGGGGGGGGGGTTACCTGATGCCTTCTAGGGGGTTAAGCTGTCTCTGTTTGTATATACCGGCAGTGACCTATGGTTGGGGACTTACTAGTATACATGCTCATATGATAGTATGTTTATTTTACTATGGATGATAGTCCTCTGATATCATGGAATGTAAGGGGTGTTCATGATCCTTTGAAAAGGGCCATAACCTCTGCCTGCATTAGATGTTTTCAACCTGCTATGCCTTTAGGAAGTCCACATTACTCCTGACTCCATCTCCTGCCTTAAGTATTCCTGGCTTTTGGGGAGTTACCAATCCACCAATCAAAATATTCAGTTTACTCCCGTGGGGTCAGTGTCCTGATTCATGGGGCCCTGGCCTTTCAGGAACTGGGCTCTAGGGTTGACCTGGATGGCCGATTTATTTTCCTATATTGTCGACTGTTTACTATTACGTAATGTTGTGTTGGCTTTTGAATATAAACCGCCTCCATTTTCAGGGGAGGTGCTATGGAAACTGCTGTCGTACCTGGCTGACAAACCGGACACCCCAGTACTCATTCTTGGAAACGTTAATCACTACCTGGACCCGCAATTAGATAGACATCTACCTGTCTTGTGGCCTGGAGGGGGAAAGGACCACTAGGTGGGCTGGATTGATTAATGGAGGTTTAGAGACCCCCTGGATAAACAATTTTCTTGCTTCTCTAAAATGCATATGTCGTTATTCAGGATTGACCTTTGTCTGGGTAATACCTTGGGTTTCCCGACTGGAATACTTACCGCGGGGAGTATCTGACCATTCCCCTCTCGTGGTATGGTTATGAGCTCAGCCCCCCTCATCACTCTCTAGAGCCCCTTGGAAGCTGAACGCCTTTTGGCTGCAACTTTTTACCTCCCATGATAGAGTAGTTACACAGGTACAGGATTTGTTAAATCGAATCCCCTGCCAGGGAATAAGCTGATGTATTGGGAGGCATTCAAAGCTTACCTACGGGGAGTTTTTATAGTGGAAATAAATGCCATTAAGCAATCTTCCTCTGAATTTATATTACAGGTTGAAAGCCAGGTGCGACAGCTAGAGTTGCTCTATGTGACTGCCGCACAGGATTCCACGAGGGAGGCATGGATGTCGGCCCAGGGTTCGCTGGACAGGCTGAGAGCCTCCGCCGTGGAATGTAAACGGTTCTTTTCCAAAATGGCATTTTACGAGGAGGGGGAGAGCACAGGTCGTTTATTGGCTAGGATAGCTAACTCACACCAGGCTTCTCCTGCCATAGGTGCACTTCGTGCTCCAGATGTCCATATACTAAGTCGCCCTGACCTTATTGCAGCTGAGCTAAACAGGTACTACGAATCCCTTTACCAATCGCAGTGTCACTTATTCCCTAGATGAATTGCATGTTTACTTGGATGAGTTAACACTTCCTACACTGTCTGAGGCTCAGAGCTCCAAACTTGACTCCCCGCTGACCTTCAACGAAGTGCAGAGGGCTGCTTCCTCCTCACCAGCGCCCAAGGCCCCCGGCGATGATATGGTATCCCTGTAGAGGTGTACACTAGATATGGGTAATGTATTTTACCACGTCTCCAAAAAGTCTTTAATGCTGCATTAGACGCCAAGTGTCTCCCAGAATCTATGTCCAGGGCTAATATTGTTCTGCTTGTAAGGACCCACTGGATCCAAGGTCCTACAGACCGATATCATTATTGCTAAGTGATGTTAAAATCCTGGCAAAGATACTTGCCCAATGACTTAATGAGGTAATTCTATCCATTATACAAACAGATCAACCTAAATCTCCAGAGGTTATTTCTTACTATGCAAACACCAGCTGACAACATGGGACAAAGGGCGCTACTATCACTGGACACTAATAAAGCATTTGATAGTGTAGAATGGAAGTATTTATGGGCAGTGTTGACCAAATTTGGTTTTGGAGAGGGGTTTCTTTTGTGGGTGCAGCTTCTGTACAGTGCTCCCAAGGCCACTATAAGATATGCTGATAGGGTTTCTCCTGTCTTTAGGCTGTGACGGGGTACTAGACAGGGGTGTCCCCTTTCCCCCCTGCTATTTGAGGTTGCCATAGGATCAATGGCTGCCCTTATCCGTGCCAATCCACTGATTTCTGGATTCCGCTATGGCGATCTCCATGAGAAGCTCATGCTGTACGTGGACAACATGCTATTTCTCTGGTCTCACCATAAATTGGATGAAATCTGTGCTTTTGCTATTGGAGGGTGGTGAGGGCCAGTCTCAACCACATGTCCCATCCTCACCATATTCTCATTTAAATACCTGGGGGTAAATGTTACTTCCAATCTGCTTCATTATTGTCACCTTAACATACACCCCTTATTGTCCAGATTTAGGGATAGGGTCAATACTTGGAGTAAGTTACAGCTGTCAGTAGCCGGTAGAACCAAATTATTCAAGATGATTCTAATGCCCCAAGTGCTCTATCCATTGCAAAATTTGCCCATGGTGATTTCTTTGAAAACATTCAGAATAGTTAATATGATTTTCAGATCCCTGATTTGAAATAATCAAGTACCTAGAATTAAATAAGAGCAACTATAGAACCCTAAGGATCATGGAGGCTCGGCACTACCTAATCCCTGGATATATTATATGGCGACTCAGGTACAGCACCCTGTGGGGATGTTTTCTGCACCTTCCACTAGCCCTTCTGTTGTGCCATCCTCAGTGGCTTGCCTTATGTTGCATTGTACTGGCGCGGACTCCATCCCAGAGGGCATGGAAGTGGATTTATTTGCCAAACCACATAGACAGTTTCCTACATATAATCTCTTACATAAAATCTGGTGGAAATCAAGGCAGCTACAGCAGGTGGAGGGGTTTACTGCATATAGCCCATTCTGGGATAACCGATCTTATAAGGAATTGGGCAAACTGACCCAGGGTGATCGATGGAAGGGGTTTGGGGTGACTTATTTGACTCATATTTTTCAGAATGGGACTCTGCTACCTTTCAGAATGGGACTCTGCCATTCCGGAGAAGTTCTCCCTTCCCTCGCATATGAAGTTCTACTACCTTCAATTACAGCATGCCATTAGGGCCCAGGGAATGGGGGCTGTGTGGACCCTATAGTCAACCTCTATCTTGCATTTAATTTCCTCGGTCACTCATGCTAAGGGTCTTATTTCCCAGTGTTAAAGTATGTTGCTGAGAAAGATTTGGATCGCTACCCCTCCAAGGCCCAAAGGCAATGGGAGGAAGACTTGGGTCAACTGTCTGGGGACCAATGGGAAGAAGCTTTGCAGGCGGTGGTTACTAGCTCCCTAATCTCTTCACAAAAACTATCTCAGCTCTATATAATCTTAAGATCCCATGACACTCTCGCTTGCCTTCACAGCATGGGTGTACTGGCTGACCCTTTTTGCTATCGATGCAAATGGGACAGGGGTGATCTTATTCCTCTGCTGGTGTCCCAAATTACACTGCTACTGGTTGACAGTTATGGGTACCTTTTAATAGGGTGTTCCAAACGCGGGTACCCTTGGAGCCAAAGTGTGGTCTACTGGGCATCCTGAGTGATAACATTCCTGGAGGAACCCACAAGGGTGGCATTTATTCGTGCCCTCTTCCAGGCTCGGAAGGTGATCCTTCTACTCCGGAAGTCATCTGATCCCCCTTCACATCGGCTATGGGTAGCACATATGGGAAACACCCTACTATTTGAAAAGTATGTATATCAACATAGGGGATGTCTTGGAAAATTTGAAAGACTATGGGCACCTTGGTTGGCTACCCCGGGTCTCAGTCCTCGTAAACTTGTACAGGCATGGCTTTTGCAGTGTTCTGGTCAACCCAACATGATCCCTATATGTTCCTTAACATGCCTAGAAGCTGGTTATTTTGATCTGACTAAACGGTTATACCCAGTTTACACTCAATTGCGAGCTGGAAGGTGTTTTTATTGTACTTCTTGATAAAATATTGACTTTTGGCTTTTTTTTTGGTTTTTATTTTCTTTCTGTCAATGCCAGATGTAATGCTGGGTGGAAAGTGTTGTATCTTTCCCTTGCAATGTTTTGTACCAATCTGTAATGCTTCCAGACTGTATTTGTTTGTACTGAACCTTGTCTTTTTTATATGCTATAAATAACCTGTTTAAAATAAAATAAAATAGACAGTAGCAGGACAGTGCATTGGACCACCAACCTCAGAGCTTACAGTCTAACGTCTCCAGCAACATTCAGAAAAACTCAGATCAGCTTCACTGGAATTTATGTAAAACACATATTAGTAAGGAGCAAGCTCACACAAGGCTAGAAAAAAATATATAAACTCCATGTAACTTTGCAGGAATCAAATCCAAGACTCACACACACTTAACGCCAGGACCTGCTCCATGGAGCTAGCATGTGTTGTGTTGGGAAAAAACCCAGGACCAAAACCTGCTCCATGCAACTAATATCCTTGGTGATAATACAACTTGGGACCCATACATGTGCAGATACTATTCATTATAGAACTTAAATGCAGGATCTATACATACCCTTTGCAGCTAATATATTTTATGGGAATCTGCCCCAGGACCCATAAATACTCCATGCGGCTATCATCCTTGGTGGGAATCAGCCTTGAGACCCAGACAAACTCCATGCAGCTACTTTAGTATCCTCGGTTGGAAGCATCAATCCCAGGACCCATACATTCCCCATGCAGCCAGCAATCGTATACAGTTTGGTTGTAAATCCAAATGTGAAATCATGAAATAAAGGCTTTTCCTGTAGTCAACTTGAAGAGATTCCCGTGTCAAAAAAAAAAAAAAAAAGATATATGCTGCATATGTTTATATATATAATTTTTAGAGGTTTTTGTTAATCACTTGAATATCTGGTTCAAAGAAAAAAAAAAAAAAATATATATATATATATATATATATATATATATACACAATGCCTTGCGAAAGTATTCGGCCCCCTTGAACTTTGCGACCTTTTGCCACATTTCAGGCTTCAAACATAAAGATATAAAACTGTAATTTTTTGTGAAGAATCAACAACAAGTGGGACACAATCATGAAGTGGAACGAAATTTATTGGATATTTCAAACTTTTTTAACAAATAAAAAACTGAAAAATTGGGCGTTATTCAGCCCCTTTACTTTCAGTGCAGCAAACTCTCTCCAGAAGTTCAGTGAGGATCTCTGAATGATCCAATGTTGACCTAAATGACTAATGATGATAAATAGAATCCACCTGTGTGTAATCAAGTCTCCGTATAAATGCACCTGCACTGTGATAGTCTCAGAGGTCCATTTAAAGTGCAGAGAGCATCATGAAGAACAAGGAACACACCAGGCAGGTCCGAGATACTGTTGTGGAGAAGTTTAAAGCCGGATTTGGATACAAAAAGATTTCCCAAGCTTTAAACATCCCAAGGAGCACTGTGCAAGCGATAATATTGAAATGGAAGGAGTATCAGAACACTGCAAATCTACGAAGACCTGGCCGACCCTCTAAACTTTCAGCTCATACAAGGAGAAGACTGATCAGAGATGCAGCCAAGAGGCCCATGTGGCAAAAGTTCAAGGGGGCCGAATACTTTCGCAAGGCACTATATATATATATATATATATATATATATATATATATACACACACACACACACACACAGCACTTCCCTTTTTTAACATTTTGTTATGTTACAGCCTTATTCCCGAATGGATTAAATTCATTAATTTCCTCAAAATTCTACAAACATTACTCCATACTGACAATGTGAAAGAAGTTTGTTTGAAATCTTTGCAAATTTATTAAAAATATAAAAAACGAAAAAAATACGATGTACAGAAGGATTCACTCAATATTTTTCTCAATACTTTGTTGAAGCACTTTTGGCACCAATTACAGCCTCATGTTTTTTTTAGTATGATGTTACAAGCTTGGCACACCTATTTGTGGGCAGTTTCTCCCATTCTTCTTTGCAGGACCTCTCCAGCTCCATCAGGTTGGATGAGGAGCGTCATCAGTGCACAGCTATTTTCAGATCTCTCCAGAGATGTTCAATTGGGGTTCAACTCTGGGCTCTGACTGGGTCACTCGCAGACATTCACAGAGTTGTCCTGTAGTCACTCTTTTGTAATCTTGGCTGTGTGCTTAGGTTTGTTGTCCAGTTGGAAGATGAACCTTCGCCCCAGTCTGAGGTCCAGAGCACTCTGGAGCAGGTTTTCATAAAGGATGTCTCTGTACATTGCTACATTCCTCTTTCCCTCGATCCTGACTAGTCTCCCAGTTCCTGATGCTAAAAAACATCCCCACAGCATGATGCTGCCACCACCATGCTTCACTGTAGGGATGGTATTGGCCAGGTGATGAGCAGTGCCTGGTTTCCTCCAGACATGACACTTGCCATACAGGCCAAAGAGTTCAATCTTTGTTTCATCAGACCAAAAATGTTGTTTCTCATGCTCTGCGAGTTCTTCAGGTGCCTTTTGGCAAACTCCAGGCGGGCTGTCATGTGCCTTTTACTGAGGAGTGGCTTCTGTCTGGCCAGTCCACCATACAGGCCTTATTGGTGGAGTGCTGCAGAGATGGTTGTTCTTCTGGAAGGTTCTCCACTCTCCACAGAGAAACACTGGAGCTCTGTCAGAGTGACCATCGGGTTCTTGGTCACCTCACCGAATAAGGCCCTTCCCTCCCTATTGCTCAATTTGGCCGTGCAGCCCGCTCTAGTGAGAGTCCTGGTGGTTCCAAACTTCTTCCATTTACAGATGATGGAGGCCACTGTGCTCATTGGGACCTTCAATGCTGAATACATTTTTCTGTACCCTTCCCCAGATCTGTGCCTCCATACAATCCTGTCTCAGAGGTCTACAGACAATTCCTTGGATTTCATGGTTTGGTTTGTGCCCTGACATGCACTGTTAACCGTGGGACCTTACATAGACAGTAGTGTGCCTTTCCAAATCATGTCCAATCAACTGAATTTGCTGCAGGTGGACTCCAATCAAGTTGTAGAAACATCTCAAGGATAATCAGTTGAAACAGGATGCACCTGAGCTCAATTTTGAGTGTCATGGAAAAGAATACTTATGTAGATGCAATTTTTTTTCCGTTTTTTTATTTTTAATAAATTGCAAAGATGTCAAAAAAACTTCTTCCACGTTGTCATTATGGGGTGTTGTTTGTAGATCTTTGAGGAAAATAATGAATTTAATCCATTTTGGATTAAGGCTGTAACATAACAAAATGTGTGAAGAGCTGTGAATACTTTCCGGATGCACTGTATACATAAATATATGTATATATATTGTGAGGGATTAGCTCGGTGGTAGGCGTATGGGTGACCCCTTTGGGGGTGCGTTTTCACAGAGATAGCCGATTAGAGGTTGAAAAACAAGACTGATTTATTCATGCAATTTACTTAACACAATTGCAAGCATCAAAACAGCCAAAATAAAATAAAAGACAAAATAAATCCTTGCCTCTGTGGGCGGCTACCTTCTCACAGCTGGAACCTACCTAAGAAGTCTTTCCAACCTACTGTTGGGCCGACACTGCTGATCCTACAGCAGACACTCAAATGTCCATTTGTTTGCTTTTCACACAGCACAAACATTGTCCATTGAACATGTCCCTTTGTTTTCTTTCACACAGCACATGTTCATTTATAACAGGATCCTTTACTCTTCAGATTCCTCACATTGAACACAGTTCATTTAACAGGTCCCTTTACTCTTCACACTCTTCACATGGAACACTTTGTCTTCTCACCTTTGAGACGTCTTCACTCGTGGTTACCCTCCTTAGCTTCACATCGCTGTAGGGGGTCTTCTCCCATGCTCACCAGCTTGTCGGGAGGCACACATCCGACTGTCCCCCTCTCCCAGCCCACACGGCGACAGGCGGCAGCAGTCCTTCTCCCATGCCCACACGGCGTCGGGAGGTACACGTATGTCTGTCCTCCTCTCCCAGCCTACACGGCGACAGGAGGCAGCACTCAATAGATTTTCTCTGGACAAATTATAGAGTCCTTGATCTCCTCATTCTGAACAGCTGAATGGTTTTCAACTTCCTGCTGGCTCTCTCTGCAGCCAACACCCTATAGTATCAGTGAACTTTCAAAGCAGGTGGGAATGTGTCTCCTCTCAGTGACTACATTCCCAGATTTACCTGACTTCCTGTCACATACCCCCCCCTCTTGTTTCAACCCTAGGGTTGGGACACATATTTCCAGGCACGCATGTGTCAGGCACTGCTGACTCACTGATAAGCCTCCTATTATCCTCAAGCTTCCGGATGAAACTGTTTTGTCATCTTCATTGACAGATTTCTCATAAATGCCACACAGTTTGTCTCTCATCTCATATACACATTCTTCAACTGCATTTTTGGCATCATTTTGCTCCTTCTCGTTTCTGTCATCTTCATTGACAGCTTTCTCATAAATGTCAGACAGCTTGTCTCTCATAACCGTCTGTCCAATCCACCATGGAGGACCGTGATCCATAGGCAACTCAATTGGGCTAGTCTTAATGTCTTCAACATTCTTAAGACGCCTCTCTCTGCAATCCATAAATGTTTTCCACAAAACTTTGAGAACCTTTGCTTCACTAAGCTTTGTTCCAAGTAGGGACTCTTGACATCCCTCTGTGACTTGAGTTGCCTCTCCATACATCTGTACACAATCATTGACTTTTTGTTGTAAAAGGGAATGATCTTCCTTCTTGAGCTTTGCTTGCTCTAAGATGCTGTGCAGAGGATTTTCCAATTGAGACAACAGGCTGTCACACATTTCTTCAAAGTGACCCCTGTTCCTTTTCCCAGAGATATCAATATCATTCACCAAACATTTCATATTCATAGGCAGATCGGAAGCATTTGCACTCATCAACTTCTTAAACTTTTCGCCCTCCTGAGCGAGTCGCAGTAAAGGCCTACTATTTGATTTGATATTCAGTTTATATTTCTTGCCAAACTCTTCACAGAAGTAGTCAACCAGAACATCATCAACTTTCCTTACACCAACATAGGGGTTAAAGGCAACAACACAGTTGAACCCAGCGATCTGGGTGGTATCCATTATAGACCTCCTCTCTGCATCAGTGAAGAAGCATGGAACTGCAACACATTCTTTTACAGGTTTCTTCAATGCACTTTCTGCTGAACTATTTGACCGCTCAAGGTCACCTAGTTCTTTTTCTCTATCTGAATTCCACATGGAATGCATCTCAAGATCACGATCAAACTTCTGCCACCCGTCTTTCACCAGTTCCATTTTGGAAACACTCCCTGAAAGGCACTTATTCATTTGCTTCACGTTTTCACCAACAGCCTTAGTTTTCCCCACTAGGTTTTCAGCCTGAACTGAGAAATCATCACATTTCTTACTCAGCTCCTTTGTTTGCTGAAGCTCTAATGATACATTTTCCAATGCTTGAAGTTTTTGAAGGAACGGTTTATTCCAAAGGGGTGATTCAAGCCACATGTCATCACATTTCTGAGGCTCACTCAGGACAGACCCCAAAACACTGATCCTTTTAAAAACTGCATCAGGCACACTATCCCCTCTTTGGGACAGATCCTCTGTTGCCTGGAATTCCTCTTCCAGTTCCTGCAACGGAATCTTCATCTCTTCTACTTGCTGTTCTAAGGCTCGCTTAGACTTTTCTAGCTCCTGAACTCTTTTCACAACATCATCCTTGGAGCTGACCAATTCTTCCATTTCTGTACGCAGCTGTTTGTTAACACTTTCTAGTTCAGCCTTACACTCTAGAGCTTCCTCCAAAGAGCGAGCCAAGAACAGGGCTTTGCTCTCGTTATCACGCACCTCCGTTTCTGCACGGGCGCGTTCTTCTGCATATTTTGCAGACACAGTCTTCTCTTCACCAAGCATCTGATCAAACTTCTTTTTCACATCTTCAACACACTGTAATGAACCAACGCTTTCTTCCATGCGTTTTTTCATATCCGCTATCTGAGCTTGCAATGTTGCGACTTGCTCTGATAGGTTTTTCTTTGCTTCCGCCTCCTTTTTTAATTGTTCCAGGAAGCCATTTTTCTCATCTTCCATTTGTTTGAGCTTTGTGCTAAAACTCAGCCTTTGACACCTCTCTTCCTGTAAGAGTTCCTGCGTGTCTTGCAGCTGCGATTCCAAGATAGAAAAATCTTCCGCAATTTCTCTAGATTTGCTGTCTGCTTGAGAAAGCTGATTTGTAACATTGTCCAACTCAACCTGCAGTCGGTTTGCCTTCTCTGACAGCTTAGCACACAATCGGTCACCTTCTGACACCTTGACTTGCGATTCCAGAAGCTGTGCCTCTACTTTTTCCCTCTTATGTTCACAATCTTCTTTTCCCTGCATAAGAGCCTTCACCTCATTGGCTAGCATCTGGGAATAAGAATGTAATTCTGCCACACAGGCTTCTTTCTCCTTTAACTGCTGCTGGACACGTTGGGCTTCCCCTTTCCAACTTTCACAGTCCGCACGCCATTCATTTACCACATTGCTTAAAGTAGTGAGCTCATACACAGTACTCAGTAATTTAGCCTCTCTTTCACTTTTCTCTTTGTCGTTGAGAGACAATGTCGCTTTCAGAGCAACATTCTGTTCCTGCGACTCCTGCAGGTCTATTTTTGTAACTTCCAAACACTGAAGACTTTTTTCCAGCTGATTACGCAACTCCAACATATCAGCCATACTTTGCTTCTGCAAAGTCTGAATTTCACTTTCCTTTTCCATGAGGATGGTATCTTTCTCCATTATAGTCTCTCTGCGTTTTTGCAACTCGACCAAAAGAAGAGCAGTGGATTCTTCCCACTGTAACACATGAGACTTGAGTAGTTCATTCATTTCCTGCAAGTTTCTATGCTCCATTTTAAGCAATTCCAAGGCTTGTTCCTTTTCTTCCATTTTCCGTTGCAAGGCATCCAACTCAGCCCTGCACACATACTCGGTTTCTTCCAAACCGATGGCCTCCATTGGCTGCTGGCGTCTCTGTTTCCAGCCTGCCATGCTCTCTTGGTGAGCCTTTTGCTGAGCTGCAAAGCTCCGCTGAAAATCCGCATTTGCCTGCTGTTGAGCTGCATTTGCTTGCTGTTGAGCTGCATTTGATATAATCAGATGTTTCAACATCTCCTCCATTTTGAGTTTACTTTTCATCTGAGCACACTGCGTCTCCATAGCAGTTTCATCAGTGTTGCTAGGGACAACAACCTTCCTCTTTAGTAGACTCTCTTTAGGCATGGATGGGGCTGGTTCAGACGGCAACATCCCCTCCATCCAAAGAATCCGGTCTCTCTCTTGCAGGATCTCTTTTCCTGCGCACACAGTTTGTGCAGTCACTTGCACCAGACACAACAAAGTTCATCAAAAAATTTTGAGACCGCTGTCTCTTTAAAACACTTTTTTTTTTTTTTTTTTTTCTGTCAGGATCTTCTCTCCTGCACACATAGATTGTGCAATCTCATGCACCAGATAAAGTTCATCAAACATATGCACTTCCTTGCAGGGATCTCTGCTTATGCCCACTGCATACCTCCACCATATGTGAGGGATTAGCTCGGTGGTAGGCGTATGGGTGACCCCTTTGGGGGTGCGTTTTCACAGAGATAGCCGATTAGAGGTTGAAAAACAAGACTGATTTATTCATGCAATTTACTTAACACAATTGCAAGCATCAAAACAGCCAAAATAAAATAAAAGACAAAATAAATCCTTGCCTCTGTGGGCGGCTACCTTCTCACAGCTGGAACCTACCTAAGAAGTCTTTCCAACCTACTGTTGGGCCGACACTGCTGATCCTACAGCAGACACTCAAATGTCCATTTGTTTGCTTTTCACACAGCACAAACATTGTCCATTGAACATGTCCCTTTGTTTTCTTTCACACAGCACATGTTCATTTATAACAGGATCCTTTACTCTTCAGATTCTTCACATTGAACACAGTTCATTTAACAGGTCCCTTTACTCTTCACACTCTTCACATGGAACACTTTGTCTTCTCACCTTTGAGACGTCTTCACTCGTGGTTACCCTCCTTAGCTTCACATCGCTGTAGGGGGTCTTCTCCCATGCTCACCAGCTTGTCGGGAGGCACACATCCGACTGTCCCCCTCTCCCAGCCCACACGGCGACAGGCGGCAGCAGTCCTTCTCCCATGCCCACACGGCGTCGGGAGGTACACGTATGTCTGTCCTCCTCTCCCAGCCTACACGGCGACAGGAGGCAGCACTCAATAGATTTTCTCTGGACAAATTATAGAGTCCTTGATCTCCTCATTCTGAACAGCTGAATGGTTTTCAACTTCCTGCTGGCTCTCTCTGCAGCCAACACCCTATAGTATCAGTGAACTTTCAAAGCAGGTGGGAATGTGTCTCCTCTCAGTGACTACATTCCCAGATTTACCTGACTTCCTGTCACAATATATATATATATATAAATATATATATGTGCCATATTTTTTTTTCCCTTTCAACCAGATATTCAAGTAATTAAAAAGGCTAGAAACTGTCAATTTGTGAATGCGTAAATGTAACTTAAAAAAGACCAATTTCAGGCATCAAGTGAAACTGATCAGTTAATGGTCAAGGCTTTCCAAGAAACTCTGCAAAGAGAAAATCCACTGAAAGCACTTTAATCAGATTTCTATGTAATCCGCTACAGCAGATTCCAGAGAAGCTCCTTGCAGTACGGCACTTCAAACCCAGCGCTGGACATTAGGCCACAAAGGTTAATTGAATTTCCCACTGAGTTTCCATGTAACCAGCAGCCATGGCCCGTCCCTGAAATTTAGGGGCATATATTTGAAGTAGAAAATGTGAACTTCACCAAATGTTCACTAGTGGGGAATCATACACTTTACATTAAAGCGGAGTTCCACCCAAAAGTGGAAGCTCTGATGATCTGCTCCCCCTCCCCCCCCCTCCAGTGCCACATTTGGCACGTTTCAAGGGGAGGGGGTAACGGGTACCAGTTTTTGACAAGTACCCTTCTCCACTTCCGGGAGACAGCACCGTGGCCCTGTTCCTTGGAATTTCAGCCCCCTTCATTCCTCCGCCGCTGGGCCAGTTAGAAAGCGCAGAGAGTGCTTCGCGCATGCGCAATAGGGAACTGGCTGTGAAACCGAAAGGCTTCGCTGCCGGGTTTCTATTGACGAATGGCGGCAGCAGCACCCGACAGCCGATCGGAAAATCGACTGGGGCACAGACATCGCAGGCTCCCTGGACAGGTAAGTATCCTAATATTAAAAGTCAGCAGCTACAGTATTTGTACAGTATTTGTAGCTGCTGACTTTTTTTTTCCAACAATGCTGACTTTTAATTGTTTTTTTCCCCAGACTGAACTCCTCTTTTTGACATATGGACCACCTGCTGTGAATTTCATATTCACTGCTTTATATTTATGCCCCTTACGGCAATGGTCCTCAACTCTGGTCCTCAGGGCCCACCAGGTTTGCAAGACAACTAAATTACATCACAGGTGATCTCATTTGCTGCTCAGTGATTGCAGTATTCTAGTCTGCATCTCCCCAAGGTAATACTTAAAATCTGGCCTGTTAGTGGGCCCTGAGGACCGGAGTTGAGGACCACTGCCTTACGGTATATCCTTTCACTTGAACCTATCCTTCCATCTAACTTTAAAGTGGTTGTAAACCCTTCCATATACCCAGAGAAGTGACTATCCTCAGGTGATACATAGAGGTGAAACAAATCCTCCTACATAAGTTGTACCTGTTTATCTAGCGCCATCTCCCCCTACAGCCATTAAAAGTGCAGAATTTACACAGGATCTCTCAAAAAGCAGGGGGCGGAGAGCTGAAGTTACAGCCTGTAGAGCTCAGTAAGGGGAGCTCTGAGAGCTGATTGGAGGGAAGAGACACACCCCTTCACACAGCACACAGGAATAAAGCTGAGGCTGTCAATCATCTGGAGGTCCCTCCTGACACCATTTTTCGCTTGGTGTCAGGAAAACTTGTCAGAAGTGATTCATGCTTATATCAATGGAAAGAGGCAGCGGACAGAAATTACACTTAGTGCTCTGAAATGAGGCAAGTACACACTATAGAGGGATTTGCTTAGTTCATATTTCACGTCTGAGGTTTACAACCACTTTAACACTTGGGGGTCTATTTAAAAAATATTTCCACTGCCATTGCCCTAATAGGTCTAATATGTTCCTTTCTTGTGATCATCGTCTCCATCTAGTGGCCGTAATGTGTATTTTTCTGATTGAGGGATTGCAGGAAAATACCATATTATGGCCATTATATGGAGCCGACCATCATTGGAAATGAACATATTAGACACATTGTGATAACTATTCATGATGGTTGAGCAATTCGCACAGCAAATTTTTTTGTCTAGCTCCATTCTTCACATAACAATTAACCTAATTAGGCCCGGGCAGTTTTAAAGTGGAAGTTCAGCCTAAAACTAAAATCTCTAAATCTACTTGAAGCCACAATCTAAGACTAACTTGTCTAGCCCCATTAAAATTGCTATATGTACCTTTTCTGAAGCTGCTGTGGTCCGGTTTCCAGTGTCGGAAGCTGTGTGTAGGAGACAGCCAACAACAGATGGGAAATGATTGGGAAGTGACGTCACCTATAGAGTTACTATTGGGCTTCCGTTGTCAGCTGCCTCTCCTGCACCCACCTACACAGAGAAGCGCTGACAGCTCAGCATGGGACTGGAGCGGCTTCAGAAAAGGTAAATATAGAGACATAGAGAGGCGTAACTAGAAGCTTCAGGACCCCGGTGCAAAAAACCATGAAGGGCCCCCCGGACCCCTGGTCGGGGCCCTTCCCTTCAAGCCTGGGGCTGTTCCCAATGATCCTGGGGCCCTTTACTCTCATTGTGGGGCCCTTTATTATGGTCGTGCAGCAGGACCCTTTCACAAGTTCTGCAGTGGGCCCCCTTTCTGCCATCTTGGGGCCTCCCCATGGTGGTGGAATGCCAGGGCCCGGTCACAACTGTGATCTTTGCTATCCTGGAAGTTCACCCACTGGTGTCAGTAGTTTTTATTTTTTGATATTTTAATCGTATTATTTTTTATCATTTTTTTTTTTTTTTTTTTTACAATGTCACTGACTATGACTATGTCCATTCTGAAAAGGAAGGAGCCGGTAAATTACATATTTACTGACCCCCTTCCTGGTTCTCTATTGTGACACATCCCCTGCAGCAACCGGCAGGAGAGGGAATGGGAGTACAGTGGGGGGGGGGGGGGAGACCAGAGGAGCACACAGTGGCCCAGAGACAGCAGAACACAAGTGAACTGGATAGGAGGAGTGGTGGGGACAGCATACAGAGGAACCAATCTCCTCCATTTCCTCCTGCAGCTACAGGAGAAAAAAGGAGGACAGTGATTTCTCTACATGCTGCCCCCGTCGCCCCTCCTATCCAGGTGTACAGGGGAGCCACATGGGCCCCCTGGAGCATTGGGCCCGGTTGCAATTGCAACCCCTGCAACCCCTGTAGTTACGCCCCTGTATAGAGATTTGTGCTCTACAGGGCTAGATATGGGAGTTTACTCCCACTTTGATAGTTGATATAACACTTAAAAAAGAAGGCAAGTTAAAAATAGCGCATGCGTGCAGACTTGCAAAATGATCCCTTGTTGGTTTTGCAGCTGCTGTGTAAGTACAGTGCAGGACCTGGGATCTCTATGATCTCTTGGTTTTAGTCCTGCAGGCTGCACAGCACAAAGGTTCCTGGCTTTCCACTCCTCCCTCTTAGTAGGTTATTATGCTCCTGAAGGAGTGGAGCAAATCAATGCCCAGAACAGTGTGGTCCCTCCCAGTTCTCTCTTCTTATTTGATTAACAGCTGCATTAAATAAAATAGGTAACAAGTGGCTGATAAAAGAGAAGAAGAGAGATAAAGAGCCTTGAAAAAGTATTCATACCTCTTACAATCTTCAACATTTTGTCATGTTACAACCAAAAACGTAAACGTAGTTTATTGGGTTTTTATGTGATAGACCGACACAAAGTGGCACATAATTGTGAAGTGGAAGGAAAATGTTAAATGGTTTTTCGACATTTTTTTTACAAATAAATATGTGAAAAGTCTGGCGTGCATTTGTATTTAGCCCCCTTCACTCTGATACCCCTAACTAAAATCTAGTGGAACCAATTACCTTCAGAAGTCCCCACCCCAATTGCCTTCAGAAGTCCCCACCCCAATTACCTTCAGAAGTCCCCACCCCAATTGCCTTCAGAAGTCCCCACCAGGGGAAGACAGTGTTTATCGCTAGCAGCTATAGCAACCGTTTGCAATAATCGCAAGCGGATCCGACAGGCTGGTTGTACCCAAATTGATCAATTCAGCTTGCCCATTAATGGTTCAAATTTCGGTCGGTTCATCAGAAAAAGATTCAAACCGTGTATGGCCTGCCTAACTCACCTCCCATTAAGGAATATACTGCAATTTGTAATATGGATGATAATAAAATTTGTAATATGGATGATAATAAAATATGAACAATATAAAGTGTAACATAGATTTACGGTGTGCACAATATTTAATTTGCCTTTTCAGAGTGGTTGCATAAAAAAATACTTTGGTTATGCTTTACCCTAACTCTTAAACTTAACACCACTTTAGTTTAAAAAAAAATAGCATATAAAATAGCTAAACAAGCAGTTTTGTAATTTAATGTTCACAAAATGACCCTATTTCCATCAGAAGCTGCTGTTATTTTCTTAAAATGCTCCAAATTAAAAGCAATACGACAATCTGGAGGTCTGTAGTCCATTGGTATACCAAATGCCCCAGAAATATAATTTCCTGATAGTGTGAACCCAAAGTTTCTCTCTGTTACGAGAAGCAGAGCCGACCTGGGCACAGAAGAACCTGTCCAACCTATCAGCTATCTATGTTCCCGTAGTCCAGAATGTGCAGGCGGACTTCCTCTCTCGAGTCTGTCTAGGCAACAATGAGTGGGCCCTCTACAAGGAAGTCTTTGAGTGGGTTCTGACCCTGGGGATCTCCACAGAGGTCTACCTCTTTGTGTCCCCATGCAACAACATACTGTCAAAGTATTACTCAAGGTTCTGAGATCCCCCGGCTTTCGGGGTGGACGCCCTCACGGACCAATGAAGGTTCTGCAGAGCCTACGCCTTGCCTCCAATTCCGGTGGTTCTCCAGTTCTTGCGAAGACTCAGGATGGAAGCAGCGGAGATAGTGGTGATAATCCCATTCTGGCCCAACAGGCGCTGGTTCCCTCTTCTGATGCTACTTAGTCTCCGGGATCCAATTCCTCTACCCCTCAGGCCGGATCTGTTGTCGCAGGGCACTACCCTACATCCATGCCTGGCTCATCTGCACCTGAAGGTCTGGTTTTTGAAAGGGGGAAGGCTGGAGGCTCTAGACTGGCCTGTTGCGGTCATCCCCACACTCTTGAACACTAGGAGGAAAAGCACTAAAAGGGTCTATAAGAGGATATGGTCTAAGTTTACGGACCATATGTCCACTAAAGCCAGTCCACGTGTCGCCCCTGTAGTCGTGTAGACATTCTGAGCTTCCTACAGTCGGGCATGGAACTGTCCCTGTCGGTCAGCTTACTCCGGGAACAGGTATTGGCTATATCAGCGTTCACAGACATATCATGGGCCAGACATATTCTCATCTGTCAGTTCAGGGGGCAGTGAGACTCAGGCCCCAGAGGAAATCAAGGTTCCGCAAATGGGACCTCCCACTGGTTCTCAATTTTCTCTTACAGCTTGGTCTAGATCCGCACAAGCCGCCCACTATAAACCTCCCCGTGTGGCTCAGGGTTAATTTTCAGTACCAAAAGCGGTAACCTCGAGCCACACTCGGGATTACCTCACAATGTTGCTAACCTTCCCTGCGATCCCCCGCCGTCCTCCCCGCCATCCTCCCTGGCGTTCCTGACAGTCTCTCCCCGCTCTGTGCACGGCCAATTGCTGACACTTGCCTTCCGGTTCCCTCCCTGCGAGCGTTGCCACGCAGGGGGGTGGAAACGGTGGCAAATTCAAAGCACAGGCAGGGCACTGGAAAAGTCACCAGGTGCAATCCTGTGGTGGAATGGCATGATACAGTGTAGTCCGCTAGGAACACAGCTTTGTATCATGTCATTTAGTGTATTTACATTTTTTAAATTGCCGGTGGGGTAGAACAACAGGGGAGGATGGCGGGGGATCGCAGGGGAAGGTGAGTTTTAAAATGTAAAACAACAGATTTCTGTGCAAAACAATGTACCGCTTTTAGCACAGAAATCTGGACATAATCATACCACCAGGGAGGTTAAGGAACTTACTCTCAAAATGGTCTTTCTGGTGGCCATCATATCAGCTAGGAGGGTCTCTGAGATTCGAGCTCTGGGCTCAAAAGAACCTTTTCTGACTTTCTTCCTGGACAGAATGGTCCTAATCTCTATGCTGGGGTCGAAGCCTAAGTTTACCTCTGTGTTTCATGAGAATCAGGAAATTATCCTGCCCACATTCAGATCAGGCAAGAGTTCTGTCATCCATCCACTTGATGTAGGAAATACCCTAAAGCAGTATCTAGAAGCCACGGTTCCTTTCCGCAGTCTGAATACCTATTTGTACCCTTCTGTGGAAAGAGTAAAGGGATGTGTGCAACATCAAGATCCATTGCTGTGGGGATCGTTCGGACCATACAGTGGGGTTGATGCCCCCAGAGGCGGTGACAGCACATTCGACTCGGAGCATCTCAACATCTTGGGCGGTTTTAAGACATGTTGCCCCTGAAGTAATCTGTAAGGCAGCCTCCTGATCTTCTATCAACATACTCCTGTCCCATTATTGTGTTGAACCGGCTGCTTTGTCTTCTGTTAATTTTGGCTCACAAGTCCTGTCAGTTAATGGGGTGTATTAAACTTTTTTTTGTTCAGCATCTGCCCACCCGAGAGTGCACGACAAGCTATTTCCCAAAACTTATGCTGCCATGGAGTCTGTCGGGAAAACTGAAAATTGTTATCATATTCTTACCGTAATTTGGCTTTCCTGATGGACTCCATCGCAGCAGGAGTCCCGTCCCAGTTCCTGAGAAGGCTTGTTATAGAACACAAATGCTGAACAGGAGTAAAGTTTTATGGGAGTGGGGTCCTATAGGGTAGTAATGGAGGTGGGGCTAAACCCAAAACGTATGCTGCCCTGGCGTCCATCAGGAAATGAAAATTACGTTAAGTATTTGATAACAATTTTCCGTTTTATTTTTGGTGAGATACTCCCTAAGGATTAACTACTTCTAAAAGGATGTCAACGCCGTAACTTTTATCATGAGAACACCAAGTTTTGCTCAGTTGGTTATAATGAAGGTTGACCCTCCCATTCATGAATATAGATTCTGAATATAGTAAAACATAAAGCTATTTCATCAGAACAAAAAAAGGTCAGAATCTGTTACAACTTTTTTTAAAACCTTGCAATACACAGATCACCCACAGAGGATTGTTTTTTCTTATTAAAAGTGGAGATACACTTTAACCCCCAACCCCAAGTTTAGCTAGGACTTAACACTAAAAAACGGAACTGTCAGCCTAAATCTCAGCCAAACTACTGGGCCAATACCTTACTCTGCTCCAATGAAGGAATCATAGCTCTGCCGCTCCACCCATGCGCAGTGGTTGGCTCCGTTTCTGGAATTTGTGCTGTGCAGCTTCCTCTTTTTCTGTTTGATGTATCACCAATCAGAAGTAATCTTCTAAAGTAGGTCTGACTGATGGCTGTATGATAGATCTTAAAGGCTCGGTGTATGAGAGACAACATTGAGCCCCCAGTAGGAGTGTCTGGAAACCTTTCTTCTGCATAACAACCTGTGAAGCAAAATGGATTCTAAAAACACCAGATTGCTGACAGAAGGGCGTTGGGTGAACTGGAGCGGCTTTGTCAGGATGGAATAGTGAGCAGGAAGGCAACGCAGTAAAGTGGTGGAGCTTCCAAGCTGGGCCCCCCTGTCCTTAGGGGCCCCGAAACAGATACCATCTCTGCTCTCCTTTGTACTTATTTCCTAACAAATATTATTGTAGATGTGTAAGTGATTGGGGATGGTAACTTGGATAGTGTGGTGACAGAACTTTCAAACTTTAGATGATTGTTTTTAAGGGGAAACCTGTGCATAAAGAATATCCCACCAACAAGTTATCTATTAATATGAAATCCTCCACAGGGAGTGCATTAAAGAACTCATCCTGTTGTTTTTCATCTCTTACAGTCACGCAACAGCCTTCAGCAAGGTGATGTGGATGGAGCCCTGAGACTGGGCCGAGTGGCCAAACTGCTGAGCATTGTGGCGCTGGTGGGTGGAATCCTGATTATCACTGTGTCCTGCATCATCAACTTCGGAGGTAAGTGACACAAAGAACATATTCTTGGCTAGAGAGATGACATGATGGGCAAGGAAAACATTTCACAACAGATAGATATATAGATTGGAGACAAATAGAACGATGATAGATAGATAGATAGATAGATAGATAGATAGATAGATAGATAGATAGATAGATAGATAGATAGATAGATAGATAGATAGATAGATAGATAGATAGATAGATAGATAGACAGACAGACAGACAGACAGATAGACAGATAGATAGATAGATAGATAGATAGATAGATAGATAGATAGATAGATAGATAGATAGATAGATAGATAGATAGATAGATAGATAGATAGAGCTACCCTTGTTGAGGCAGCCATTACTCACATATGAAAGAGACCAGAGGCCTCCTGGACGAGCCACCATTTGTAGCACTACCCCCAGTGGAATCATTTGCTTGGGTTCCTATGCCCTGCACAAGTGATGATCTGCCCCCTACCTGGACCCAAGTGACACCAACATACCTGGAATTTTTAGAATGGACTTTACTAAGAAGACAAAAGCCCTGAAAAAGGAAATAGGGTAGGATGAAAGTAATGAAAGCAATTAACAGTGTAGTCACAGGCAATTTCAAATCACAATACCATACACAGGAGAATAGCTTAACTGCATCCCGCCCGACCTAGAGTAATATGATGGCCTAGTTGGAGCGCTGTTATCATGGGTGGACGTTATATGTTGTCCTCTCAGGATCGGGTTGCGTGGCGGCTCAATCTGTCAACCGGTTGACACAGCGAATAATCGACCAGTGTAATCAACCAACCTATCACAGTAGATCACATAACAATTGTACACAATTAATGGTTTCCATTCATAGCCATTCACTGTGGACTAATGTGTTGACCTCTGTGATTGGTCACAGTGATCACATGGTACAGACAGGACCAGTCACAGTGCATCTGTACCATGTGATAGTTGTGGCCAATCACAGCTTCACAATAGTATACACTGAATGATGGATGTCCTTAAAAAAAAATTTCATTATGCATGGAATCAAACAGTTTCATAAATCAACCAATACTATTTGGGGAAAGCAGACTAATTTTGTGGAACCATCTAACAGAAGAGGTAGGGGAACTACCCATTATGATATGTCAGGTAGAGGGCAGTGGTTTTAACCCACTGGTACAGCAGCTTGAGGCCTTTCAGTGGTGATAACTTCTTCAGAACATGTCTCATTTGAATCCCTCATTGATTCCAAAGCAGACTAGATCCATCATCTAACCCTTTGCTGTCTGGGTTCTGAGGCTTCCCTTAGGTCCCCAGGGTGCTTCTTCTGGCTGTAACTCTATCTCTGTTGCAGTCTTCTTCTCCTGAACCAGACATTGATACATTATTACAGCATAGGGTACTCTCTAGTGAGGAATCATACCTTAAGGCAATTGGGGCTAGCAGTCATCTCAGCAGACTCATGTTGGTTCTCACCATCAAAAAACTTCTTCCAGACACTGGTGGCCAAAAATACATAATGGGGAGTGTGTCAAAGGTCCCTGGTTGTCCAGAACTAAGATGTCAAATGACAGGTTGATCTATAGGTAACCATCACAAATGTACTTTTCTGCTCTGTTACCTCGAATCTCTAAGGGCTTGTTCGTGCCATGTCCATTAGGATGTATACCACCATGATGCAAAGAAGCTCTAGGTCCTCCAACTTTCACAGAAGCAAATAATTTCAGATGCTTGTTGAGGAAGTTTTGAGTCAGCAACGTCACTTGGGCTCCTGAATCAAGGTGAGCTGTAAATTCCTTGTACCTGAATAGGCAACATAGACGAGGAACTTTGTAAGAAGCATTTCAAGGGGTAAGCCTGGCTGACTGAATTTGTATACTTATTTTATGGCATTTAAAGTGATGCTTCTGACAACGTATTGGAGATCGGTGGACATCTTTTGTCTGAACGATGAAGCTCAGTACCAAAAGTGGCATCTTCGATTGTCTCTTGGAGATGTCAGACAAAGCTCTACTCAACGGCTCCGGCCTCCCCCTTCTCCTATACCACACCATGACTTAAAAAAAGACTATTTGAAGTGATTTGATGACCATTTGGCTCTTCCACCTTTCTCTGCAACTTGCTTATGGTGGCCTATATATCCACATTTGTAGCAGATCACTGAACCTACTAACTTTTTGAAGGGTGCAACCTGTGACGTCTCCCCCCTCTGATTTTCTCACTGCTAGCAGGGTCACCATCTCCTTCACTTGAGATACTTGTGTCTTCAGCGCTGCTATCGGGGAATGAATGTCAGCTGCACTCCTTCATTTAACACCGACTAACAGGTCCTGTTCTTCACTCAACTTGGTAACAGTTACTGGATCCATGTTGACTACTTCACGTGTTGCCAGGGTCATCACTCTGAGAAAGGTGCCGGAAGGTGTCCTAGATGTGCACCCACTTGCTACTGGATTTTTTTGTTCCCTCTACCTTGTACCAGTGATGATGCTCTCTATACCTGGACCCAAGTAAAATTACACACCTGAAACTTTTAGATTGGTCTTTATTAACAAGGAAAAAGTCCTAAAAAATACATTGCCGCAGCATGGCAGCCATGTGAATGTCAGCAGCAAAACCCTCATCCCAGCTTCAACTGCTCGCATGATAGCACAGCCATGTGGCCTTCGCAACTCTCTAGCCCACAGCCCAGCTATATAGCCCAGCTCTGCAATGTACTTCAGTGAGGCTTAAAGGGGCCACAGGTGGGCTGAGCACTACAAATAGAGAGATGGATAAGATAGATAGATAGATAGATAGATAGATAGATAGATAGATAGATAGATAGATAGATAGATAGATAGATAGATAGATAGATAGATAGATAGATAGATAGATAGATAGATAGATAGATAGATAGATAGATAGATAGATAGATAGACAAGATAAGATAGACAGATACGTAGATGATTAGATAGATAGATAGATAGATAGATAGATAGATAGATAGATAGATAGATAGATAGATAGATAGATAGATAGATAGATAGATAGATAGATACATAGATAGATAGATAGATAGATACATAGATAGATAAGATAGGATAGACAGACAGACAGACAGACAGACAGACAGACAGACAGACAGACAGACAGACAGACAGACAGATAGATAGACAGACAGACAGACAGACAGACAGATAGATAGATAGATAGATAGATAGATAGATAGATAGATAGATAGATAGATAGATAGATAGATAGATAGATAGATAGATAGATAGATAGATAGACAAGATAAGATAGACAGATACGTAGATGATTAGATAGATAGATAGATAGATAGATAGATAGATAGATAGATAGATAGATAGATAGATAGATAGATAGATAGATAGATACAATAGATTAGATAGATTAGATAAATAGATTAGATAGATACATAGATAGATTAGATAGATAGATAGATAGATAGATAGACAGACAGACAGACAGACAGACAGACAGATAGATAGAGCTACTCTTGCCCAAGACACATAGATAGATGATAGATAGATAGTTAGATATACAATAGATAGATAGGTTGTATATAGATAGATAGAAAGAATGATACAGTAGGTAGATAAATAGATAGAGCTGGCTTTCTCTGAGTCTCGTTAGGCGGGTGAAAGCGCTCTCGCTGGGCGATGTCACGTCAGAGATCCAGTGGAGCGTGGAGGGATGTCGGCGGTTTTCGGGAGTCAGTGAAGTGTGACAGATATATAGACACACATAGGACCCGCTCTTTCTCTCTTGTCATATCTTTGCCAATTAGTCTCCATTTATTCTCTAGTAAAACCTCTGTTCTTAAATCTCTTTCCATCTCCTGTCAGCTGGCTGTGGGTTGGGTCACCTGTGCAGCACCTGTCACCTGCCAGCCAGGGGTCACCTGTGCAGCGCATGTCATCCCCCCACCCAGTTGCAGGTCACACACACACACACACACACACTCAGCCTTCTGGACAAGCCAAGCGGATGACTCAGACAGTGCTCAGAGCGGAGGCTGCCAGGTCCACCACAAACACACCCTAAATTATTCACTACTGGGCCTCCCCAACGGCTCAGTCCGTTATACCAGCCATCTCTTCTTCATTCATTTTTTATAGGGAAATGAGGTTACTAAATAAAAACCTGATACAATTTTCACTTTAGAATTCCACTAAGAACTATTTGTGTATTAAAAAAAATGCACACATTTTCTTTTTTTGTTTCTTTTTTCGTACTAGAGGGATGGGAAAGATTAGACTGTAATGATTTAAATATGTATTGCTGGGGCCGGTCTGGTATTTTTTGCTTTTCATTTTTGAATGCGGGTTATTTTGGATGGAGGTGTTTTGCTATCGTTGGTAAAAAAATATATTTTTTTTATAATAAATAAATTATGAATGAAAAAAACAAATAGAGGTTTAGGGCGGTTCGCACCATAGAAACGCAGTCCAGATGCGTTCTGGATGTGTTTCTGCATGCGCTTTTTTTTTTTTTACATGTTTTTGATGCATTTTTAAAGCATTACGGTATATTTTTCCCCTCTTTTTTTCTTCACCTTAAATAAGGACATGTGCCATCTGGTGCATTTTTGGTGTGTTTCGTTGTTTTTTTATGCATTTTTCCAGTACAGTTCAGTGCAGAAAAAATGCAGCGTGTTCTACCTTTTTTTTTTTTTTTTGGAACTGGACCGCACTGGTGTGAACTATGCCATTGGAAACCATATAACCTACTATCCATGCGATTTTGATGCAGAGAAAAACGCACTGGACTGCATGTGGTGTGAACTGGCCCATAACTCTTAATATTGTCAGAAAACTAAAATAAAAAAATTTAAAAAAATGTTTTTTTTGGTATCACCTTACCCTCTATTAGGTGCATTTTCAGCACAGATTTTATAAGTTTTTTCCCCCTTTCTCTGGATCAGCTGCAGTTTTAGGGCTCTGAGGACACAGAACAGTTTTTCCTTTTTAATTTTTCTCTTTGGTTGTACTTGATTCTTTATTTCCATTTTTAGGTCCCATTTGCATCTCAGCATTTTGTAGATCGAAGCTCCAAAACACTGGGAAAGAAAAAAAATCTATTATTCTCGATGGAGATGGTTCACATCTCCACTCTAAGTCACCTAAATCCAAATGCCTAAAGCTCGAAAAATTTCTGGAGCTTTTTTTTGTAGCTCAAATCGGGCAGATTTGGGATTTTATATATATATATATATATATATATATAATCCCATATACACAATCCTATACCTACAGTTGATCCAGAGAAGGGCGAAAAACCCCAGCAAAGCATAATCCAATTTACTCCAACAGGGGAAAAAATTCCTTCCTGATCATACCTAGCAGCCTCCCTGAGGTAGAACGCTTCTCCAAATTATGTCAGCAGGAAACCTATTGGATTTTCTCCCTGGACACTCTTTTCCCAGGTGGTCTGAGGCCATTAAAATTATTACCATCCTTTCACCACTTTAAGACCAGGCCTTTTTCTGCCGTCTATTGTTTACAAGTAAAAATCTGTGTTTTTTTTATAGAAAATAACTTAGAACCCCCAAACATTATATATTCTTTTTAAGCAGAGAGCCTATAGAATAAATTGATGGTCATTGCAAAATTTTATGTCACATGGTATTTCCATAGCAGTCTTTCAAACACAATTTTTTGGGAAAAAATACACTTTAATGAATTAAAAAAAAAAAACAGTAAAGTTAGCCCAATGTTTTTGTACAATTTAAAAGATGATGTGACACCGAGTAAATAGATACCTAATGTGTCATGCTTTAAAATTGCGCACACTCATGGAATGGCAACAAACTATGATACTCCATTGGCGACACTTTAAAATTTTTTACAGGTTACCTGTTTAGAGTTACAGAGGAGGTCTTGCACTAGAATTATTGCTGTAACGCTAATGTTCGCAGCTATACCTCACATGTGTGGTTTGAACACCGTTTACATATCCGGGCGCAACTTACATATGTGTTCCCCGCCACTTTTTAGAGGCCTACCGAAAATCCACGTCTGGTTTGCAAGTATGGATCACTGAGGCCTTATATAGTTAGTCAGGTTGAAAAAAGACACAAGTTCATCTAGTTCAACCTATAAAAGGGAGAAAGAAAAAGGAAAATATATATATATATATATATATATATACATATATAAAATCCTATACACACAATCCTATACCCACAATTGATCCAGAGAAGGGCAAAAACCCCAGCAAAGCATGATCCAATTTACTCCAGCAGGGGAAAAAATTTCTTTCTGATCATACCTAGCAGCCTCCCTGAGGCAGAACGCTTCTCCAAATTATGTCAGTGCGAAACCTAAGGGATTTATTCCCTGGACACTCTTACCCCCGGTGGTCTGAATGAGGCCATCAAAATGAATACCATCCTTTAACCACTTTAAGACCAGGCCTTTTTCTGACATTTGTTGTTTACAAGTAAAAATCTGTATTTTGTTGCTAGAAAAAACCTTAGAACGTTTTATATATATATATATATATATATATATATATATATATATTTTTTAGCAGAGAGCCTAGGGAATAAATTGGCGGTTATTGCAATATTTTATGTCTCACTGTATTTGCGCAGAAATCTTTCAAACACAATTTTTTGGGAAAAAATACACTTTAACTGCTTCCATACAGAGCAGTTAAACCCCCTTCCTGCCCAGACCAATTTTCAGCTTTCAGCACTCTCACACTTTGAATGACAATTGCTCAGTCATGCTACACTGTAACCAAACAAAATTTTTATCATTTTTTTTTTCACACAAATAGAGCTTTCTTTTGGTGGTATTTGATCACAACTGTATTTTTTTTTTCGTGATAAAAGCAAAAAAAGAGCAAAAATTTTGAAAAAAAAAACACGTTTTTTTAGTTTCTATTATAAAATTTTGCAAAAAATAAATTTTTCTTCATACATTTGGGCCAACATTTATACTGCTACATATCTCTGGTAAAATTAACCCAAATTAGTGTATATTATTTAGTCTGTGTGAAAGTTATTGAGTCTAGAAGCTATGGTACCAATTACTGAAAATTGATCACACCAGATGTACTGATGGCCTATCTCCTTTCTTGAGGCCCTGAAATGTCAGGACAGTACAAATACCCCCTAAATGACCCCTTTTTGTAAAGTAGACAGTCCAAGGTATTTAGTTAGAGGCATGGTGAGTATTTTGAAGTTATAATTTTTTCCCACAATTCTTGGGAAAATGAAGAAAAAAATCTTTTTTTCTTTTTTTTTCCCCACAAAGTTGTCAATTTATAAGCTATTTCTAACACATAGCATGTACACAGCAAAAATTACACCCCAAAATACATTTTGCTACTCCTTCTGAGTATGGTGATACAACATGTGTGAGACTTTTACACAGCCTGGCCACAAAAAGAGACTCCACATCCAAGTAGCACCTTCAGGCGTTTTAGGAGCAAAAATACACATAAAACTTCCTTACTACCTATCACACTTTTGAAGGCCCTAGAGCACCAATACAATGGAAAAGTCCACAAAATGACCCCATTTTGGAAAGCAAACATTCCAACGTATATTCTATGAGGCATTATGGGTCATTTGAGCATGTCATTTTTTTCCACAAGTTTTTGGAAAATGTGGAAAAAAAATAAAAACTTTTTTTTTTTTACACAAAGTTGTCAATTTATAGGATATTCCTAACACATGGCATGTACACAGCAAAAATGACACCCCAAAATACATTCTGCCACTCCTCCTGAGTATGGCAATACCACATGTGTGAGACTTTTTCACAGCCTAGCCATATAGAGGGGCCCAACATCCAAGGAGCACCATCATGCATCCTAGCCACTTGCCTAGGCCTATTTTTGACATTTGGTGTTTACAAGCTAAAATCAGTTGTTTTTGCTAGAAAACTACTTAGAACCCCCAAACATTATATATATTTTTTTCAGCAGAGACCATAGAGAATAAAATGGAGATTATTGCAATATTTTTTATCACACCGTATTTGCGCAGCGGTCTTCCAAACGCAATTTTTTTGTGGGAAAAAATTCACTTTTTTTAATTAAAAAATAAGAAACCAGTAAAGTTAGCCCAATTTTTTTCCATAATGTGAAAGATAATGTTACGCCGAGTAAATAGATACCCAACATGTCATGCTTCAAAATTGCGCACGCTCACGGAATGGCGACAAACTTTGGTACTTAAAAATCCCCATAGGCGACATTTTAAAAATTTCTACAGGTTGCCATCTAAGAGTTACAAAGTAGGTCTAAGGCTCAAATTATTGCTCTTGCTCTAACGATCGCGGCGATACCTCACATGTGTGGTTTGAACACCGTTTACATATGTGGGCGGAGTTTCCGTATGCGTTCGCTTCTGCACGCGAGATCACGGGGACAGGGCGCTTTCATTTTTTATTTTTTTTACTATTTTTTTTATTTATAATTTTTTATTTTTACACCATTTTTAAAAAAAAATTGATCATTTCGGGTACTTCGATGACGGGTACTCGGGTACTCCGATGACGGGTACTCGGGTACTCCGGTGACAGGTACTTAAAGTACCCGAGTACCTGTCATCAGAGTACCCGAATACCTGTTACCAGCCCATCAGAGTACCCGAGTACCTGTCACCAGCCCATTAGAGTACCCGAGTACCCGTCATCAGAGTACCCAAATACCTGTTACCAGCCCATCAGAGTACCTGAGTACCTGTCACCAGCCCATTAGAGTACCCGAGTACCTGTCATCAGAGTACCTGATGGGCTGGTGACAGGTATTTGGGTACTTTGATGGGCTAGTGACAGGTACTTTGATGGGCTAGTGACAGGTATTATGATGGGCTAGTGACAGGCACTTTGATGGGCTAGTGACAGGTGCTCTTTATTGGGGGGGCAATCAGTGTGTTTGGGGTGCACTGTAATTGGTAACTAGCTGTTACCACAATCTCCTTCTCACACAGGATCAGTGTGTGAGGAGGAGAACACGGTGACAGCTAGCTACCGTGTTCTCTGTTGACATTTGTGACCGGCTGTGATTGGACACAGCCGGTCACGTGGTAAAAAGCCAATTTCATTGGCTCTTTACCTAGATCGGGGATGGGCCCTGTCCGAGGGACGAGCCTCGTCCCTGATCGTCGTGCTGCGTGCCCCCCGGGGCGCGCAGTAGCGGCGAGACCGGGCGGACGTCATATGACGGCCGCCCGGATCGAGAAAGACTTCCTGCCGGCGTCATTTTATTATACGCCGGTAGGGAAGTGGTTAATGAACCTAAAAAACAGTAAAGTTAGCCCATTTTTTTTGTACAATGTAAAAGATGATGTGACGCTGAATAAATAGATAACATGTCACGCTTTAAAATTGCGCACGCTCATAGAATGGCGACAAACTACGGTACTCCATAGGCGATGCCTAACATTTTTTTACAGGTTACCTGTTTAGAATTACAATTGCACTAGAATTATTGCTCTCACTCTAATGATCACAGTGTTACATCACATATGTGGCTTGAACACCGTTTACATATGCGGACGTGACTTACGTATGTGTTTGCTTCTGCGTACGAGCTCGGAGGGATGAGACTTTTGACATTTTTTTTTCTTATTTATTTTACTCTTTTTTAATTTTTTTTTACTGTCCCTTTGATTTTATTTATTTTATATCATTTTTATTCCTATTACAAGGAATGTAAACATCCCTTGTAATACAAATAAGCATGACAGGTCCTCTTTATTGAGAGATCTATGGTCAAAAAGACCCCAGATCTCTCATTTACCTTTAAAAGCAAAAAAAAAAATGAAATTTTACCTTTAAGAAAAAAAAAAAAAAAACCTTTACGTCTGCCTGAGAACAGGAAGTGATGTCAGATATCGCTCCAGTCCTCCAAGGGCATAGAGCTGAGTGGGGGCTATCTTGCCTTCACTCAGCTTCCTGCCTAGCTATCAGCTGCAGGGAATTTGTTCCAAGTTTACTGATGGCCCTGGTAAGCTTGGAAACCACCAGGAAGCAACCTAAGGGATGGGGGGCAACTCTCCCACTGCCTATAAAAGTGATCCCGTGGCGAATCAGCTGCTGGGGTCACTTTTATCTTAAAGAATGCCTGAAAAAAAAAAAAAGATACCGGAGGCATCTAGCTGCAGCCATAACCCGGTATTTAACTGTAAAGTAATGACGTACATTTACAGTTAGGCAGTAGGCAAGTATACCATCTATCTGAGTTTTATTTTGTTTCTATTTTTGTGTTTTTTTTACATATATTTTATGTTATAATACTAATCTTATTTCATATTATTCTTAGGATTTTTTTGGTTATGACTTATCGGGGGGTGGTTCTGGTTCTTTCCGGTCTCCTACTGTAAGTACAGTTGAGAAAATGCAAAGAATAAAGAATAGTGTACCCCCTGGTCATTCCTCTTATCTCTTCAGTAACTCTCATTTCATTCGTCATTATTACACTATTATTTCCTCTTCTTTCTTTTTGTTTTCGCTCTTTTGTGTTTTTTTCAGTGAATCATACATTGTGTATATAGTCATTTTCAAATATTTTTAATTTTTTTAATTGTATACTGTATATGTTTTTATTGCATAATCCTCTAACCTGTTCTGATATGACGTGTACTATTTATATTCTCTATTGATCCCGATTTTGTATGTGTATTGCCCCTGTTTAGATGCCCTTGATTGTGTAACCTTGGTTACTAAGTACCGTGTTGCCCCGAAAATAAGACCGGGTCTTATAATAACCATTTCTGGACTGGAAGGTTTTCCCTCTTAATGACCAGGCCATTTTTTGGGATTCGCCACTGCGTAACTTTAACAGACAATTGCGCAGTCGTGCGCCGCTGTACCCAAAACACTATGTAATCTAATACAAATACTTTTGACTTAAAGCGGTTGTAAACCCTATAAAAAAAAAACCTGCAAGACAAAGGCATAATGAGCTAGTATGCATCGCATACTAGCCCATTATGTGTAACTTACCTTAAAACGAAGCCCCGACACGGACCCCCGGACATCGATGCGGGCGCTGCCACGATCCCTCGTCGTCTCTTCCGGGTTCGGCGGCTCCGGCGCGCTGATTGGCCGGAAGAGACGGCTCCAGCGCGCTGATTGGCCGGAGCCGCGATGACGTCACTCCCGCGCATGCGCGCGGGAGTGATTTTTCCGGCAAGCTCCCGGCAACTTAATTGAAGGTCCCCCCGGACCTTCAGAGCGCATGCGCCGCTCTGTAAATATCTCCTAAACCGTGCCGGTTTAGGAGATATTATTTGTACCTACAGGTAAGCCTTATTATAGGCTTACCTGTAGGTAAAAGTGTCAAAAAGCGGGATACAACCGCTTTAAAGAGGTTGTAAACCTCAGAATTAAAAAAAACAAACACCTGAAAGACAAACACATAATGAGCTAGTATGCATCGCATACTAGCTCATTATGAAATACTTACCTTAGAACGAAGCTCTGCAGTGCCGCTCGCTCACCTCCCTCACAGGCGACATGCTAGGTCACTCTTCTTCCGGGTTTGCGGCATCCGGCCATCTGATTGGCTGGAGCCGCGGTGACGTCACTCCCACGCATGCGCGCGGGAGCCGACTTTCACGGCGCTGGGCTCTGAAGGAACGTCGTGAGCGGCCGTTCCTTCAGAGCGCATGCGCCAGTGATGTCACTTGCTGCATGCAAGCTAAATATCTCCTAAACGGTGCAAGTTTAGGAGGTATTTACAGTACCTATAGGTAAGGCTTATTATAGGATCACCTATAGGTACAAGTTGCAGAGGAGGGTTTACTTCCTCTTTAAGAAGTCCACGGAGGTCTCCGGATAATACCTTCACTTTTCTTCCCTTCCTTATCCTTTCCCTACCCTCTCTTTCCTAAATTTTTTTCTTTCTCGTTATGATCATATAGAAGTTTAGTGTGATAGTTTGATCCAAATATGTCACATATGGCTATTTGATTTGTAATTTGAACAATGATATATGTTAATATGTTGTAATGTGTTATGCCAATACAGCAAAATGACCTATTATTTGAATAATGATATGTACTCACACACTATACCATGTTATGCTAATATGGCCATATTTTGTATTTAATGTTTTGTTTGGAATCTTTTGAATTTTTCAAATTTTTTTTCCATCTTTCTTCTATTTCCTTGTTTTTCTTGCTGGAAAATCCTTTTTTCTTTTCAATAAAAAAAATTATTAAATATATAAAAAAAAAAAAAAAAGGAGGAGGCTGGGAAGAGGTAGAGTAGGAGGGGGGCCAAGTCACTGCACCATGGGCCTCTGGTTTGTACTTGCCCCCTGGGCTGAAAGTTGCCAGTCAGCCAATGACCAAGAAGGAAGGTAAATGCAGGGCTTCCCGCATGTTCTTATTTCAAGGGAAATGAGAGAGGTTCGATTTTTTTTTTGTAAATCAGCTTCTCCCGGCTGGCGGCATGTGGGGTGCCTACGTATTATCTCTATCTTGCATCCATCTGTTTCCCATAGACACAGATATATTAGCCCCGTAATGCAGTGCCTGCTGCCTGTGTGGGTCTGTCTGACTCATCTTCCAGTGCGTGAGTGTCCGATCTGCGTATCGGGAACAGTGAGTTAATATTTGCCTACATGTCACTGATGAATTGACGAGCCGGATGGTTGAATTTTATCCTTAACCACTTAAGCCCTGGAAGATTTTACCCCCTTCCTGACCAGGGGGTATTTTGCGATTCGGCACTGCGTGACTTTAACAGACAATTGCGCGGTCGTGCGACGCTGTACCTAAACTAATTTGACGTCTTTTTTTTCCCACAAATAGAGCTTTCTTTTGGTGGTATTTGATCACCTGTGCGATTTTTTTGATCATGCGCTATAATCAAGAAAAAAGCGACAATTTTGCAAAAACAACAATATTTTTCACATTTTTTTATATGAAATTCCCCCCCCAAAAAAAAATGTAAAAATCAAAATTTTTTTTAAATTTTTGGCCAATTTGTTTTCTGCTACCTATGTTTGGTAAAAAAAATCACAATAAGCATATTTTGATTGGTTTGCGCAAAAGTTATTGCGTTTACTAACTAAGGGAAAGATTTTTGTCATTTTTGTTGGGTTTTTTTAACGAGTAATGGCGGCGATCTGCTATTTTTTTTTTTTTGCGGTACTGCGACATTGCGGCGGACAGATCGGACCCTTGACTGACATTTTTTACACTTTTGGGGGTACCAGTGACATTACTACTGTAATCAGTGCTATACATATGCACTGTTACTGTAAAAATGACACTGGCAGGGAAGGGGTTAACTTTATTGGAGAGGGAGGGGTTAAGGGTGTCCCTAGGGGCGTGCTTCTAACTGTGCAGGGATGTGGCTGTGTGTGTAACAGCACAGATCAATGGTCCTACATAGCAGGACCGTTAGATCAGTGCTTTTACACAGGGGAGAATAACAGGCGGCTTTGTTTACATTAGCCGCCTGCCTTTCTCCCTTCACAGAGGACGATCGCGAGTGACCGGCGGACATCGGGTCCGCCGGTCACACGCACGGAGGTGTCCGTGAACGAGCTATTGGCTCCCAGGCTAGTGACGTATATATACGTCATTTTGCTTGGCCGGGGCCGACCGCCGCAGTAAATAGTCGTGCGGCGGTCGGCAACCGGTTAACCATTACAGCTCTCGCACCTTTAACCTTTATAGACCGGAGCAATCTTTACATTTCCACTATGGGCCTGCGTATTTGGTGATAATGTCACAATCTAAAGAGTAACTCCACTTTTGCTGTGAAAAAAACAAACAATTCCCTCTGGGTAATCAATGTGCATTGCAGGGATTTATACAAACTTTAGAGCAGATTCTTACCTGTTTCTGTTCTGAAGAAAAAGCTGTTTTTTTCCTACTAAGTCCTTTGAAGTCTGATTCCTGAATGGGATTATCTGTGTTTGTTCTCATCAGCTGATGCACTTGTTGTAAAGAGGAAAGTTGCAATGTCTGCATCCCTTTAGAAGTAATTAACCCTTTCACATGATCAGACCGATCAGGTCCGCCTGTCCGTTTTTCAGGTGGACCTGATCGGGCCACACATTCTCCTCTATAAGGAGGCGGATGACATGTGTCTGCTGACACCTGCCTGGCATCCGATCCAACAAGATCCGCTGAAAACCGCCAGCTGGCGATACTTTCACCATCCATCCAGCGGGCCGGAACGGATGAAAACAGACAGGCTGTCGCTGTACTATGACGCTAATGGCACTGGCAGGGAAGGGGTTAACATCAGGGCCAACAAAGGGTTAAATGTGTCCCTGGGGAGTGATTACTCACTGTGGCGGAGGTGCTTGTACTATGGGAAGGCAGAGGTCTGTGTTCCTGCTTAGCAGAAACACAGGATCTCTACCTCCCTTACTAACAGAATGCCTCTCCCGAACGATCGCCGAGTGCTGGCGGACATCGAGCCTGCCAGACCTGATGATTGGCTCCCACTGTGTCCAATTACAGGTAGCTGCCACCGTGCATGCAAGCCCCAGACCCGATACTGCAGAATTACCTACCTGTATGTGATTCTGCACACAGGAGCCACCGCTCCACAGTAGTCAGGTGGTCCGTTTTCATCCGATTTCCCCATAGAGGAGAGCAGGACTCTGACAGGTCTGTCTCTGCACAGTGAGTGGGGATGAACCTGTCATCCACCTGCTGACCTAGCGGAGTCCATCCAAACGAATCCGCCCCCTGTGAAAGGGGCCTAAGGGAATATCCCACCAAAAATAGAATTGCAGACGATGCCTAAAATGTTATTTGTATCTTAGTGCAGAGAAAATCAGAGAGCCAATCACACAAACAGGAAATTACATTTCTGGAGATGCTCTGCACAGTTGCTCTGCAAATAGAGCTTTCCTTTGGTGGTATTTGATCGTGTAGCCCTACGTCGGTCACACGCAGGGTGCTGGGGGGGGGGGGGGGGTGGGGGGTGAGCGCGCACGGCCGGCGGCGCATAGACAGTGTTTACCACTTTAAGACCGGAAGGATTTGCCCCCTTAATGACCAGGTCCTTTTTTGCGATTCGGCACTGCCTCACTTTAACGGACAATTGCGCAGTCGTGCAAATTTGTACCCAAACCAAATTTACGTCCTTTTTTTCCCACAAATAGAGCTTTCTTTTGGTGGCATTTGATCACCTGCGTGATTTTTATTTTTTGCGCTATAAACAAAAATAGCAACAATTTTGAAAAAAAAAAAAAAAAACAATATTTATCACATTCTGCTATATGACATTCTCGGAAAATTTTTTTTTTTTTAACATTTTAGGCCGATTTGATTTCTGCTACATATTTTTTGGTAAAAAATATAAGCGTATTTTGATTGGTTTGCGCAAAAGTTACTCGCACTCGCCCCCTAGCGGCCTTCAAGCGAGCGACGTATACCTATGTCTCTTTGCCTGCAGCGGCCAGACTGCCACAGTAAATATACTGTAGTGGCCGGCAACTGGTTAACATGGATTTCAATGGGCCCAGTGCATACCAGTGCAGTGCGTTCCAGTGCAGTCAACAAAAGTAGAACATTTTTTTCTGTATGGAAAGCATCTGCAAATGCATCAAAAATGTACATGTCCTTAGTGGAGATGAAGAAGAGAAAGAGTGGAAAATAAATGCACTGCAGATCATCAAAAATGCACCAGAACACATCAAAAACACGCCTGCAGAAACACATCCGGAACACAGAAATTGTGGTATGAACCGGCCCCAAGGGTTTGACGTACAACATAAAAAATATTGTTTTTTTAATGCCATCTACAGACAAAAAGACATAAATAATTAAAAAAAAAATAATAATAATGTATTTCCACTTAGGGCGCAATGCTAGTTTTAAAAGTACCACTGTAGGTAAAAAGTATCAGTTTTACATCGTATTTAATAATGTGTCTCGTTTTTAAAGCGAAGTTCCACTCAAAAGTGGAACTTCCGCTTATCTGTCTTCTCCCCACCTCCAGTGCCACATTTGGCACCTTTCAGGAGGAGGGGGGAGCGGGTACCTGTTTTTGACAGGTACCCTGTCCCCACTTCCATCGGACTGTACGTCAGAGGTTCAGCCCCCTTCTCCTCCCTCTGCTTCAGGAGAGGACTGGGCCAGGGGGCAGGGGGGCCAACTGCCCCCCGGGCCACTCTGAGGCTCCATAAAACGGCTACACCACTTCTGCCGCAGACATGCCTAAAGGTTTCCTGGTGAAGAGAAGTAAAAAGTCTCCACTACTGACCTACTGAGTGCGGGATAAAGACAAGGACAGAGCGCAGACCTCCCCCCCTTCCCCCAGCATGGATGGTATGAACTGTGTCTGAGCAGAGGCCAGTTCCATGCCCCACTGGAGACTCTTCTGCCAGAGGAAGCCCCGACAGAGCTGTCACAGCTCCCCCCCCCCCCCAACTGCCCCCTGCTGACCCCTGCTGGCCAGGTCGGGAACCTGGATGTGGCCGGTGAGTAGAGAGTACCTGGAGCGGAGCTTTAGCCTGGAATGGGGGGTCAGGAGGAGGCCGGGAAGAGGGAGAGTGGGAGGGGGGGCCGAGTCACTGCACCATGGGCCTCTGGTTTGTAATTGCCCCCTGGGCTCAAAGTTGCCAGTCATCCCCTGCTCTGCTTCCCATACATCTGTGCTTACATGGGTCTCCCCATACATCTGTGCATACATGGGTCTCCCCATACATCTGTGCTTACATGGGTTTCCCCATACATCTGCCCATACATGGGTTTCCCCATACATCTGTGCATACATGGGTTTCCCTATACATCTGTGCATACATGGGTTTCCCCATACATCTGTGCATACATGGGTTTCCCCATACATCTGTGCTTACATGGGTTTCCCCATACATCTGTACATACATGGGTTTCCCTATACATCTGTGCATACATGGGTTTCCCCATACATCTGTGCATACATGGGTTTCCCCATACCTCTGTGCATACATGGGTTTCCCCATACATCTGTGCATACATGGGTTTCCCCATACATCTGTGCATACATGGGTTTCCCCATACATCTGTGCTTACATGGGTTTCCCCATACATCTGCGCATACATGGGTTTCCCCATACATCTGTGCTTACATGGGTTTCCCCATACATCTGTGCATACATGGGTTTCCCTATACATCTGTGCATACATGGGTTTCCCCATACATCTGTGCATACATGGGTTTCCCCATACATCTGTGCATACATGGGTTTCCCTATACATCTGTGCATACATGGGTTTCCCCATACATCTGTGCATACATGGGTTTCCCCATACATCTGTGCATACATGGGTTTCCCCATACATCTGTGCATACATGGGTTTCCCCATACATCTGTACATACATGGGTTTCCCCATACATCTGTACATACATGGGTTTCCCCATACATCTGTGCATACATGGGTTTCCCCATACATCTGTGCATACATGGGTTTCCCCATACATCTGTGCATACATGGGTTTCCTCATACATCTGTACATACATGGGTTTCCCCATACATCTGTGCATACATGGGTTTCCCCATACATCTGTGTATACATGGGTTTCCCTATACATCTGCGTATACATGGGTTTCCCCATACATCTGTGCATACATTGGTTTCCCCATACATCTGTGCATACATGGGTTTCCCCATACATCTGTGCATACATGAGTTTCCCCATACATCTGTGCATACATGGGTTTCCCTATACATCTGTGCATACATGGGTTTCCCCATACATCTGTGCATACATGGGTTTCCACATACATCTGTGCATACATGGGTTTCCACATACATCTGTGTATACATGGGTTTCCCCATACATCTGTGCATACATGGGTTTCCCCATACCTCTGTGCATACATGGGTTTCCCCATACATCTGTGCATACATGGGTTTCCCCATACATCTGTGCATACATGGGTTTCCCCATACATCTGTGCATACATGGGTTTCCCCATACATCTGTGCATACATGGGTTTCCCCATACATCTGTGCATACATGGGTTTCCCCATACATCTGTGCATACATGGGTTTCCCCATACCTCTGTGCATACATGGGTTTCCCCATACATCTGTGCATACATGGGTTTCCCCATACATCTGTGCATACATGGGTCTCCCCATACATCTGTACATACATGGGTTTCCCTATACACCTGTGTATACATGGGTTTCCCCATACATCTGTGCATACATGGGTTTCCCTATACATCTGTGCATACATGGGTTTCCCCATACATCTGTGCATACATGGGTTTCCCCATACATCTGTGCATACATGGGTTTCCCCATACATTTGTGCATACATGGGTTTCCCCCATACATCTGTGTATACATGGGTTTCCCCGTACATCTGTACATACATGGTTTTCCCCATACATCTGTGCATACATGGGTTTCCCCATACATCTGTGCTTACATGGGTTTCCCCATACATCTGTACATACATGGGTTTCCCCATACATCTACGCATACATGGGTTTCCCTATACATCTGTGCATACATGGGTTTCCCTATACATCTGTGCATACATGGGTTTCCCCATACATCTGTACATACATGGGTTTCCCATACATCTGTGCATACATGGGTTTCCCCATACATCTGTGCATACATGGGTCTCCCCATACATCTGTGCATACATGGGTTTCCCCATACATCTGTACATACATGGGTTTCCCCATACATCTGTGCACGCATGGGGATTCTCCGCACATGCTCAAATGATTTTGAATTACCCTGTGCAGATAATGGCAGTGCAGGAGGGGGGGGGGGGGGGTGAGCCATGAACAATAGGAGCTGAAGCTCTGCAGTTCCGAAGACTTTTCAGAAGCTTTGATTTGCACAGCACTGACTCTATCCACTCCGGTGCTGAGGAACAAATCCTGGCTGTCATTTTGACAGCCGGGATTAGTCACCAAGGGTCCGGTGGGAACAGAGTGTAAGGCACCCTATAGATGAGTCATTTTTTTGGTTCTTGAGAGGAGTACTGAGGCAGGGGGCTGTGATGTTTTCAGAAAGCTGTGTACAGTACTTTGCTGGCCCCTCCCACCAGCCATGATCTGCCTGCATCGCATAGAGAAGCACAGAGACGCAGAGATGGACACTAAAATAATGAATGTAATGAAAAGATTAGTATGATGATTAGAGGGGAAAGAAGGAACCAGGGAAGGCAATATATAAGCTGGTTAAACTTCAGCTTTAAGCGTGGTCTCTACACACCTAAGCTGCTCCGTCTTGTGACCGAAGCTGTTTTGTAGAGAGGCCTTTCTGTGGTTTGGTGTTGCTGGGAAAGAGGATGTTAATGGCTTGATATGCATTTAATATTTAATAGGAGAATAATTCAGCTTCCTCTTCAGTTATGTATAGTGAGCTGGTCTGAGGCTCGGGGGAAAACTGGTTAGAAGTGAATAAAGTTGATGACACGAATGGCCCGGCGGGGAGCAGGGGAGTATGTCCTGTGAATGGAGCTGCATTGGTCCAGCTTGTCCCTCGCTGGGGCTTCAGTGTAACTTCAAAAAGGTCCTCTGATATCCTGGTGATAATGTTTAATGCAATGGAATAACAGCAGGGCCGTCTTTAACACAGGGCAAAAGGGGCAGCTGCCCTGGGCCCAGTCATTGTTGTGGGGCCCAAAGCAGCTGCCCCTTGAGCCTGCTCAGCCCGTAAATAAGTGGATTTGTTGGGGGGGGCTTGGGGGGCAAGAAAATATTAGACCCTGGGCAAACCAATATTAAAGATGGCCCTGAATAACAGTTACATAGTTAGATAAAAGACACGTCCATCGAGTTTAGCTGATCCAGAGGAAGGCAAAAATAATTTACAAGGTGTCATCCTAAGATTGGGGTCTCCAAACTATGGCCGGCTGCAAGGTTTTATTCCACCCACAGCTAGGGGCACTGCCATATCCCTAATGTGCAATGAGTGAGGATTAAGGTCAGCAGAGGCTGCCTATGGTTTCCTATTCTGATGTGGGGGACTCTGATGGGGACCCTGATGTAAAGAGGACTCTGATTGAGACCCTGATATATGGAGGACTTTGATGGGGACCCTGATATAAGGGGGGGGGGGGACTCTGATGGGGATCCTGATGTAAGGGTCAATGCTGACGATGACTCTGATATAGGATGGACCTTGCTGCGAAGGGGACTTTAAAGGGGGCCCCTGATGTGAGGGGAACTCTGACTGAGATAAGGATATAAGTACTGTTGTGATGTACGGAAGACTCAGATTAAGACCCTGATGTAAGAGTGGACTCTAACGGGGACCCTGATGTAAGGGGGCACTCTGATGGGGACCCTGATGTAAGAGTGGACTCTAAAGGGGACCCTGATGCAAAGGGGACTCTGATGGAGACCCTGATGCAAGGGGGACTCTGATGGGAACGCTGATGTAAGGGGGAACTCTGATGGGAAACATTGATGTAAATAGGGACTCTGTTGGGGACCCTGATGTAAGGGTGATCTCTAATGGTGACTCTTATGTAATGAGGACTCTGATGGAGACCCTGATGCAAAGGGGACTTTGATAGAGACCCTAATGGGAACGTTGATGTGGGGGGGACCCTGATGTAAGGGTGGTCTGATAGTGACCCTGATGTAATGGGGACTCTGATGGAGACCCTGATGCAAGGGGGGACTCTGATAGGAACACTGATGTAAGGGTTGTCTCTGATGGTGACCCTGATGTAATGGGGACTCTGATGGGGACACAGATGTAACGGGGCACACTGATGAGGACCCTGATGTAAGGGTGAACTCTGACGGTGACCCTGATGTAAGGGGGACTCTGATGGAAACCCTGATGCAAGGGAGGACTCTGATAGTGACCATAATGTAAGAGTAAACTCTGATGGTGACCCTCATATAAGGGGGACTCTAAAGGAAACCTTGATGCAAGGGAGGACTCTAATGGGGACACCTGATGTGAGGGTAAACTCTGATGGTGACCCTCATGTAAGCGGGACTCTGATGGAGTAAGGGCGGTCTCCGATGGGGACGCAGATGTAAGGGGGGCTCAGAAGGGGACCCTGAAGTATGCGTGAATTCTGAAGGGGACCCTGATGTAATGGGGGACTCTGATTGGAACACAGATGTAAGGGTAAATTCTGATGGGGACACTGATGTAAGGGGGGACTCTGATGGAGACCCTGATGTAAGGGGGGACTCTGATGGAGACCCTGATGTAATGGGGACTCTGATGGGGACCCTGATGTAATGAGGCACACTAATGAAGACCTTGATGTAAGATAAAAAATGCAAGACGATCTGTAAATCGCCCCATAGTGAGAGTGCGCCCCCCTGTGGTTGCAGCAGGGCAGACGGCTCAGGATCCAGAGGACAGGAAGGATCGCTGTGGTAGCAGCAGCTCCTCCAGTGATTCTCACCTTCCCCAGCAGTCCCTCAGGTATGGCATATATGCATTCCAAGCTGGCCCAATGTAACTATGCAATAAAATCCATAGGTAGAATTCTCTGCACAGAAAATAGTGAGAAATAAATGACACATTCAGTCGGTTGGAGGTTATCTGAGCGATAAACACATTCTGCAGTAATGGATTCTGATGCACGGCTGACTTTTCTTGGAGGATCTCTATCCGGTCAGACCGGAGTGCCCTGCTCCTCATTCCTGTTGCCATTGCCTCAAGCTGTTTCTTATAGTTATGAGGTCCCCAAATTTAAGTCAAGTAGACACACTCCGTCCTGGCATTGGCTTTCCTAGAAAAGGGTGGGGTCTGGAACACTAAAGATATATTTATAATAAATTTGTAGAGCTATTTGTCCTGTGAGACTGCATGTACATTCGTTCTGTGCTAATGGGGTCAAAAAAGAATGTTTCCTAGGAAATTTTCATTCCAGATCAATTGTTATTCATTCCATCCAGTAGATGGAGCTAATGATCATAATAAATATATATTCCTGTGATCATCAGCTCTATCTAGTGGCCATATTGCAGTATTTTCCAGATCCATTCTATTCAATATGAATGAATGACATTTAACCTGAAGAGAAAGTAGCATTCAATTTTGCCCCCATTTGTACAGAATGAATGAACATGCCATTTTACAGAACACGTAGCTTTGCAATTTTTTTTATAAGTACACCCCTAAATATTAGGACAGGTTGGAGGTTGCCTCATCCCGAAAGCAGCCAACCAGTGCCTATTCCTCGTAGAAATAACTTTGTCACCCAATCCAAAGGACCTGATTGGTCATCTTCCATGTCTGCTGGTCAACTTCCATGTCTGCTGGTCAACTTCCATGTCTGCAAGTTGCTATATCTATATCTAAAACCAAAACCATTTTTGTTTTTTCAGTTTTGGATAGAGCCGGGAAGGGTTAGAACCTCTGCTAGATAGATAACTAGGTCAATACACCAGATGGGTTTAAACTTTGAAATGGGTTTGTAAGCAGGGCCAGGCGAAGGTTGCACATTTGTTCCATCCTTAGTTACCACCAGCAGGCCTCCAGCCTCCCAGGGAGAACAATACAGTTCCCCAGTAGCATACAGGAACACTTATCTCAGAAGCAGGGCCGGTGCTTTCACTAGGCAGCCGCCTAGGGCGCATTGCCACCTAGGGGCGCAGCCAGGAGTCGGCACTCTCTCTCCATCATGAATGATTATTGTAAGCTGAGGGTAGAGGTGGCGGTAGGGGAGGAAGAAGGGACAGAGAAAGATGCCAGGTGTCTTGGGCAGTGGTGGAACTATCAGGCCCTGGCTTTCCACCACTGTTGGAGGGGCCCCAAGAGGCAGGAATGGAGCCCACCAGAGTGCTGCCTGCATGATGATCCTCTTCAGCTGGAGCTGAACGGCCTTAACCCCGGGCAGGAAGTGACTCTCTGCACTGAGCTGGTGGGCAGCCGTTCATTTCCCTGGGTTGGTATTAAGCAGGGAGCGGAGGAGAGCTGAACCTGAGCCGGAGCTCGGCACTGGAGGGCGGAACCTTTACTGGGGCAGAAGCAACGAGGCACCGGAATGGTCTGAGGAGGTTGGTGATGAAGGAGGTGCGGAGCTCTCTGACTGCTGCTTTTCCCTCCACCAGGAGCCGGTTGGAGCTGTGGTGAGCACTGTGGTCCAGGAGAGGAGCGTCCTGGGAGAAGGAATCAGCAGGATCACAGTGAAGGAGGGCAGAGTGGGTACCACTCTCTTCATACCGCCCAGTTAGTGTCCCCAGAACAGGGGATTGGGGTCCCTGGGTGTTACATGGAGCATCCCTGGTATGAAAGGGAATCGGGGTCACCAGGTGTGACATGGAGGATAGGGGTCACCGGGTGTAACAGGAGTTCGGGGTCACCAGGTGTGCCATGAGGAATTGGGGTCCCTGGGTGTGCCATGGGGGATTGGGGTCCCGAAGTGTGACACGGAGGAACATCAGGATCCCCAGGTGTGACATGGAGGAACATCAGGGTCTGACATAGAGGAACATTGGGGTCACTGGGTATGACAGCATTACGTGGAGGAACACGGGGGTCCCTGGGTGTGACATGGAGGAACATCAGGGTCAGTGGGTATGACAGCATGACATGGAGGAATATTGGAGTCCAAGGGTGTGACATGGAAAAACATCAAAGTCCCTGGGTGTGACACAGAGGGACATTAGGGTCCCCGGGTGTGACATGGAGGAATATGGGGGGTCACTGGATATGAAAGCATAACATGGAGGAACCATCGGATCAGGGTCACTGGGTATGACATAGAGGAGTTTTTAACCCCTTCCCCTTTTTTTTTGTGTGGGGGGGGGGGGGGGCGCAAGTAGCTGGTCTTGCCTAGGGCGTAAAATAGTCTAGCACCGGCCCTGCTGAGAAGCTTCCCCCCAATTCTCCATGGATTATCCAGGAAGCAGTTTAGAATAGACCAGCGATAAAAATTAACCCAACTTGCTTTTTAACGCTTTCCTTTCTGCATGGCTGTACATTCCTTACTTGTCATTCAACAGGCGGCTGTCAGCACTTTACCCCTACGGGTGGACCTTCATCCTGTCTCTAGACCCAGAGAAGAACATTACCCCATGCCATTCCCCAGCCAGGAAATGTCAATCACCAAGGGGCTACATGGCTGGAAGCAGGGGCAGACTGGCAACTTTCAGCCCAGGGGGCAAGTACATACCAGAGGCCCATGGTGCAGCGACTTGGCCCCCCTCCCACTCTCCCTCTTCCTGTCCTCCTCCTGACCCCCATTCCAGGCTGAAGCTCAGCTCCAGGGACTCTCTACTCAAAGGCAGAATCCCAGTTCCTGACCTGGCCAGCAGGGGACAGTTGGGGGGGGGCTGGGACAGCTTAATTGGGGATGGTCTGGGGGAGGAGAGTCTCCAATAGGGCATTAAACCGGCCTCTGCTCAGACACAGTTTACACCTTCCATGCTGGGGGGCGGGGGGTCTGCGCTCTGTCGTCGTATTCATCCCGCTCTCAGTAGGTCAGCAGCAGGGACTTTTTACTTCTCTTCTCCAGAAATCCTTTAGGCATGTCTGTGGAAAAAGCGGTGCAGCCTTTTTCTGAGGTATTCGTGTGGCCCAGGGGACAATTTCCCCCCTGCCCCCTGGCCCAGTCCTCCCCTGGCTGGAAGAAAGGGGCTGCCACATCCCATGGGGGCAAGACCTGAGTTTTACCTATTCCCTCTAGCACAGGGGTCTCCAAACCCCAGCCTGGGGGCTGGATGTGGCCCTTTTAATGCTAATACCAATTCTCCCACTGACATCAAATATGGGGCACCATTCTTCCAACTGAAATCAATGATGGGGCACTATTCCTCCCACTGACACCAATAATGGGGCTCTATTCTTCCCACTGACACCAATGATGGGGCACCATTCCTCCCACTGACACCAATAATGGGGTTCTATTCCTCCCACTGACACCAATGATGTGGCACTATTCCTCCCACTGACACCAATGATGGGGCACTATTCCTCCCACTGACACCAATGATGGGGCACTATTCCTCCCACTGATATCAATGCTGTGGCACTATTCCTGGCACTGATATCAATGATGGGGCACTTTTCCTCGCACTGATGTCAATGATGGGGCACTATTCCTCCCACTGATAACAATGATGGGGCACTATTCTTCCCACTGACACCAACGATGGTCCACCATTCCTCCCACTGATATCAATGATGGGGCACTATTCCTGGCACTGATATCAATGATGGGGCACTATTCCTCCCACTGATATCAGTGATGGGGCACTATTCTTCCCACTGACACCAACGATGGTCCACTATTCCTCCCACTGATATCAATGATGGGGCACTATTCCTCCCACTGACACCAACAATGGTCCACTGTTCCTCCCACTGATACCAATGATGGGGCACTATTCCTCCCACTGACACCAATGATGGGGCACTATTCTTCCCACTGACACCAATGATGGGGCACTATGCCTCCCAGTGATTGCAACAATGGGGTACTATTCCTCCCAGTGAAAGCAGAGATAAGGAACTAATTCTCCCACTGACATCAAATATGGGGCACCATTCTTCCAACTGATATCAACGATGGGACACTAGTCCTTCCACTGATACCAATGAAGAGACGCTATTCCTCCCACTGATATCAATGATGGGGCATTATTCCTCCCACTGATACCAACGATGGTCCACTATTCCTCCCACTGATATCAATGATGGGGCACTATGCCTCCTAGTGATGGCAACAACGGGGTACTATTCCTCCCAGTGAAAGCAGGGATGAGGAACTAATTCTCCCACTGACATCAAATATGGGGCACCATTCTTCCAACTGAAATCAATGATGGGGCACTATTCCTCCCACTGACACCAATAATGGGGCTCTATTCTTCCCACTGACACCAATGATGGGGCTCTATTCTTCCCACTGACACCAATAATGGGGTTCTATTCCTCCCACTGACACCAATGATGTGGCACTATTCCTCCCACTGACACCAATGATGTGGCACTATTCCTCCCACTGACACCAATGATGGGGCACTATTCCTCCCACTGACACCAATGATGGGGCACTATTCCTCCCACTGATATCAATGCTGTGGCACTATTCCTGGCACTGATATCAATGATGGGGCACTATTCCTGGCACTGATATCAATGATGGGGCACTATTCCTCCCACTGATATCAGTGATGGGGCACTATTCTTCCCACTGACACCAACGATGGTCCACTATTCCTCCCACTGATATCAATGATGGGGCACTATTCCTCCCACTGACACCAACAATGGTCCACTGTTCCTCCCACTGATACCAATGATGGGGCACTATTCCAAAATTGGGTCACCACATGATTGTGTAGTAAATTTAGCCTAGTTTGCCAAAGCTCAAAATCAGTGGCCAGTATTATAGCGCACTTTGGGGTCTCTTAATAAAAAATTGGACGAATATCACAAGCATTCACCCAGCCATCACCAGTTCTGACTATACTTAATATGTTGCAGAAATAAAAAAGGAGAAAAAGGGGTCTATTAATAGAAAAAAAAAAAATAATAATTGGGTAAATGTGACAAGCATTCCCCCAGCTGTCATGAATTCAGATTGTATTTTGCTTAATATGTTGAATTCAAATGGTCGCCAGCTCCATCTAATGGCCATAATGTGATATTCTTTTTTCTGAATGAGGTATTTCAGGGGGAAAAAAACACACATTATAGCCACTAGATGTAGCCAAAGACCAAAATAATTCAACATAGCAATCAAAATACACTCAGAATATATGAGGGCAGTTTTTATCTCTTTTTAACCACTTCTGGATCAGAAGGATTTGTCCCCTTAATGACCAGGCCATACTTTGCGATTCAGCACTGCGTTACTTTAACGGAAAATTGCACGGTCATGCAAAGCTTTACCCAAATAAAATTGATGTCCTTTTTTCCCCACAAATAGAGCTTTCTTTTGGTGGTATTTGATCACCTGCGCGATTTCTATTTTTTGCGCTATAAACAAACAAATGAGCAACAATTCTGAAAAAAAAAAAAAAAAAAACAATATTTTTCACATTCTGCTATATAACATTCCCAAAAAAAAATTAAAACTAAAATTATTTTAATATTTTAGGCCAATTTGTTTTCTGCTACATATTTTTGGTAAAAAAAAAAAAATTGCAATAAGCGTATTTTGATCAGTTTGCGCAAAAGTTATCACATCTACTAAGATTTATGTCATTTTTATTGTTTTTATTTATTTTTTACTAGTAATGGCGGCGATCTGCGATTTTTCTGCGGGACTGCGACATTGCAGTGGACAGATCGGACCCCTAACTGACATTTCTGACACTTTTGGGGGGACCAGTGATATTACTACAGTAATCAGTGCTAAAAAATATGCACTGTTACTGTAATAATGACACTGGCAGGGAAGGGGTTAACCCAGGGGCGATCAAAGGGTTAAGTGTGAGCCTAGGGGTTGTTTTCTAACTGTGGGGGGGGTTAATGGAATCAATACAGAGACCTGTGTTACTAAATAGGAGGATCACAGGCGCTCTGCATTGATACCAGAGAGAACAATTCTCTCTTCACAGGGAGCGATCCTGGGAGTCCAGCGGCAATTGCGGCCGCCGGCCCCCTGGATCGCGCGCACCCTCAGGATAGCTCCCATGGACCACTGTACAGGTACAAATATTTGCGGGAACCTGCCGCAACCTGCGGCCGTATAACTGAGGCGGCTGGTTGGCAAGTGGTTAAATCATTTTAACCCCTATATCTAAGCCCAAGAACAAAAATGAAATCTACTGCAGTCTACCAGTCCTTAGATGTGGTGGCCCCATTTATTTTTTGCAAGATTTTTTTTCCTTTATTTTCACATGGTGATCCTACTAGTAACACACTTCCTGTCCTAGGGTGACAACACTCACTCACCGTGCTGTATGGAGAAGTAGTGTTGTCAGCTAATGACAGGACTCCAATGCCCCCACCTTTTTCCTCCATGATATAGAGGGGAGGTGCTCTGTAGTTCTCAGAGATAGCTGTAACCATTTAACTGATAAGGGTGCAGCACAGGCAGAGAGTACAGAATGTTATCAGATAACCAGATTTCTGGTAAGATCAATGGGTATATACAGTGGGTACGGAAAGTATTCAGACCCCCTTAAATTTTTCACTCTTTGTTATATTGCAGCCATTTGCTAAAATCATTTAAGTTCATTCTTCTTCCTCATGAATGTACACATAGCACCCCATACTGACAGAAAAACACAGAATTGTTGACATTGTTGCAGATTTATTAAAAAAGAAAAACTGAAATATCACATGGTCCTAAGTATTCAGACCCTTTGCTCAGTATTTAGTAGAAGCCCCCTTTTGATCTAATACAGCCAGGAGTCTTTTTGGGAAAGATGCAACAAGTCTTTCACACCTGGATTTGGGGATCCTCTGCCATTCCTCCTTGCAGATCCTCTCCAGTTCTGTCAGGTTGGATGGTAAACGTTGGTGGACAGCCATTTTTAGGTCTCTCCAGAGATGCTCAATTGGGTTTAAGTCAGGGCTTTGGCTGGGCCATTCAAGAACAGTCACGGAGTTGTTGTGAAGCCACTCCTTCGTTATTTTAGCTGTGTGCTTAGGGTCATTGTCTTGTTGGAAGGTAAACCTTCGGCCCAGTCTTAGGTCCAGAGCACTCTGGAGAAGGTTTTTGTCCAGGATATCCAAGAGAGGTTCATCCAACGTTTCAATAGACTGCAATTCATCTTTATCTAAAGTGGTAGTAAATTCTGTACTACCAACTTGTACGTACAGACAGGCCTATAATAAGGCTTACCTGTAGGTACTGTGAATATCTCCTAAACTTGCACAGTTTAGGAGATATTCCAAGTGCATGCAGTCGATGGCTTCACCGACGCATGCGCTCTGAAGGTCCGGCTTACAGTGCCGGACCTTCAGAGCCTGTACTGGAAATGGCGGCTACCACACGCATGCATGGGAGTGATGTCATTGTGCCTCTGGGCCACTCATGTAGGCAGAGGCTGCGAACCTGGAAGGATGACTGGGAAGATGTCAGCTGTCTCAGCGGTGACATTGCGGTGCTGTAGGGCTTCGTTCTCAGGTAAGTCTACCAAAATGTTCTAGTATGCATCGCATTGCCTTGCAGGGAATTTTAATCCCCTGTGGTTTACAACCACTTTAAACTACACTTGAGATGCCTTATTACTACTGGGGTCTAGAGAGGTCCATCCAATGTTTTGGTGGATCCCAGTCCATCTTTACCTAAACAACACTTGAGATGTAATATTTCCACTGGGGCCAAGAGAGGTCCATCCAATGCTTTGATAAATCAGAGTCCATCTTTTCCTAGGCTACACTTGAGATGTCATATTGCTATTGGGGCCTAGAGAGGCCTATCCAGTGTTTTGATGAGTTGCAGCCCATCCTTACCTAAACAACACTTAAGATGTCATTAATCCACTGGGGTCTAGAGAGGTCAACTCAACATTTGGATGGATTGCAGTCCATTTTTACCTAAACACTTGAGATGTAATATTTCCATTGGGGCTTAGAGAGGTCCAATCAATGCTTTGATAGATCATAGTCCATATTTACCTAAACTATTTGAGATGTCATATTACCACTGGAGTCTAGAGAGGTCCAGCCAAATGTTTTGATGGATCACAGTTCATCTTTATCTAAACTACGCTTGAAATGTCACACAATTGTTTCCTTTGGGGCCTAGAGAGGTCCAAACAACAACATTTCGATGGATTGCAGGTCATCTTTACCTAAACAATATAGTACATGAGATGTCATATGTTCATTCAGGCCAAGAGGTGTCCATCTACTGTTTGGATGGATTGCTATCCATCTTTGGGATGTCGTATTACCACTGGGGTCTAGAGAGGTCAATCTTTACCTAAACAACACTTGAGATGTAATATTTGTACTGGGGCCAACATAGGTCCATCCAATGCTTTGATAAATCAGAGTCCATCTTTACCTAAGCTACACTTGGGATGTCATATTGCTATTGGGGCCTAGAGAGGCCTATCCAGTGTTTTGATGAATTGCAGCCCATCCTTACCTAAACAACACTTAAGATGTCATTAATCCACCGGGGTCTAGAGAGGACGACCCAACATTTGGATGGATTGCAGTCCATTTTTTACCTAAACACTTGAGATGTCATATTTCCATTGGGGCTTAGAGAGGTCCAATCAACGCTTTGATAGATCATAGTCCATCTTTACCTAAACTATTTGAGATGTCATATTACCACTGGAGTCTAAAAAGGTCCAGCCAATGTTTTGATGGATCACAGTTCATCTTTATATAAACTACGTTTGAAATGTCACATAAGTGTTTCCTTTGGGGCCATCTTTACCTAAACAATACATGAGATGTCATATGTTCATTCAGGCCAAGAGGTGTCCATCTACTGTTTGGATGGATTGCAGTCCATCTTTGAGATGTCATATTACCACTGGGGGTCTAGAGAGGTCAATCTTTACCTAAACAACACTTGAGATGTGATATTTCCATTGGGGTCTAGAGAGGTCTATCCAACACTTTGATAGATTGCAGTCCATCTTTATCTAAACTACACTTGACATGTCATATTTCTTCCCTTGAGAGATCCATCCAATCGTTCAATGGATTGCAGTCCATCTTTACTTAGACTACACATGAGATGTCACATTTCCATTTGGGCTTAGGGAGTTCAATCGAACGCTTTCGTAGATCATAGTCCATCTTTAACTAAACTATTTGAGATGTCATATTACCACTGGGGCCTAGAGAGGTCCAAACACAATAGGCCAGGTGGAACTTTAAGTGAGACCCCAGCAGGTAGTGCCCGGCGTCTCCATCCCTATAACAAGAAAAAAATGAGGTTGAAGGATTATAAGAGGTGCATGAAAGTCAGCCAGCCCCCAGTCTGATGTACTCACCCTCCAGTCTGTCACCAACCAAGTAGACCTGTCTCTTGATACAAAGAACAGGGGTTTAGTTGACACACATTTGCAAACGCATGTGAAAGCTGCAGAGCCACTTCACGGCACCCTGTTAAATCTGCAGTCCTAACACTCCTAATTTAGTGTCTCCACACTGGAAGCACATGGCTGCTAATGGATGGATGGGGGAACAGGTGAGAGGGACACAGCCCAACCTCCCCCAACCCACCCTCATCCATGACTGGTCTGTTGTCTCAAAACTTCCAAACAACATTTTGATGGACTGCAGTCCACCTTTACCTAAACAATACATGAGATGTCATATTTTCATTTGGGCTAAAAGATGTCCATCTAACATTTGGATGGATTGCTGTCCATCTTTGAGATGTCATATTACCACTAGGGTCTAGAGAGGTCAATCTTTACCTAAACAACACTTGAGATGTAATATTTCCATTGGGGCCTAGAGAGGTCAATCCAACACTTTGATAGATTGCAGTCCATCTTTATCTAAACTACACTTGACATGTCATATTTCACTGGAACCTTGAGAGGTCCATCCAATCTTTCAATGGATTGCAGTGCATCTTTACTTAGACTACACATGAGATGTCATATTTCCATTTGGGCTTAGGGAGGTCCATCAAACGCTTTCGTAGATCATAGTCCATCTTTACCTAAACTATTTGATATGTCATATTACCACTGGGGCCTACAGAGGTCCAAACAACATTTTGATGGGTTGCATTTCACCTTTACCTAAACAATACATGAGATGTCATATTTTAATTTGGGCTAAAAGATGTCCATCTAATGTTTGGATGGATTGCAGTCCATCTTTGAGATGTCATATTACCACTGGGGTCTAGAGCAGTGCTGTATTTTGGCCTAGGCCAACCAGGCCCAGGCCTAGGGCAGCACATTGCAGGGGGGCAGCAAAAAAGCCCCCCCCCCTCCACCTGAGAATCTTTTTGGCCAGTGGTTGCTAGAGCTGCCTCTCGCTCCCCCCTCCTCTCTTTCTCACCCCCATCTTCCCTCTCTCTCATTCCCCCTCTCTCTCTCTCATCCCCCTTCTCTCTCACCCCCCCTTCTCTCTCTCTCATCCCCACTCTCTCTCTCCCGCTCTCATCCCCCCTCTCTCTCACCCCCCCTCTCTTTCTCTCATCCCCCCCCTCTCTTTCTCTCATCCCCCCTCTCTCTCTCTCTCATCCCCCCTCTCTCTCTCTATCTCTCTCTCTCTCACTCATCCCCCTATTTCTCTCTCTCACCCCCCCTCTCTATCTCTCTCACCCCCCTCTCTCTCTCTCTCTCTCTCACCCCCCCCCCTCTCTCTCTCTCTCTCACCCCCCTCTCTCTCACCCCCTTTTCTCTCTCTCATCCCCCCTCTCTCTCTCTCACCCCCCCTCTCTCTCTCTCTCTCTCATCCCCCCTCTCTCTCTCTCTCACCCCCCCCCTCTCTCTCTCACCCCCCCTCTCTCACCCCCCCTCTCTCTCTCACCCCCCTCCCTCCCTCACCCCCTCTCTCTCCCACCCCCCCTTTCTCGAGATCTCAGAAGGGTTCATGCTGGGATTTGTAGTCCTTACATTTTGGAGGGAGTCACATCCGTTAAAAAGGAAGTGGGGCAAATTTACATAGGAGAAGGGGGGGGGGGCTCCCAATTTTAGTCTTGCCTAGGGCAGCACAAAACCAAAATACACCACTGGTCTAGAGAGGTCCATCTTTACCTAAACAACACTTGAGATGTAATATTTCCATTGGGGCCTAGAGAGGCCTATCCAACACTTTGATAGATTGCAGTCCATCTTTATCTAAACTACACTTGAGATGTCATATTTCACTGGGACCTTAGGAGGTCCATTCAATCTTTCAATGGATTGCAGTCCATCTTTACTTAGACTACACATGAGATGTCACATTTCCATTTGGGCTTAGGGAGGTCCATTGAATGCTTTGTAGATCATAGTCCATCTTTAACTAAACTATTTGAGATTTAATATTAACACTGCGGCCTAGAGAGGTCCAAACAACATTTTGATGGGCTTAGGGGGGTCCATCGAACGCTTTCGTAGATCCTAGTAGATCTTTACCTAAACTATTTGAGATGCCATATTACCACTGGGGCCTAGAGAGGTCCAAACAACATTTTGATGGATTGCAATCCACCTTTACCTAAACAATACTTGAGATGTCATATTTTCGTTTGGGCTAAAAGATGTCCATCTAACATTTGGATGGATTGCAGTCCATATTTGCTGAAACTACAGTTGAGATGTCATTTTTCTGTTGGGACCTGGAGGGGCCCATCTAATGTTTCAATAGATTGCAGTCCATCTTAACGTAAATTATACTTGGATGTCATATTTCCATTGAGCCCAAGAGTGGTCCACCCAATGTTTTAATGGATCGCAGTCAATTTTTACCTAAACTACACTTGAGGTGTTATATTTTTATTTGCACGTAAAGGAGTCCATCCAAAGTTTCAGTAGCTTGCAGTCCATTTCCAACTATACTTGAGATGTCATATTTCCACTGGGACATAGATAAGTTCACATAGTATTTCCTTCCTTATCACCATGAAGAACACCTGGCGCCACCAGCCAAATAACTATTGTCTTGTTCTCTCCTACAGTTTTGTGAAATTGTGCCACTCCGTTCCCCTCTGTGGACATCATGGAGCAAGGTGACCCCGAACTTCATCAAGATTCCTCCACATTCCCATTGAGACACCAGCCAGAGACCAGAAGGAGACCGCCAAGAGTGATAGAGTGAGAGAATGAGCATGAAAGAGTGTGTGAGTGAGAGCGAGAACGAGAGAGAGAGAGAGTGGGAGTATCTTGTGTGTTAGACTGAGCGACTCTGTGTCTCCTCATCTCATGTGATATTTACACGCATACACACCAGAGTCGCCAACCGCCTTGAAATTTTCGGCCAGTCCGTAAATAAAATCATTCATGCAAAGTCCAGGTAAAAAAGATGATTCGCAATACTCTAATAAAGTACTACTGATTAGCCCTGTTCGATAGTACACCATCCAATAATTGTATGCAATCTATGGCTAGGTGTTTATAAAGTTTTTACGGTGTTCGAAATATTTCTGGGCAAAAAAAAAAAAATTGCATTGGCAAAGCTACATATCCTTCAGCTGCGAATAAGACCTATATTGCTAATAATGACCGAAGATAAAAGCACATTTAACTGATCATTACACATTGCAGTATTATAAATAAAACACATTCTATGGTATTAAAATGTCACTCACCTTTCATGTACATAGACCTACATGGTCCTATATTACGGTGCAGAAGTGACCTCCAGTGGCCACTGTGTGTATAGCAGGTGCATGTACTATTATTACTACCCTCACCTAGTGGTGGTGCTACAGAGTATCATGCCTATCATCCATTAACCCTTCCTGTCATTGCCCCATGCTAACACAGAAAATTACAGATTGTGACTCCCCTCATTCTTCATCTGCAGAGCCTCACTTAACACCCTCTGCAGACCATTCCTTACTTCATGATCACTAATCTACAGTGCAGGTCCCCAGAGCAGTATGTGACCCCCCCTCCCCCCCTTCCCTTTGTGCACTGGACAGGCGGAGGTGACAACTGGTCTTACTTAACTCTTCGACGCCTGCAGGGGCCTGAGGAACCCTGCAGAGCATTTCACCCTGACCGCCTCACGCCTCCCGTCCCTCTCTCTGATCTGCTCTCTGTACGTCTTATATCCAATGACTGTTATCCGTTATACGCACCTATGGTCCTGCATGATGCCTGGTTTACATGCACGCAGGGGAGGGCAATGAATTCTTTTTGTTACCCCCCCCTTCCCGCTAATCTGGTGGGGGGGGGGGGTAGAGGGAGGAGCAATTCAATACGAGGCGGAAACATTTCCTAGGGGAGAGATGGACAGCTGTCCCTTTAATACGCATCCCCCATCCTGGGCCTTTCATATACACCACAGTTCTATATATAGTATAGTTATATATATATATATATATATATATATATATATATCTCCAATGACACCAATCTGTTATGGATGCGGACTAAAAATTCTAGCATGCCAAACAGCCAAGTCACCCATGCTTGTAATAAAATGCATTGCCCTCCTGGCTACGGTAACCAATCAAAACTATGAATTCTATTGGTGCATTGAAGGCTGAAAGTCACAAAGCCTCACTCGCCGGTTCTACAATAGGCATGCAATTGCCATGTTTACACATTGTATCTAGTTTGCATTATTTGTTGGCACACATCCTTGCCTGCGGCTAGCGGCAATATTGCTTGAGTGCCAATTTACTTGAAGGTCAACTCCATTCCAAATCTCTATAAAAGGAGAACTCCAACCAAAAATCTTTAGCTTTGATACAGAAGGATCTAACCCTCCACCACCCCCTCCGCCCAAAACAAGTATTTTTTGCTGTCTGTGTCTCCTTTGGCGAGATTTTCTCTCCAGGTCAAATGTTGTTCTTCATACAGGGTAGACCTAATGGGGAAAATACTGCATTATGGCCACTAGATGGAGCTGGTGATACTTATTTAGTATGATCACCAGCTCCATCTAGTGCCCATAATGTGGTATTTGTGGTATTTTCCTGACTAGGCGAAAATACTGCCTTATGGTTACTAGATGAAGCTGGTGATCGTAAAAAAAAAAAAAAGAAAAATAATAATTATTTGCAGTGATTATCCGCTCTATCTAGTGGTCATAATGTAGTATTTTCCTGACTAGGGAAAAAATATTGCATTATGGTCACTAGATGAAGCTGGTGGTCACAAAAATAAAAATAAAAATACTTATTTACAGTGATCATCAGCTCCATCTAGTGGTCATAATGTAGTATGTTCCTGACAAGGAGAAAATACTGCGTTATGGTCACTAGATGGAGCTGGTGATCATAAAATAATAATAATTATTATTATTTGCAGTGATCATCAACTCTATCTAGTGGTCATTGTGGTATTTTCCTGACTAGGGGAAAATATTACATTATGGTCACTAGTTGGAGCTGGTGATCGTAAAAAAAAAATAATAATAATTATTTGCAGCGATCATCTGCTCTATCTAGTGGTCATAATTTGGTATTATATACTAGGGGAAAATATTGCATTATGGTCAACAGATTGCGCTGGTGATTGTGAAAAAAAAAAAAAAAAAAAAAAACTTTTATACAATGATCACCAGCTCCAGCTAGTGGTCATAATGTGGTATTTTCCTGACTAGGAGAAAATACCGCATTATGGGCTCTAGTTGGAGCTGGTGATCGAAAAAATATATATATACTTATTTACTATGATCATCAGCTCCATCTAGAGCCCATAATGCGGTATTTTCCTAACTCTGTAAAATACCGCATTATGGGCACTAGATAGAGCTGATGATCATAAAAAAAAAAAATTTAAAGGGATCATCAGCCCCACCTAGTGGTCATAATGCAGCATTTTCCTGATTCAGTCTACAGTACTCTGTATGAAGAATAACATTGGAGAGAAAGTAGCCTAGTACAATTCAATTTTGCCCCATTCACACAGAATAAATGTACATGCAATTTCACAGAACAAATAGCTCTAATTTTTTTTCTCTAAAACTAGAAATAATAAAGACTGCACACTAGGTCAAAATGCTATGTGGTGGAACGCCAGCCATATATGTTTAGCTTGGATAGAGAATGTTAGTCCTCCCCCATCAAGTATTTTTTTGCTGTGTCTTTGTCTTATTCTTATCTATTGGTCTTGGTCTTCACTCCATCTAGTGGCCGTAATGTGGTATTTTCTCGATTCATTCTGTATGAAGAGTAACATTCGACCTAGAGAGAAAAAGAAGATGTCGGAAGCCTAAGATACTTGATGGGGGGTCTAACACTTCTCTACACAAGTTAAACATATTCGCCTGGAGTTAGGCCATATTGCACCTCAAGCTGGTGTGTGATCTTTAATATGTACAATTATTAGAGACAGTTAAAATTAACTTTAACACTAAGGGAAGTATTATTAAAAAACGAATTAGCAGAGCTATGCGTCCTGTGAAACTGCTTGTATATTCACTCTGTGCGAATCAAGGCAAAAAATGAATGTTAGTAGGCTATTTTCTTTCCAAGTCAAATGTTCATTCATTTATTTAAAATAGTCTGGTTTAGAAAAATATTGCATTATTACCACTAGATGGCGCTGACGATCATAGTACATAAGAATTAATTTCTTACAGTTACCAGCGCCATCCAATGGACATAATGTAGTATTTTCCTGATTCACTCTGCTTTGTATGAGGAATCACTCCAGGCTGATTTTTCTTCATTCCCTTCACTAGATGGCGCTGACGATCATAGTACATAAGGATTAATTTCTTACAATTACCAGCGCCATCCAATGGACTTTTGTAGTATTTTCCTGATTCACTCTGCTTTGCATGAGGAATCACTCCAGGTTGATTTTTCTTCATTCCGTTCACTAGATGGCGCTGACGATCATAGTATATAAGGATTAATTTCTTACAATTACCAGCGCCATCCAATGGACTTTTGTAGTATTTTCCTGATTCACTCTGCTTTGTATGAGGAATCACTCCAGGTTGATTTTTCTTCATCCCATCCACTAGATGGCGCTGACGATCATAGTACATAAGAATCAATTTCTTACAATTACCAGCGCCATCAAATGGACATAATGTAGTATTTTCCTGATTCACTCTGCTTTATATGAGGAATCACTCACGCTTGATTTTTCTTCATTCCATCCACTATATGGCACTGACGATCATAGTACAAAATAATTAATTTCTTACAGTTACCAGCGCCATCCAATGGACATAATGTAGTATTTTCCTGATTCACTCTGCTTTGTATGAGGAATCACTCCAGGTTGATTTTTCTTCACTTCATCCACTAGATGGCGCTGACGATCATAGCACATAAGGATTAATTTCTTACAATTACCAGCGCCATCCAATGGACATAATGTAGTATGTTCCTGATTCACTCTGCTTTGTATGAGGAATCACTCCTGGTTGATTTTTCTTCGTTCCATCCACTAGATGACGCTGACGATCATAGTACATAAGAATTTATTTCTTACAGTTACCAGCGCCATCCAATGGACATAATGTAGTATGTTCCTGATTCACTCTGCTTTGTATGAGGAATAACTCCAGGTTGATTTTTCTTCATTCTGTCCACTAGATGGCGCTGACAATCATAGTACATAAGAATTCATTTCTTACAATTACCAGCGCCATCCAATGGACATAATGTAGTATGTTCCTGATTCACTCTGCTTTGCATGAGGAATCACTCAAGGTTGATTTTTCTTCACTTCATCCATTAGATGGCGCTGATCATCATACTCAATAAATATTTAATTTCATGTGATCATCTGCTCCATCTAGTGGCCATAATGCGTTACTGTATTCTGTATGAATGAATAACATTTGACCTGGAGAGAAACTATTCTAATAACATTCAATTTGCACAGAACAAAAATCTTTGCTTTTTTTATTTTTTATAAATACAACTTTTTTCATGGGATTCAATGGGGGGCTGTGGCATAGATCCGCCACACCTATTCAGTGCAGTTTTTCAATATTCCGCTAACGCTTTCTGGCCCCTTTGGAACCAGGATCCCCTCCCCCAGCTGCCTGTCTCTTCTGGCCTCGAATTTCTTCTTTGTATACTATTTGTTGTGGGGTGGGCTTCAGGGGTTATTGAGAATGTATTTTTATTACACTATGTTCCTTCAGGGAAAAAAAAGAAAAGAAAAAAAAAAAGACAACGACTAATTAATAAAAGGAGCATGTCATGTGAACCAGCGATGTTTGTATACTCAACACTTTTTTTGTATGAAATGAGCATGAAATGAAATAAAATATTTATGCATGAACTGGCGGTCTCCTGTAATGTATAGCGCCGGCGTTTGTCTGTACTTTTGAAGCTTTCTCAGGCTGGGAAAGATGAATAAAACATGAACGCCGCGGGCTCCGGAATCCTCAGAGACGGCGAGATGTAAAGGGGCCGTAGACTGCGCCGCGCCGCTGATTACAGTCATGTTGGGAAATAATGGTACGCCGAGTGACATTTTGTAATCTCGACAGGCAGCTACTTGGGCAGAAAAGAGCCGATCGCCACAGGTATATACATCAATCTGCTTCCAAATAAACATATATGGCATCAGATATACCTTTTTATTATGTTAGGTCCCTGCAGGCTAAGCAATGTGTAACACTTCCAGGTAATCATTTACTTTCACAGAGATCACAGTATTCCCCCTGACACATGCCATCATCTGCTTTTCTCTCTAGAAGCACAGCACCATCTTTGTTCAGGCATCATCCAGGGTAGGGGCGTAACTACAGTGGTTGCAGGGGTTGCAATTGAAACCGGGCCCCATGCTCCAGGGGGCCTGTGCGGCTCTCCTGTACACCTGGATAGGAGGAGCGGCGGGGGCAGCAGAGAAATCACTGTCCTCCAGTGTTGGCCCGTCCATTGGGGGCACAGGGGTGCCACCCCCCCCCCCATCCATGCGTTCGGCCCCCTAATCTACATGCAGGGTGCCCGACACATGGATTCCAATGGGGTTTTTTTTTTTTTTTTTTAAGCACGTGATTAGAGCCAGAGGCTCTAATTGGCTTCAAAAAAGGGTAAGCTCAGGGTGCAGAGCACTGCCCCCTGAGCCCCCCCCCTGTTGTGTGACAATAGCGAAAGAATATTCGCTATTGTCACACTGATTCTCCACCCAGCCAATCAAGAAGCTGGTCCTGAGACCCGTTTCCCAATTGACCGAAAGGAGAAGCCATGCTATTGGCCAAGGAGGAGGAGGGAGGAGACACAGGGGAAGCAACTGCCGCCGTGGGAAGCTGCCGCGGCCCCTGCTGCCTGCCCTCAATGTCAGTCCAGGGTAAGTGAGTCGGTGATGGAGAGGGGCGGGGTGATATGGTGTGCGGGCTGTAGCTGGGGTGGTCCGGGGGGAGGGGGGGGTTTGGTGTTGTCCGTCTGCCGCCCCCCCCCCCCCCGGCCCATGGAGCACCAGCCGCCACTGCTGTCCTCCTTTTTCCTCCTATAGCTGCGGGAGGAAAATGGAGGAGATTGGTTCCTATGTATGCTGCCCCCGCCACCCCTCCTATCCAGTTCACTTGTGTTCTGATGTCTCTGGGCCCCTGTGTGCTCTCCTGCCCCCCCTACTGTGCTGCCCCCCCCAACTTTGCTCCCTCCCCTCTCCTGCCGGCTGCTGCAGGAGATGGGTCACAATAGAGAACCAGGAAGGGGTCAGTAAATATGTAATTTACCAGCTCCTTCATTTTCTGAATGGACAGAGTCATAGTCAGTGACATTGTAAAAAAATTAAATAAAATGATAAAAAATAATACAATTAAAATACCAAAAAATAAAAACTACTGACACCAGTGGGGGAACTTCCAGGATCGCAAAGGTCACACTTGCGACCGGGCCGTGGCATTCCACCACCATGGGGAGGCCCCAAGATGGCAGGAAGGGGGCCCACTGCAGAACTTGTGAAAGGGTCCAGCTGCGGGACTGTAATAAAGAGCCCCCCACAACGAGAATAAAGGGCCCCAGGATCAGTGGGAAGAGCCCCAGGCTTGAAGGGAAGGGCCCCCGGCCAGGGGTCTGGGGGGGGCCTTCAGGTAACGGGGCCTGAAGGTTCTAGTTACGCCTTTGATCCAGGGTCATCAAGACTGAGATGCGGGCTCAGAGACGACACAATCATGTAGAGTCCGGAAAGTATTCACAGCACTTCACTTTTTCCACATTTTGTTATGTTACAGACTTATTCCAGAATGGATTACGTTCATTATTTTCCTCACAATTCTACAAACAATACCCCATAATGACAATGTGGAAAAAGTTTGAAATCTTTGAAAATATATTTAAAATAAAAAACAAAACAAAATCCCATGTACATAAGTATTCATAGCCTTTGCCATGACACTCAAAATTGAGCTCAGGTGCATCCTCTTTCCACTGATCATCCTTGAGATGCTTCTACAATTGGAGTCCACCGGTGGTAAAGTCAGTTGATTGGACATGATTTGGAAAGGCAAACATCTGTCTATATAAGGTCCCACAGTTAACAGTGGATGTCATAGCACAAACCAAGACATGAAGTCCAAGGAATTGTCTTTAGACCTCCGGGACAAGATTGTATAGAGGCACAGATCTGGGGAAGGGTACAGAAACCTTTCTACGGCATTGTAGGTCCCAATGAGTACAGTGGCCTCCATCATCCGTAAATGGAAGAAGTGTGGAACCACCAGGACTCTTCCTAGGGTGGGCAACCCGGCCAAACTGAGCAATGTGAGGAGAAGGGCCTTAGTCAGGGAGGTGACCAAGAACCCGATGGTCACTCTTACAGAACTCCAGCGTTTCTCTGTGGAGAGAGGAGAACCTTTCAGAAGAACAACCATCTATGCAGCACTCCACCAATCAGGCTTGTATGGTAAAGTGGCCAGATGGAAGCCACTCCTCGTAAAAGGCACATGACAGTCTGCCTGGATTTTGCCAAAAGGCACCTGAAGGATACTCAGACCATGAGAAACAAAATTCTATGGTCTGATGAAACAAAGATTGAACTTTTTGGCCTGAATGGCAAGCGTCATGTCTGGAGGAAACCAGGCACCACTCATCACCTGGCCAATACCATCCCTACAGTGAAGCATGGTGGTGGCAGTATCCTGCTGTGGGGATGTTTTTCAGCAGCAGGAACTAGGAGACTAGTCAGGATTGAGGGACAGATGAATGCAGCAATACAGAAGGATGCATCTTTTACACCCACCAGTGACCCCTGTCCCAGGTGCCAACTACACAGACATTTTTTTTTTTAATTCTTTATTTAGGAAAACAGGAAGGCATACAATAAGGCAACAGTAGGTATGAAAAAGTAACAACAGTCCAACAATACCATAGTACAAACAGTATAAACAGCGATTCTAAAGTCCAACAATCATCACCAACATGACAGTGTAGGAGATCGTCGAGAGGAGATAGACCATCGTTTGGACCCCAATGGTGGAAGGCACTATAGCTTGAAAAAATAAAAACGATCAGGGAGCCCAGAGGACCTAGCTAGGGAGATCCCCGCATCCACCGGTATCTATCTCATGGTCAGCTACTGGGAATTGGGAGAGAAATCCCCAGAGTCCCAGGTAAACATGGTAGTCACCGAGGGGCCTAGCGCAGGTATGCCCCCTAGGGGGAAGAGCACGATGCAGGCCTGGGAAACAAGCTAAACGTTGTAGAAAAGAGCTGGTAAACTGGTTAAATGGGGGTGATGGTGCGCTTCAAGGGTGTAATAAATTAAGTAATAAATTAGGTAGGAGTGTTTACAGGTGTTTGTGTTACAGTTTTTTCTTTGGGCTTGATTTAACTCTAATAGGTGATTAAGTGAATTTCATATTCTTAAAATACAATTTTACTCCAATACATAAATGTCATTAAAAATCATTAAAAAAACACGTGATAAAATTAAAGTGCTCAGTGCTTCCAGTGATGTGTCGCCTTAAAATAAACCAAAATCCAACAAAATGCTGACAGGTGTGTGATTATTAAAAACCTACATAAATAAATGTCCAAAAAAAAAATTGTCCAATAAACAGGTGTATCTTCAGTCCAAATAAAGATGATTCAAAAGTGCATTTGTGAAAGTAAATGGTGTGACTTATTTCCTCCACCTTGTGCCACTTCCAGGTGCACTAAATTCTCACCTCAAGTAAAAGGATAAAACGCCTGTGTTATATGCCTTTTCTCTAGCGTAGTATCTTATGGCTCCTGGGTCCTTCCTAGGGGATCCTGTGTGTGTTCCCGGTCACTGGTTTAACTCTGGGGCTCCTTACATAGGGTTCCTTGTAATGCGGGCTCTTTCTTTAATACCTCCACCTCAGGGGCTCATTAAATAGAAAGGGCCATCATGGTGCAGTATTACAAACTCTTTTTATTAAAGATAAAGTAATGCACTTACAATTTTCGTTCTTGTTTTCAACATAAAACCTGCATAAACAGCGCCATGGGGACACCGTCCCGTCCGACACGTCACTTCCGGTTTTTTGGGTACCTCCTACGCGTTGCGTCACGGGATCACGTGACTTCCTCAGGGAGCTGGTAAACTGTTGGCAAACTCCCAGGTCAAGCGAAAGAGGGGGAAGAAGTAGAAAGAGGAAAGATGTATAGAGCTGAAAGAAAGAAAAAGATAGGGGAGGGAGGCAGAGAAGGGGAAGGAGGAAGAAGAAAGGAGGAGGGAGGCGGCCTACCCCACCGCCGCAGCCCCCATCAGGCAATCAAATCTTTTACACAGACATTTTGAGCGATACCCAATTGAGCGCTGATCCTATAGATCTGATCTTCTCACATTGTACACTTGACCTTCTTTAACCCAAAGGCAAAAAGGGGAGACACCGCAATTACTTTGTGGGTCCTTGCGCACCCTGGTTCCAGGCCCATTCACTTAGAGGGTTCCTGCCGCTTGGTGGGATGTGCCTCATGCAAGGCCACCCTGCCTATGGAACCTCCATCATTGGCCACCACCACTCCCAAACGGGCTGCGCTTCCTACTTATCACTCCTTACTTCATAATCCAAAGGGTTGACTTGTAGTTGTACTCTTCATTTTCCAATTCACCCATACACTGTAGTAGTAGTAGTCCATTCTCACTCAAGTAAATCAGACCAGACGTTGTTACTTAACCAGAACTTCTTTTACTGAAGTCATTTCAGATGTATGTTCAGTTCTTTAGTAGTTTGTAATAAAGACACACAGAAGGGTATAATCTTCAGATAACAGTTCAATTTCCATTTTCCCCTTTTTTGTTAAGTATGGTGGCTGGTGTGTGCTGTGGTGTCCATACCTTAAGCTGTGCTTCCTCCCACTAAGTTAGTCCATAGTCCCATACCAGGGTACCGCTCCAGGGTGGCCCAAGACTTGAAATAACGAGCAAATCTCATGTGTTTGGTCTCACTCACAACTTCTCACTGGTTAGAAGACCACAAGGTCCAACCTGCTCCTGTGTATATCCCTCCTGAATGGGAAGTGACAGGTGCAGGGGGAAGTTACACCGCAGCACATAGCTAACCCGTGAATCACTAAACATTAACCCTTGGTACACAATACAAATAACATTTTTGGCACGTGCCTACAGGAGCAATGCCCTTCTTCACTGCTACATTCATTTTTGAACTCAAAGGATAACCCTAATACCCTTTAACCACTTCTGGACCGGAAGGATTTGCCCCCTTAATGAACAGGCCATTTTTTTGCGATTCGGCACTGCGTTACTTTAACGGACAATTGCACAGTCGTGCGATGCTGTACCCAAATAAAATTGATGTCCTTTTTTTTTAAATAAAGCTTTCTTTTGGTGGCATTTGATCACCTCTGTGATTTTTATTTTTTGCTCTATAAACAAAAAAGAGCAACAATTCTGGAAAAAAAAAAAAAAAAACAATATTTTTCACATTCTACTGTATATAACATTCCCAAAAAAAAAAAAAAGTTTTTAACATTTTAGGCCAATTTGTTTTCTGCTACATACTGTGTTTTTGATAAAAAAAAAAAAAAAAATTGCAATAAGCGTATTTTGATTTGTTTGCGCAAAAGTTATCGTGTCTACTAACTACTGGAAAAGATTTATGTCATTTTTATTGTTTTTTTTATTTTTTATTAGTAATGGCGGCGATCTGCGATTTTTAGCGGGACTGCGACATTGCGCCGGACAGATCGGACCCCGAACTGACATTTTTGACACTTTTGGGGGGACCAGTGACATCACTACAGTAATCAGTGCTAACAATATGCACTGTTACTGTAATAATGACACTGGCAGGGAAGGGGTTAACATTGTGGGTGATCAAGGGGTTAAATGTGAGCCTAGGGGAGTGTTTCTAACTGTTGGGGGAGGGGCTTTTAAAATGATCACAGAGACATGTGATCCTATAAAGAAGGATCACAGGCGCTCTGTGATCATTCCAGGGAGAAGAACGGTCAGCTGTGTTTTAGCTGACTGTCCTTCTCTCTCAGCGGGGAGCGATCGCGGGTGTCAGGCGGCAATCGGAGCCACCGACCCCGTGCATCGGAATCCCCGCTGCCGAGTGGGGGGGGGCGCCCTGCCACAGTAAGTTAAGGGCGGTCCTTAAGTGGTTAACTAAAGATAACTGTTATATCTACAGCTGGCCATACATGGATCAAAATGCGGCCGGTTCAGCAGGGACCGCCCAAATTTTGATCCATGCATGGGCAGGCTGGTTGTACACAAGTCAATCAATTGACTTTTGTATAACCAGCCTGTTGGAAGATGTTACCACAGAATAAATGAATATGCATAGATGGGAAGATAGTGGAATTGACCCGCAATAGCAGAATTTAGCCCTAATTTCCAGGTCATTATCATAATGATTACTTCCCCAGAATTTCTATTCTGAAGATATAAACAATGCACAATGATGACAAGTGATGTCATTTCTCTGTGTCACACAAGGTAAGCCCTGCATTTACTGGCTGCCTACCAGGGGGGGGGGGGGGGGGGAATAAGAGCTTTGCAGGGGCAAAGTGGAAGAACTTGGGGTGAGCAGTCCTCATTGGTTTTCCACCAGCAGGAACTGGGACACAGGGAACTAAAGTTGCAACACCACCAGAGAGGTAAGTGTTTGATTGATATGTATATGTATGTATGTGTATGTAATGTGTAGGTATAAATTTAATTTTGAGGCGCTGTGTAGTAGTGTAATAAATATACAAACCCAATTCCAAAAAAGTTGGGACACTGTACAAATCGTGAGTAAAAAAGGAATGGACTCATTTACAAATCTCATAAACTTATATTTTATTCACAATATAATATAGATAACATATCAAATGTTGAAAGTGAGACATTTTGAAATGTCATGCCAAATATTGGCTCATTTTGGATTTCATGAGAGCTACACATTCCAAAAAAGTTGGGACAGGTAGCAATAAGAGGCCGGAAAGTTAAATGTACATATAAGGAACAGCTGGAGGACCAATTTGCAACTTATTAGGTCAATTGGCAACATGATTGGGTATAAAAAGAGCCTCTCAGTGTGGCAGTGTCTCTCAGAATTCAAGATGGGCAGAGGATCACCAATTCCCCCAATGCTGCGGCGAAAAATAGTGGAGCAATATCAGAAAGGAGTTTCTCAGAGAACAATTGCAAAGAGTTTGAAGTTATCATCATCTACAGTACATAATATCATCCAAAGATTCAGAGAATCTGGAACAATCTCTGTGAGTAAGGGTCAAGACTGGAAAACCATACTGGGTGGCGGTGATATTCAGACCCTTAGACGGCACTGCATCACATACAGGAATGCTACTGTAATGGAAATCACAACATGGGCTCAGGAATACTTCCAGAAAACATTGTCGGTGAACACAATCCACCGTGCCATTCACCATTGCCAACTAAATCTCTATAGGCCAAAAAAGAAGTCATATCTAAACATGACCCAGAAGCGCAGGCGTTTTCTCTGGGCCAAGGCTCATTTAAAATGGTCTGTGGCAAAGTTGAAAACTGTTCTGTGGTCAGACGAATCAAAATTTGAAGTTCTTTTTGGAAAACTGGGACGCCATGTCATCCGGACTAAAGAGGACAAGGACAACCCAAGTTATTATCAGCGCTCAGTTCAGAAGCCTGCATCTCTGATGGTATGGGGTTGCATGAGTGCCTGTGGCATGGGCAGCTTACACATCTGGAAAGGCGCCATCAATGCTGAAAGGTATATCCAAGTTCTAGAACAACATATACTCCCATCCAGACGTCGTCTCTTTCAGGGAAGACCTTGCATTTTCCAACATGACAATGCCAGACCACATACTGCATCAATTACAACATCATGGCTGTGTAGAAGAAGGATCCGGGTACTGAAATGGCCAGCCTGCAGTCCAGATCTTTCACCCATAGAAAACATTTGGCGCATCATAAAGAGGAAGATGTGACATAGAAGACCTAAGGCAGTTGAGCAACTAGAAGCCTGTATTAGACAAGAATGGGACAACATTCCTATTCCTAAACTTGGGCAAATTGTCTCCTCAGAAGAGGGGATGCCACACAGTGGTAAACATGGCCTTGTCCCAATTTTTTTGAGATGTGTTGATGCCATAACATTTAAAATCAATTTATTTTTCCCTTAAAATGATACATTTTCTCAGTTCAAACATTTGATATGTCATCTATGTTGTATTCTGAATACAATATGGAAATGTGAAACTTCCACATCATTGCATTCTGTTTTTATTCACAATTTGTACATTGTCCCAACTTTTTTGGAATCGGGTTTGTAAATGTAAATCAAAAGGTGCTGAGAGCTAGAAAGGAAATTGTGTATATGAATAAAAACAAAGGTGCAATCAAAATAATCAAAAACAATAAAAATCAATTAATAAAAATCAATTGATAAAAGTCCATAACAATATTCGGATCAACAAATCACCCAAAAAATGCCAAGTGCTCAGTATTCATGCTTGTGCTTGGTGCTTCTCCACCCATTGATAAAAAGGGGCCACTCACCAGAAAGCTACACATAACGCTCATGACACGTAATGCTCATAAATCTGGGGGGGGGGGGGGGGGGTTGCAGATTGGCATTTTCGCCCTGGGTGAATATGTTTCGGCACTAATGGCAAGGATGCAAAAAAAAAAAAGGAATGTCTCCAGGTAGGCTGTCATTCAGCACCTCTGCCTCTGATGCAATGCAATTTATGAAGAGTAAACCTGGGCTCGGGAATAAGAAACAATTCGCAGGGTGCAATTCCACCTGGGAAGGGTTGTGCATTTGTAATACAACCACAAGATGGCAGCAAAGCACAACTAATATCTTCATGAGCTATAGCAGTGGTGGGCAACTTGGAAAAAAAAAAAAAAAAAGAGAGGGCTTCCAGTACGGCCCAGTCACTTCAAGAAGACCGCACAATAGCAGTGCATTTTTGTGAAATGAGGTGCATTGCATCAAGTTAGGCAGTGTATTCAAAACGAATGGGCTAGAACACACTTCAATGACCAAAAATGATTTTTTTTGCAACATATCACAATGCAAAGTGAAGAAGTTGTACTACAATAACCCCAGCATGGGTATCAGTGCAAGATTAACCCCTAGCATTGGTGTCAGCAAGTATATTGTTAACCGCGAGCATTGGTGTCAGTGGATGCAGTGATAACCCCCAGCATTGGTGTCAGTGGATGCAGTGATAACCCCCAGCATTGGTGTCAGTGGATGCAAATATAACCACCAGCTTTAATATCAGTGAGTTCAATAATAACCCCCAGCATTAATATCAGTGAGTACAATAATAACCCCCAGCATTAATATCAGTGAGTACAATAATAACCCCCAGCATTAATATCAGTGAGTACAATAATAACCCCCAGAATTGATATCAGTGAGTACAATAATAACCCCCAGCATTAATATCAGTGAGTACAATAATAACCCCCAGCATTAATATCAGTGAGTACAATAATAACCCCCAGAATTGATATCAGTGAGTACAATGATAACCCCCAGCATTAATATCAGTGAGTACAATAATAACCCCCAGCATTAATATCAGTGAGTACAATAATAACCCCAGCATTGATGTCAGTGAGTGCAATAATAGGCTGTAAAATTATTGCCGATGGATGCAATAATAATCCTTAGCATTGGTGTCAGTGGGTGCAATAACCCCCAACACTTGTGTCAATGAATGCAATAATAACTCCCATCATTAGTGTCAGTGAGTGCAATAATAATCCCAAACACTGGTGTCAGTGGGCTTAATATTAACACCCAACACTGTCTCAAGCACTGGTGTTAGTGCTATTAACCCCCCCCCCCCCCCCCCCCCCCCCCAGAAAATGAGCCTCCCATCCCCCTCATTGGTGATCACTTGCCTTTCTTTCAGTGCCAGGTGCTGGAAAACTCTACTGCCAAAATAGCTGACAGCAACACGCAAATGGCCAGTGGGCCACACACACAGCCTGCATTTCATATGTTAGCTATCAGGATCTAGAGGGAGAAAAGAGGTTAGGGGGTCATTTTGGGTAATGTTTAAACATACACTCTAATTTATAAGAATGTTATCATAGTTATATTGTAGCTTACCACTGCCTAGATGTGAGGGCAGCATTTGTTTTCTTTTTTTTTTCAGGCTTTTTTCTTTTGATCCAGTAACACACTTCCTGTCCTAGATTGATGACACTTCAATCCCACGTCTGTATCAGGACAGCAGAAACAAGATGGGACTACAGATCCCCACCCGTCCACTGTTGACTGTAATAAAGAGGGAGCATGGCTTTTGTGGTCTTCAGAGCTGACTAAGAACAATGAAACTAGTAAGAGTGCAGCACACACAGAGAGCACAGCAAGTTATCAACTCACAGGATTTCTGGCAGGATCAACAGCTATTTAGCTGAACCTACCAGACAGGTATAACAAAACACTTTTACTTCCATTTATACTGTATATCAGACCAAAAATGAGCAAATAAGAGAACATCGTTGTTAGAGTTTAGATACCCTTTAAGAACTGTTTATTGGATACAGCCTATTAAGATAATTATAGATGCTCAAAAAACACAAAAACGGAAACATAGGGGTGGGGACAGTAGAGGGGCCAATTTGGGAGCTGTCCTGTGGGGGGCACAGATGGGCGGGTAGTTGTTAGTTTACCATCTTGGCCCTTTTCTGAGTTCATTTATAAATGAAAGCCTTAATTGTAGAGAAGTTCTGTTGCCTTAACACACTTCCTGTCCACAGGTGACAACGCATTTACAAATATACAGTGCAGTGAGTGAGTGTTGTCACCATAGGATAGTACTGTGGAGCACCCCCACCCCCTCCCCCTTCATCTCCATAACATAGGGGGAAATACCTGGGATGAAAATAACTGATATGGATGCAGCACAGGAAGCTACCAGCTCACTGATTTTCTAGTAGGATTAACGGGTATTTATTATTATTTTTTTTATAAATTTCTTTATTGAAAGCAAAGTACCAAAAAACAGGTAGAAACATTGCCACATGAAACCTCTGGAATAGTCAACAGTCAATAGTAAGAGGCAGCTTAGTGTAAATACAGAGATTCGACCAGCAGTGTCAGGTGAGCAATGGCACACAACACATAAACCAGGTACAATGCAGACATAAGTTATAAAAGAAAAAAGATGCAGTCGGTGCAGATGCAGCGCTCGGAGAAAAACTAGAGCATGTCATCTGAGTAGCACCAAGTGCATCTAACATTCCGTCTCCCAGGGACGGATCCTGATATACTAAAAAGATATAGACAAGTGAACAATGCACAGTAGAGTGACTCTTTAACCACTTAAGCCCCGGAGGATTTTCCTGCTAAACGACCAGGGGGTATTTTGCGATTCGGCACTGCGTGACTTTAACGGACAATTGCGCGGTCGTGCAATGCTGTACCTAAACGAATTTGACGTCCTTTTTTTCCCACAAACAGAGCTTTCTTTTGGTGGTATTTGATCACCCATGCGATTTTTACTTTTTGCGCTATAAACAAAAAAAGAGCGTACATTTTGCAAAAATAACAATATTTTTCACATTTTTTTATATGAAATTCCCCCCAAAAAAATGTAAAAATCAAAATTTTTTAACATTTTCGGCCAATTTGTTTTATGCTACATATGTTTGGTAAAAAAAATCGCAAAAAGCGTATTTTGATTGGTTTGCGCAAAAGTTATCGCGTTTACTAACAAAGGGAAAGATTTTTGTTGTTTTTTTTTTTAACGCGTAATGGCAGCGATCTGCGATTTTTTTGCGGTACTGCGACATTGCGGCGGACAGATCGGACCCTTGACTGACATTTTTGACACTTTTGGGGTTACCAGTGACATTTCTACAGTAATCAGTGCTATACATATGCACTGTTACTGTAAAAATACACTGGTAGTGAAGGGGTTAACTTTATTTGGGAGGGAGGGGCTGTGTGTATCCCTAGGGGCGTGCTTTCTACTGTGATTGGCTGTGGCTTGAGCTGTAAGGACACTGATCAACGGATCTACATACTAGATCCGAGTGATCAGTGTCTTTACAGCGAGGAGAATGACAGGTGGCTTGTTTACACAAGCTGCCTGACTTTCTCCCTCTCCCCCGCCGATCGCCGAGTGACCGGCGGACATCGGGTCCACTGGTCACAAGCGCGGGGGGGTCCGTGACCGTGCGGGAGCGGGAGCGCGCCTCTGCGGGCGCGCGCTCGCTCCCCAGAGCCTCACAGGCGAGCGACGTAGACCTACGTCACTCTGCCTGTGAGGGGCTGACTGCCGCAGTAAATATACTGTGAGCAGTCAGCAAGCGGTTAAAGTAGAGGAAAGAGGGAATAAGGTGGAGTTGGGGCGAATAGGAAAGGGATAGGGGAAAGCAGGGAAAGGTAAAAGAAGAGGGGAGTGGGGGGGGGGGGGGCAGATCGGGGACGCCAGGGTGCAGGCCCTGCGGGTGCTAAAAATCCCAGACCAACTCAGCCCATAGCCTGTAGGTAAGCCTCCGTACCTGTGAAAAATGTCCAGGGTCTCCAGCAGTCCCAGGTTTGCTCCTCGGTGTTAGTCAGTTTAGCAGTCAACTTCTCCATGCGGTGAATTTCATTTATTTTGGAAAACATGGAAAACCATAACTTCCGAGTGGGGGGTTTGGTCTGCCTCCACATGGCCTGGATGCAGGCCTTCGCAGCGTTGAGAAGCTGGATTGTCAGGGACTTCCTATATTTCCGAATTGGCCTCCTCGAAAGGTGAAGTAAGCACAGTGCAGGATCGTCTCCCACCTCGACCGCGGTGAGTTGTTTAACGACCGATGCAACCCCATTCCAAAAGTCCCTCAGTGAGGGGCAAGCCCAAATGATATGCAAGATCGTCCCTCCCTCAGAGCCGCACCTCCAACACCGGTCTGGGCAATTTTTGTCAATTTTGTGGAGGACCGCAGGGACCGTATACCACCTTGTGAGAATTTTGTAGATGACCTCCTGAAACTTGCTGGCCAGCGAAGCCTTGTGGGCCAGGGTCAGTATTTTTTCTGTTTGCTGAGGTGTGAAAGTGACATCAAAATCGCGCTCCCATTAGCGCAGGAATCAACGGGTATTTTTTTTGTTTTTGCATTTATTGAGGAGATAGAACAAAAAAAAATAGATTTTTGACTTACCGTAAAATCCCCTTCTCTGATGTTCATTGACGGACACAGCTTCTGATCTTCTTAACCATTGGGTTATACTGCCCCCTACAGGAGTAGGACACTAGGCAGAAAAAAAGTCTGGCTACGCCTATGGGCAATCCCAGGTGGTATATTCCCTCTCTCTGCTATAGGTACTCCATTTTATGTTGCCTAGTCAGGAGTAAGGACCTAGTTCCTTGCTGGGATCTCTGGTCCTGGCAATTTTTTCTTTTTAGAAAGATTTTTTCTCCTGTTTTTTTTTCCTCTACAATCAACTGCCGGGCTGGGCAACATGCTGGATAATCTAGATAAAAGTCTGGCTACGCCTATAGGCAGTCCCAGGGGGTATACTCCCTCTCTCTGCTATAGGTACTCAGTTCAGTTACAAGCAGTGTCAGAAGAATTACAACTCCACAGAGGGGTGGGTGCTGTGTCCGTCAATGATTCAATGAACATCAATGTACGGTAAGTCAAATATTCCATTTACTCTTTTGCTCATTGACGGACGCAGCTCCTGATCTTCTTAACCATTGGGACGTCCCAAAGCAATGTTAAACATGAGGGGGGAAAACAGCTAAAAAGAAATGCCCAAGGCTAACTATAGCCAACCAAGTAAACAGGAGCTCAACCAAAACAACTGGAGCTCACCTGAAAAAAAACAATACACCCTCAAAGAGGACCAAGTCCTCTAAACAGCAGCCTGCAAAAACCTTGTGGCCAAAGGAAGCATCCACACATGCCAACACATCCACTTTATAGAACTTTGTGAAAGTGTGCACCGACCACTAGGTTGCCGCCTTGCAAACCTGCGTCACTGACGCCTGATGACGGAAGGCCCAGGAGGCACTGAGCACCCGAGTAGAATGCGCTTTGACAGGTAAAGGAGGAACCTGACCCTTGATGGAATAGACCTGAAGAACCCCTGTCTGTCTGATCCATATGGAAATGGTCGCAGAGGAAGCGGACAACCCTTTGAGGCCCATCCCTGAGCACAAATAGTGAGTCTGACTTCCTAAAGGACTCCGTAGCTGCCAGGCATACTAAGCAATTTCCACATCCAAGGCATGCAAGGCAATTTCCTTCAGATCTTTTGGCCTGAGACACAGAGAAGGCAACCCAATGTCTTCATTCAAATGAAAATCAGAGACAACCTGACAGATGATGAGGTGAAGAACCACCTTATCTCTGTGAACCACCAAGTAAGGTTAACGACAAGATAACGCCGCCAATTCTGACACCCTGCACTCAGAGGTGATAGCCACCAAAAAGGCCACCTTCTGGGACAGTGTAAGCAGGGGAATCTCCTGAAAGTTCTCAAAAGGAGGCTTCTGGAAGACTGAGAGCACCAAATTGAGGTCTCAAGGCGGCAACAGAGACCGCACTGGAAGGGTCAAGTGCCTAACTCCCTGATGAAAGGTTTGTACCAGGAAGTATGTGGCCAAGGGTCGTTGAAAGAAGAGCACTAAGGCTGACCCTTGATAGTACTCAAGGCCAGTTTCTACTCAAGCCCCCCCGTTGAAGGAAGGTCAAGATCCGAGCCACCGAAAAAGAGCGAGGATGAACCCCAAGAGACTCACACCATGCAATGTACGTCTTCTACATACAACGGTAGATTTTCCTAACTTTTAATAGCGTTGGAATCACTGACTCAGACAAACCTCTATCTATCAGCACCTGGCGTTCAACAGTCAATCTGTCAAAGCCAGCAACTGTAAAGAAGATGATAAATTGGTCCTTGGGACAGCAGATCCTCCCTGAGAGGAAGCTTCCAAGGAACGTCGGTGACCAGCTGCATTCGATCGGCGTACCAAGCCCAGCGAGGGCAGTCCGGGTCACTAAGATGACCGTAATCCTTTCTGCCTCGATCCTGCATAGAAGGCTTGGCAGAAGCTTGAGAGGAGGGAAGGCGTAAATCAGACGATACTGACCCCACGGGGCCACCAATGCATCTGTGGCCTCCGCCAGAGGATCCCGTGACTGAGCCATGAACCTCTGCACTTTTCTGTTGAGCTGGAATGCCAACAGATCCACCTCGGAGATGCCCCACCGGAGACACAACTGATGAAACACCTCAGGATGAAGGAACCCCTTGGTTCAACGCCTGCCGACTGAGGTAATCCACCTGCCTGTTTTCCACCCCCGGAATGTGTACAGCAGAGTGGGCTGGAACAAACCGTTCTGTCCATCTTAGAATGCCGGCTACCTCTAGAGCCACCAGGACACTTCTTGTGCCCCCCTGGTGATTGACATAAGCCACGGCCATGGCATTGTCCGATTGAATGCGTACTGGACATCCCTGAAGATGATCCATCCAATGTTCCAGGCACAGTCTGATTGCTCGGAGTTCCAAGACATTGATCAGTAGTCTGGACTCTTCCAGTGTCCAGATCCCCTGAAAATAATTTTGCTGAGGACGCCTCCCCAGCTGGAAATGCTATCATCTGTGGTGACTACTGTCCACTACAAGGGGAGGAAGGATTTTTCCAGCTGAAGTGCTGAAGAACGAAGCCACCATATCAGGGACTCTTTTGTTCCCCCGGCTCAGCAAGATCTGATTGTCCAGAGACTGCGGATTCTTGTCCCATTTGGCCAGAATCTTCCTTGCCGGGACCTAGTATGGAACTGTGCAAACAGAACTGCTTCAAAGGTAGACACCATCAGGCCCAGCACCCGCAAGTCTGGAGGGATGACCAGCTTGCAGCCTGCAGTTTCTGGAGTTTGTCTAGAGGAAGGAGCACTCTGGCTAAGGCCAGAGTCAGATCCAGATAGTCCAGCTTTGTGGACGGAACCAGAGCAGACTTCTGAAAATTCAGAATCCAGCCTAACTCCCTTAGGCTCGTATGGTGATTTCCAGGTCTTCAACCAGAGCAGTAGAAGACTTCGCTCGCAGAAGGAAGTTGTCCAAGTAGCCCAGTACAGCTATCCCCCATTGGCGTAACAATGCTAGCACCGGGGCCAACACTTTTATGAAGACCTGAGGAGGCGAGACCAAAGAGCAACGCCACAAACTGATAATGCTCCTCGGCAAAGCGAAGGAAGCGCTGGAGACCGACACATATTGGAATGTGAAGGTAAGCATCCTTGATGTCGATGGAGGCAAGAACAATCCCCCTGATGCAGTGCAGCCACCAGGATGCAAAAAAACTCCATTCTGAACTTCTGCTCCCGCACAAAGTAGTTCAGCGCCTTGAGGTCCAGAATAGGACGCACCTTGCCTTCCTTCCTGGGAACTGTAAACAGGTATGAGTAAAACCCCTTTAAGCGTTCCGAAGATGGAACCGGGACCATCCCCCTTTAAAGTAAAAGCTCCAGGTAGTTCCCATTTGACCAGATAGGGCTATACTCTATGTATCCCGTAACCCCCTGAAGATATTTAGCCTTATTCCACACATTTTGAATAAGATTGTACGTTGGGTATAATTTATGTGGTTTAGCCAGCGCCTGAGCTTCCAGAGCCAGGGAGAGAGACCTCGACTGCACCGTATGTAGCATCATATAGTGCGATGACTGGTTCGTTTCAAAGTAAGGGAATGCCCTCTGCTCTCAGAGGCCCTGTCCTGGGTGGAGGCACTGCCAAATTTATTATCAAACCCACTCTTCCACTTAGCAAAGGTTCTGGTTCTCTTATTTACCTGCAGGTTTAGCACAATATACTGTTTGGGGAGGGCCATTGGTCATAACCCCCCCAAAAGAGGGCTACACAGGCTAGCTCTTATAATCCATTGCCTGAGAGATCACACGTCACTTGCTCTCATGTATGACCATACTTATAAAGTCCTGATCCCCTTTTTCACTCTCATCCATTCCAGTCTGTGATCCAGCATGGTTCCTACTCCACAGATTTAGCTCCCAACTATATATGCACCAGGGGGTGGGCTTTCCTATGTTATCCCTTATCGTGCACTGCAGGGTCCACATCATTGCAGCTGCCATCCGGACACCCGGGAGCAGGAGAATTACCTTTTTTTTTTTAAGTTATACCTTTTTTTTTTAAATAATGTTTACTTATGTGTAACTTTGTAATTTTTTATGCACTACCCACCTAGGGGTATTAAATAAAAATGAACACATTGGTTTTTGATTCCTCTATAGAACACACAGATCTGAAGAGACTGTCCTCTACTAAAGCCTCGTACACACGCACTGATTGTCGGCCGAACGATCGGCCGTCTTTTGTCCAGTGCTGTCCTGTTGGTTGAAAAGTGCTCAAGACTGCACATGAATTTTGTCGGCCAACAATAACCAACTGCAGAAGTGATGTCATGTGATGGTTAACTTTCCGTGTGTATTATATCTTTTCTGAGCATGCCCAGTCTTGCTCATCTGGCTTTTGTTGGCCGAAATCTGTACTGACTGAGGAACAATCGGCCGTTCTGGTGTTGGCCTACAAAAATTTTATAGCCTGCACACCAGATTTTGTTCGGCCGAAAAGTCGCAGTCGGTTGTCGGAAGCATCATACTAACAAGCCGACAATCGGCCGATCGGACGTTGGCCAAATATTTACGGCCGACAATCGGTACGTGTGTACGGGGCTTTACTCTATAATTGGTATTTCCTGATTTAGTTAACTTTTAACTGCTAGCAAGATGTGTGTGTGTTCTGTGATGTCTGTGTGTCAGTTTGCTGGAGAGCAAAATCTACTAACTGGAAGTGTCAGGAAAAAAGTTTCTCACAAGAGTGTAATCTGAGTGGTGGCAGCTTGGATATTAGTGTATGTGTGGGAAAAAAGAGGGGACCTTTACCACATCCGGATATAACCGTATAGTACAAAATGTTTGCAAAACCACATCCTGCTTATGGTGGATTTTAAAGGCACTCGCATGAGACATATATCTTTTCTAAAAAATCATTTTATTTAAACATCATATAAAACATAATAGGCGCCTAAGGTGACTATATTAAAAAACACACATATACACATGTACATAGTGGTAAAAATTCTGTTGCATAGATATAAACACCTCTATACAATCAATGTCATGATTGAGGTATCCATTTGACGTTGCAGGTCAACGCGTTTCGCTTTGTGCTTCCTCAAGACCAACCACAGGTGTGCCACAGTCTACTAATTTCAAAACGGATAAAATGCTAGTTGTCGCCACCTTGGAGGTGGCCATGTTTTTGGTTACTAGCGGGCGGACTAACAATCTTCACTAATTATAGAATCTACTGGAGTGTAAAGGCTGCTGGTGTTCTGTGAAAACACCAAGGGGTCGAAATCTCCAAGTATTCCTGCTGTACGCTCACCGGAACTAACGTAGTTGGAGCTCTCGGGGCTGATGACCTCCCAGCTCTTTCTCTTCCTTAGTGTGGGATTAATTAATTTTCTGTTAGTGTGGGATTGCCACCCTTCTTGCAAAAAGGCACAGAAACACTTTAAAACGTTTTAAACAAAAGGGCCAGTTCACTGCCCTTTAGACCAGGGGTCTCAAACTGGCGGTCCTCCAGCTGTTGCGGAACTACAAGTCCCATCATGCCTCTGCCTATGGGAGCCATGCTTCTAACTGTCAGTCTTGCAATGCCTCATGGGAATTGCAGTTCTGCAACAGCTGGAGGGCCACCAGCTTGAGACCCCTGCTTTAGACATTAGGGGGGGCTGGGCTGTGGCAGTAGAAAATGGAATATAGAATTATATAATAATGGCCCAAAGGAAATAGTGTCCCAAGGGCCGGATAAAGGCTAGCAAAGGTCCAGAACCGCCCCCCCCCCCCCGGGCCGCAGTTTAGAGACCACCGGTATAAAGAATCCAGATCTTTACTATATAAAAAAGTTTCTATACACACGAGCATCATACTAAAACAGCATTTTCTGAGCCCGTGTCATGGTTGGTAATACCTTGCACACTGTCTGCCCTTCCTGTAATCCTCTATACCCTGATCTGTGACAGTAAGGAATAATCTAATGAAGGGGTGTCAAACTAAATTTCATCAAGGGGCCACAGCATGGTTGTCTTTAAAGGGCCGGTTGTATTTCAGGTGCGCTACGTACAGAGTTCAGGAGTGCATCATGTCCAAAGTGCAGAGTTCAGGAGTGCGCTAAGGGCAGGGTTCAGGAGTGTGCTACGGGCAGGGTTCAGGAGTGCGCTAAGGGCAGGGTTCAGGAGTGTGCTACGGGCAGGGTTCAGGAGTGTGCTACGGGCAGGGTTCAGGAGTGCGCTAAGGGCAGGGTTCAGGAGTGTGCTACGGGCAGGGTTCAGGAGTGCGCTAAGGGCAGGGTTCAGGAGTGTGCTATGGGCAGGGTTCAGGAGTGCGCTAAGGGCAGGGTTCAGGAGTGTGCTACGGGCAGGGTTCAGGAGTGTGCTACGGGCAAGGTTCAGGACTGTGCTACGGGCAGGGTTCAGGAGTGTGCTACGGGCAGGGTTCAGGAGTGTGCTACGGGCAGGGTTCAGGAATGTGCTACGGGCAGGGTTCAGGAGTGTGCTACGGGCAGGGTTCAGGAATGTGCTACGGGTAGGGTTCAGGAGTGTGCTACGGGCAGGGTTCAGGAGTGTGCTACGGGCAGGGTTCAGGAATGTGCTACGGGTAGGGTTCAGGAGTGTGCTACGGGCAGGGTTCAGGAGTGTGCTACGGGCAGGGTTCAGGAGTGTGCTACGGGCAGGGTTCAGGAATGTGCTACGGGTAGGGTTCAGAAGTGTGCTATGAGCAGGGTTCAGAAATGTGTTATGTACAAAATGCAACCCAACCCTCCCTAAAGCTTTCTCGCATCTCTCTTTCCTACCTGGCTCTAGTACCTCCCTGTATAGGTGGCTCTGCCTTGCCTTGCAAAGAGATCGTTCTCTCTCTCAAATTCTGGAGATCTGTCCCTGCTGTCAATGTGTGTAGGGATCTGTTTGTTCAAGGAGCCGCTGTGTCTGCAAGTGACAGCAGGGAGTGGGGGCTGAAGATCAGAGCTGGAGGTGGTGGAACTGGGTGCAAGGGCCTCTTGACAAGGCCTGGAGGGCATCCCTTTAATACACGCACATTTCCCCATGTTTTATACCTTAAACTAGTTTTAGACTTGCTGCATAAGCCCCAAAACACATCATCATTGTATACAGGGTGGGTGTAGCAGGTCCAAATTCTCTGCCTTGCTTCTGGGACCCACATCCTATAGTATACTGGAATTGTCAGCTTTGATTAATCATAGCATATCATTACTCAGAGGTGAAGTTGGCAGCTGCAGTGTTTACAAACAACACTGCTAATACTGTATAAGTTACATATTATTACTTTTGTATCTTTCTGTTCATTCATCTGCAGATCAAAGGGATGTACTTAGATCTGCAGATCATGTCAGTAAAAGCAACCTGACAAGTAAAAAAAAAAATATATATATATTTTTAAATAAAATTTTGCTCTGTTTAACCCCTTTTTAACTCTTAGTGTACTCTAATGAGCCCTAATTAACTCCTTATGCCTGTTATACACAGACTGAATATATTCAACAGAAAACAGCCGACATTCAGCCCATGTATACAGCAGCCCGTCCAACAAAAGCCAGGCGAACCTCTGGTTTCTGTCGACTGGCATGCCAGAAAAACATCTGACAATCGGCATCCAATCAGCACTCCCAGCCAGTGTCATCTAGTGCCCAAGGAGAAGATGACAAACTGTGCCCACTGATGTGTGAGCATCATAACCCTCCCTCTCAAAAAAAAAACAAAACAACACTGATCAGCATGCTTACCTCTTAAGCGTAAATTCCCTCTGAAAGCCAAAATTCTTCCCAAACAGAAATGCAAAAATTCCCCCTCCTAGCACAAATCTTTTCTCCCCAATACCACCTCCCAGCTCAAATCCTCACAATTACACCCTCCTAGCACAGATCACCCCCACCCAAAAAACCCCCTTCCTTGCACATATCCTTCCCCCCCCCCCCCACCTCAATTCCTCCGCCTAGCACAAATCCTATCACCAGAGTATAAATCCCCCCTTCTAACACAAATCTCCCCAAGTCCCTCCTCCTAGCACAACCCTCTCCAAATGACCTTTCCCAGCACAAATCTTCCCTCCCTACCCAAAACCCCCCTCCTAGCACAAATCCACCCAGCCCCATCTCTTATCCCAAAATCCCCCATCAAATCCCCCCGAATCCCCCCCCCCCAGGAATCCCCCATAGCACAAATTCCCCAAATACCTTCTCCCAACACAACCCCCCCCCCCCCCTCCCAAGCCCCCCTCCTATCACAAATTCTCCAAATCCTTCCTCCTAGCACATCCTCCTCCAAATTACCCTTCCCAGCACAAATCTTCCCTCCCTATCCAAATCTCCCCTCCTAGCACAAATCCCTTCTAACCCCCCATCTTATCCCAAATTCCCCACAATTGAAATCCAGGAGTGGGCATCCCTCCCTAGCACCCCCTAGATAAAGCCATGCCCCCGCCACCTCTAAGGCTGAGAGCCAAAGTATCAAAGACTACTGATCACTCCGTTTTTGGTCTTCACCAGTGACTGTCAGCCACCGCTTTCTGCTCTGCTCACTCCAGCGCTCACTGGAGTGGCTAGCTCAGGCACTCAGCAGCATGCTGAAAGGCTGAGCCAATTGCTGGTCTAGGCACCTGGGTGGATCCTGACATTAAAGTCTGATCCCTCCAGAGTCTGGACTGGCTGAGTGACGGCAGCTGAGAGCAGACTTAAAGTAGAACTACAGGCACATTTAGCGGAGGGTTATAACCGCTGTCAGATTTTTTTTCCCCTATCTGTGTCCCATTGTGGAGCTTTCCCTTCACTTCCTGTCCCATAGCCTAACAGGAAATGAGAGGAAATCCCTGCAAATGAGGGAAATTCCTTGGGGACCCCCAAAACTAGTGTCTCCACTGGAAGATTTTGCCTCTATTACTTTTCTGGGGACAACTCAAAATTTGGGATTTTCTTTTCAATGATAATGGTAAACAGGAAGAGATCGTGAACGGGGACACAGACCCCGAAAAATAAAAACTGACAGGGGTTCTAATTAGGGATAGACCGATATGTTTTTTTCAGGGCCGATACCGATATTTTGGTCACAACATATCGGTATCGGCCGATATGGGCCGATATTTTGTACATTTTATAGTTTTGAAAAATGAAGACCATTTTTGACACAAATCTGGTACTGAACATGTTAATTTTTGCTTAATGGCTGGCTTGCTGGCACCCTGTGGTGGGTGGCTGGCTTGCTGGCACCCTGTGGTGGGTGGCTGGCTGGCACCCTGTGGTGGGCGGCTGGCTGGCACAGGGGCTGTGGGCGGCTGGCTGTCTGGCACCCTGTCTGTGGGCGGCTGGCTGTCTGGCACCCTGTCTGTGGGCGGCTGGCTGTCTGGCACCCTGTCTACGGACGGCTGGCTGTCTGGCACCCTGTCTATGGAGGGCTGGCTGGCTGGCACCCTGACCACCTGTGGTGGGTGGCTGGCTGGCTGGCACAGGGGCTGTGGGTGGCTGGTACAGGGCCTGTGGATGTGGGTGTATGGTTGTGATACACTCCCGCGAGACTAGTCCCGACTCCAGACAAGGCTGTCCAAGGCGAGGGAGGCGGCCTAAGAAGGCGGAATGACGTCACCAAAATATCGGCTAGTTCCGGGACCGATAATGATATATCGGGAAAAGTGCATATCGGCCACTGATATATCGGCCTTGCCGATAATCGGTCTATCCCTAGTTCTAATCTCTCTCCACTCTATCCAAAATGGAAAAAAAGTTTTGCCTTTAATTATCCTGCTGTTGGCTGAATACGGGTCACAGGAGTGCAGAACGAAGTGCATTTCTGTGTCTAAAGCCCCGTACACACGTACCGATTGTCGGCTGAACGATCGGCCGTCTTTTGTCCGGTGATGTCCTGTCGGTTGAAAACTGCTAAAGACTGCACACGAATTTTGTCGGCCAACAACAGCCGACTGCAGAAGTGATGTCATGTGATGGTTAACTTTCCGTGTGTTTTTTCTTTTCTGAGCATGCCCAGTCTTGCTAATCTGCTGTTTGTCGGCCGAATTCTGTACTGACTGGCGAACAATCGGCCGCTCTGGTGACGGCCAACAAAAATTTTAAAGTCTGCACGCCAGATTCTGTTCAGCCGAAAAGTCTCAGTCGGTTGTCGGAAGCATCATACTAACAAGCCGACAATCGGCCGATCGAACGGTGGCCGAATATTTACGGCCGACAATCGCTACGTGTGTACGGGCCTTTAAAGGACAAGCAGAACCAGGAGAGCTTTGGCCATACTTCTCATTTAAACTACAACATAATTACTCATAATCAATTGCATTCATACTGACTTTTTGGGTGTCAGAATTAGTGCACCATCACTACAGAATTATAGTGGCATTAAACCAAAAAAAACTAAAAAAGTAATAGATTGCACCTTAAAAACCCTAAAATGTGATGGCTGCATTCATTTTCTTTTTATGTTGGCTGTTTGACCTTAATTTTGGATCTGGTGATCCAGCTAGTAACACACTTCCTGTCTAAGGGTATCTCTGGATGGAGGAGCAATGGAGACACAGCATTGTCAATATGGAGGGAGGGGAGTGTTTGATACCCTAGAATAGTGATGGTGAACCTTGGCACCCCAGATGTTAAAGCGGAGTTCCAGCCATTTACTCACCTGTCCAACGGTCCAGCGATGCGGCCGCCGGAAGCCTCGATCCTCTCCCACGGCGCCGGCATCACTGCTGTGGGCACCCGGCTGTTACAGTTTGCGGCTTCACAGCCGGGTGCCCACTGTGCATGCGCGAGTCGCGCTGCGCGCCGTGATTGGCCGGCAATCTTCTGGGACCTCTGACGTGTCCCAGAAGATTGCAGGGAGGGAGGGGGAGAGGAGAACTTCCGCTCAGGGCGCCGCGGCGCTCCGAGCGGAAGTGGGAGCGGGTACCTGTCAAAACTAGGTACCCGCTCCCCCCCCCAAAAAATGACATGCCAAATGTGGCATGTCGGGGGGTCAGGACTCCCTAAAGCGGAAGTTCCACTTTTGGGTGGAACTCCGCTTTAAGGTTTAGATAGACTCGGCTAATAAATTGAGACTGAACTAAAGCAAGCACTTTATAAGCAGTTACAGCAACAGCTTTTTTTTTTTTCTTTTGGGATAAAGGTTTTATATGAATGAACAAAAGCTGGCCATTTTAAGCACCCCTGTCAGTGTTAAATGAATTGTCCCAACCCTCTAACTGCCACTTTGTCTGGAAAGCTTGGTCTATTGAAAAAGCAGACTGGCTGGCAGGATCAACAGATGAAAATAAAGGGAAAAAAAAGCACCAAAAAAGTAAACTAATGAGGCCACCATACCTAGAAATCGGTAAGCTACCATATATTATTTTGGTTGTTGGGTTTAATACCAGTTTAAGGTCATAATAAAATGTTTTTATTGAACATCTATAAAAGAAAAAGGTTTAGATATAAAAAAAAAGATAAAGGTTCCTTAACCACTTCAGCCCCGGAAGGTTTTACCCCCTTAATGACCAGGCCGTTTTTTACGAGTCGGCACTGCGTTGCTTTAAATGACAATTGCGCGGTCGTGCGACGCTGTACCTAAATACAATTGATGTCCTGTTTTTCCCACAAATAGAGTTTTCTTTTGGTGGTATTTGATCACCTCTCCGTTTTTTTCACTTTTGCGCTATAAACAAAGAAAGAGCGTCAATATTGAAAAAAAAAACAATATTTTCTACTTTCTGCATTAAAACATTCCCAATAAAATTTAAAAAAAAATCTATTTTTTTTATCAGTTTAGGCCAATTTGTATTCTGCTACATATTTTTGGTAAAAAAAAAAAATCCCAAAAAGCGTATAATAATTGGTTTGCGCAAAAGCTAGAGCGTTTACAAACTACAAGATAGATTTATGGACTTTTAATTTATTTTTTTTATTAGTAATGGCGGCGATCAGCAATTTTTATCTGGATTGCGGCGGACAAATCTGACACTAAGTGACACTTTTTGGGGACCAGTGACATTAATACAGTAATCAGTGCTAAATAATATGCACTGTTACTGTATAAATGACACTGGCAGGGAAGGGGTTAACACTGGGGGGGATCAAGGGGTTAAATGTGTTCCCTAGATGTGCTTACTAACAGTGGGGGGTGGACTGAACAGAGGCAAAGAGAGATCGGTAATTCAGCTTAGCTGAATCACACTATCTTTCCCTGCCTCTCTGACAGGAGAGCCGTCTTACATTGTTTACATGCCAGATGGCTCTCCTGTCAGTTTACCCGAAGATTGCGGGAGGCCGACGGCGATCCTCCCGCGGTCTACCTCCCGCTGTGTCTAATCACAGCAGGAGCGCGACTCCGGCGACGCACCCTGCCAAAACCGTGTGCATATAATCACGTGATTATGCGCAGCCGAGCCACCCTGCCGCAGTAAATCTGCATGGGGCGGTCAGCAAGTGGTTAAATGGGTGCAACAACAAATACACTTTCATATCAGAAATGAGTAATGGTCTATTTATTCGACCACAAGAGAGAATAAAACTGAAATTCATTGTTTTTAAGAATCACATACGATTACAGAAGTGCTACACGACTGAACTGTTGCCCTAAAGAGTTAATGATGAGTAATGTACAACAAGAAATTTTTCCCGCCACTTTTCAGTTCCTCCCCCATGGCGTCTGCAGAGCTGAACGCTGAGCTTTGTTGCTCTCTATGCCAAAGGTTTTACACCGATCCCGTCACTCTGAAATGTGGACACAACTTCTGCCAGGGCTGTATGGAGAAAGAGCTGAAGGATCAAGATGAAGGTGGATTTTATACATGTCCTACATGCGGGAAAAGGTTTTCTTCAAGACCTTCTCTACAGCAGAACCGAGAGCTCAGTGGCAGGTTGGCGCGTGAGCAGTTTGCGCGGGAAATGGTGCTTTGTATGTACTGTTCATTACCAGCTGTTAAAACATGTTTGCTATGCATAGGCTCTATATGTGACGGACACCTCGCAGCACACCAGACACACAGATTAATCGATCCTACTTCTCTGGAGAACAGAAAATGTCATCCACATTGCAAACTACTGGATTATTATTGTAAGGACGATGGTACATGTATCTGTCCTGACTGCTGCGTGTTTGGGGTCCACAAAGGACACAGCGTGGAGTCACTGGAAGAGGCTTCTGAAAAGAAAAAAGAAAGAATGCAAAAAGTTCGGGAGAATTTAGTCTCTAAGAGAGAGGACATTAAAAAAAAGATCAGGGAACTGAGCAATCAAGAGAGCAAAGAGAAAGAAAGGGCTGCTTTACAAGAACAGGTCAGTGCCCGTTTTAAGCATCTCAATCAGCAGATACAAAAGTACACCTCTTGCCAAAAAGAGCAGGCGGTACAGTCCATCTCAAAACAAATGAATGAGCTGAAGGAAGAGGACCAAGAACTGGCCGCGAGGATACAGTCCATTGAAGAGCTTTGTAATATGGATGACCCACTATTCATCCTACAAAGTTTGGAATCAGATACGTCCCAAACAGGTAAGGAAAATAATAACTGTTCTGATGTTTTGCTTGCAGGATGGAAGCTTGAGGAAGATCAATCAGCAGTGGCTAAAGCTGGCCATATCAAACAAAACCAAAGAAAATTCCCAGCTCAAGTTACCAACCAGCCTGCAACCGACCAAATGATCCTGTCTAACAGTTTGCATTAAAAAAAGGGGTTTCGTTTGCAACCATTTGCAAATACACGCGTAAGCTGCAGAGCCACTTTGCGGCACCCCAGTATTATTGCAAATGTGTGCAAACTAAGCCCCTGTTTTTAACACAAACTGCTAGACAGGGTAATTTGGTTGGTTGCAGGCTGGTTGGTAAATTGAGCTGGGAATTTTCTTTGGTTTTGTTTGACATGCATCACACCTTCTATGTGCTCCTTGCTGCCAAAGTTATGAGTGAGGGAAGTGGTTATTTGTTTGTACTGTTGAAATGCTGGTTAGGGGGATGCACCTTTGCTGCCATTCTGCTATATGCTGGGTGTCCAGTGCACCCCTGTGCCTTTTAGGAGGGGGTTGGCTCCCTCCAGGCTTACCTGCCCTCTATCTATCCATTATTCTATTTTATGCACCCAATTTACCTGTAAAAGCCTTCTTTGTGTAGATGTCCAAAAGCCCCAAGACTATGTTGAATGGGTATGAGCAGGGCTGCTAAGGCAGTACAGCCAGCCCTCCTGTACTGGGCCCAGGTAACATCAGTTCAAAAGGGGGGCCCAGTCACCTGCTGAGCATAAGGGCTGGCTGTACGGTCTTATTACAGCCACTGATCCTCTTCTGCCTTCCCCCTGCAGCACTACCAGCTTCTCTTCCTCTTTCTCCCTCCGGGTGCACTGCAGGGGGATAGGTCATAGCACATGTATTCACTGTGCTGTGTTCCATTACTTAGAACTGCATGAATAATTGTGCAAACTGTAATAGTTCTAATTTTGTTGTAATTTAACCACTTACCCACTGCTCACATTGCTGCTACTGCAGCAATGTGGCTCGTTATCGTCCAGCGACGTAGACCTACGTCGCTGGACTCCTCCCCCTGTAGCCGGAGGCGCGCTCCCGCTGTTTTCAGTCACAGCGGGAGTCGGGACAGGGGAGGAGCGGCGGCGATCGCCGCCGCTCTTCCTCGATCATCTGAGAATCGAGTGAGGAGATCCGCTCGCTTGTGTAAACAGAGACATCCGATCTGTCCTTGAGTCACTAAGTCACCTCCCCCCCCCACACATTAGTAAGCACCAGGCGTACATTAACCCCTCCCTCTCCAATAAAATTAACCCCTTCCCTGTCAGTGTCATTTTTACAGTAACAGTGCATATATATAGCATTGATTACTGTAGTAATGTCACTGGTACCCCCAAAATTGTCAAAAATGTCAGTCAAGGGTCCGATCTGTCCGCAGTCGCAGTCCCGCAAAAAAAAAAATCGCAGATCGCCGCCATTATGCGTTAAAAAAAAAAAACACCAAAAATGACAAATCTTTCACTTTGTTAGTAAACGCAATAACTTTAGCGCAAACTAATCAAAATACGCTTATCGTGATTTTTTTTTACCAAACATATGTAGCAGAAAACAAATTGGCCAAAAATTTTTAAAAAAATTAGATTTTTACATTTTTTTGGGGGGAATTTCATATAAAAAAATGTTAAAAAGATTGTTATTTTTTCAAAATAAACGCTCACTTTTTTGTTTATAGCGCAAAAAGTAAAAATCGCACAGGTGATCAAATACCACCAAAAGAAAGCTCTTGTTTGTGGGAAAAAAAGGACTTAAATTTTGTTTGGGTACGGCGTCGCACACCCGCGCAATTGTCAGTTAAAGTCGCACAGCGCCGAATCGCAAAAAGTGGCCCAGACGTAAGACAGCAAAATCCTCCGGTGGTAAAGTGGTTAATATGTTATTTATTCACAATCTGTTATTAAAAAAAAAAAAAAACTTTTGAATCAAAATGTTGTCTTTTTTTTTTTTTCATTCTATATTTTAGGCTTAAATGGTAATTCTTTTCAAGATGACGTTTCAGAGGATAAACCCTGTAATGGACACACTGACCAGAAAGATGTAATGGATGCTGTGCATAAGGTAATATATATTTTTTTTATTTTGTATGTAGCACCCTCCTAGGTAGGTGCTAGGAAAAGCATACATTTGGCCCTGTTCTGCTTATCAGGAGGGCCTGATCTGTAGGTTAGCCTGTCACATGTTTCCAGGTGTGTCTGGGGAGTCTCCCCACTGTATCCAATGAGGGATCTTGTTGGACAGTGGAGGAAATCCAGCCTATAGCACACCTGGGTTTATGACTGTCCCAGTGGGTGGACATTGCTGCAATGCATCCTGGGATTGGGAATAAATCCTGAGGGGGATGTGACATGGTGTCTTTTGGCAGGAGCGAAGTCCCAGGAGGAGGTGACGGCTGTCTCTCCTCCTGCTGAAGTCAGGAAGGTGGTCTGGGCAGTCAGCCTAGTGACCAGGGGTTGAGCTGCGCTGCAGGAGATCCAGTGTGTGCTGTCCGAGTGGAGCTGCTGGGCAGAGAATTTCTGGAGAAACAGTGTCGTGAGTACTCAAGGATCTGCCCAGGCGTCTGCTTTGGAGAGGGGACCACTCCAGAGAGGTCAAGGGGATCAGAGAGCCAGCTAACCCAGAGTGTATAGTAAAGGGGGTGCCAAGTTGTGAAACCCTGAAGATAAGGGAGCAAAGGGGGTGCCAGGAAGGGCCCTGAAGTGTCTCAGCAGTACAGTCTGACTGCACTACAAGTCAGCTACCTCAGGAAGGAGTACCTTAGGAAGCTTAAAGAACTTTATCATAGTCAAAGGTGAAGCTAAAGTAAGCGGCCTAGCCGTGACCAGCGTCAGTCAGCGTTAACCAGCGTCAATCAGCAGTTCTATATAGTCTCTGCCTATTTTGTGCATAGTTCAGTTGATGGAGTATCCCACTCATCCCTTCTCCCAAACAAGTTCTCAATAAACACTAAAAACCAAAGAAACTGGACAGGCTCTTGTCTGAAGAAATCACACTTGGAAAACATGCTTAAATACTCTGCTGTTGCTAATGGTAACCCAGGGGGACCCACACTTAGCAGCTCCCATGGCAGTAGTGCTACATGTATGTAGCCAAAGTGTGTGGGGTATCTATGGGGAACAATGATGCAACGTGTGTAGTACACTAGAGCGACACACCGCGCTGACATAGTTGAATAGGATATGTGCCTGCTTGCTTTACACATGGCATAAATATGCCACAGTACCTGTACTCAAAAAATATATTTTTAATTACTGTAAAATTATTTCAGACACACACAAACCTCAGCACAATCATTAAAAAAAAATGAAACCTCCATTATATCCTTTTCTGCATGCAGAATATAGACACACCTGAAGGTCATAGAAGCACAGCTTTTAAGGGGAGGATAATTTCTTATCAAATATACTGTATAACACTAAAGAAGAAGTAGGTCCAAAGCTCTTTTAACCCTACTACTTCTGTGGGTCACAGGAGTGCACTTAGTTCTGAACTTCTGTGACCCATATTTAGCCAAATAGCGGGGTAAAATCCACTGTTGGTTGAATTTACTCAGCCGGTACAGACTCTGGAGGGATCCTGACTTTAATGGAGGGATCCATCCAGATGCCTGAGCGGCAACTGGCTCATCCTCTCAGCGTGTCACCGTGAGGCTGAGCCAGCTGCTCCTATCCCCTCCACAGCCCAGTGATCCAGTGGAGGGGTAGAGCAGAGAGTCTTTGACTCACAGTCACTGGCTCTCTGCTCATTGAAGTCCAAGAACTGAGTGATTAGTGGTGTTTGATCGATCAGTTCTCAGTCTTAGAGGTAATGGGGGACAGATGCAGCAATAGACCGATGCTGCATCCACCTAGGTAAGTATGGATTGTTTGTTTTTTCAATCCCACACTTCCCTTTTAAGGGTTACATACCAAACAGCAGATTGTACACAGTATGGCAGTCAGGACTATGTAATGTACACCGTATATTCCATAATTCCGACCACTGTACCCTATATGCTATAACTAATATTGCATACTCCTTACAACTACACTCTGTTGGCTGAGCTATATATTATATAATCCTGACCACTGAACTCGGTGTGCTGCACTGTTGCACACTTCTGACTGCTGTGTTAGTTGTAATAACCCCTGCCGGGGGGGCAGGGGGTGGAGGGCATGGACAGAGACAGGGGAGGATTGCAACTGAATGAAGATGAATCAGCACAAGGGACACATCCTACTGACTGTAAGTTATGTCCCTAGTGCTGATTTTTTCTGTTTTTTTATTTTAGCTACATTTAGGCTTTAAGGTTTAAAAATAAATGATCTCCTTGCATTCTTCAAATACTAGACATTTCAGTTAAATTCATTCTCTTGGTGTTAACATGCATTTTCCTTTTCTCCCTTGCCTGAAGCATCAAGATTCTACGTTAGTGAAAATGGACCCTGTCAGAACTGAAAGGACTTACAGGTAAGGATAATAATCACCAAGCATTTAGGTCTTTTAGGCTTTTGAGGACAGCCTGTCATGTGAGTTATCAGACAACCCTCATAGCTATCTGCTACATGCTGTTGAGCAGTCTATAACCTAGTAAGATTTCTGACATTCTCACTTGGTCAATGGTGAAAGGAAAAGCAGGTAAGTGTGGAGGAAGAGGCATATTAAGCTTTTCTAACCTGAGTTACTATTCAGCTGGGAGATGTTATTGGGAAATGTTTGGATGGCCGCTTGTGTCTCCTCTTCCATTATACCTGCAAAGAAATGTTTTCTTTATGCATATTCTATCCACATTGCTATGCATTTGAAAATGAGCAAATTTTCAATTCAATAAAGGCATTGTGCCTATAGGGTCTGATGAAATCTACAACACCATAACAGAAGGTTTAGTCCAGTTGTACTACTGTAAGTGCAGATAGAAACTGATGGAACTCAGATGTTGTCTTAAAAAAATCTGCATACATGTATAATGATAATAACTGTGAATTGAACTATTAATAACTTAATGAAGATACAAAAAAGTGGGGGGCTTAAACCAATGTTTTGTGGCATGTTTTCTTTCCCTAGGTTGGACGTGAAATCTGTTGGTCTATTAGAGTGCAGCAACAGCAAACTTCGATTTTTAGTGAACTCTCCACTAGTCATTGAATATGAAATGGTTAGAAATTGGGGTGATCTTATGCCGGATAATTCCAAAAACAAATATGACATTAAGAGTCCTCTGTTCAACATAAATATATCAGCACCTCATGAAATATCAGCAGTGTACCTACCTCATTCTTTGTGTCCAAAAGGTAAGTTAGAATTACAGTTTGCTAAACATGATAAATGAGTAAGTTGTAGCGACAAAGACTTTGACCTACTGCCATGGCTTCCCACTGGATGCCCCCGAATTCATCCAGTTCTTGTCATAAGTTTTACAACTTTATCACTTCAATACAGAATTTAACACTTTGCCCTATTTATCATGTGTGTGAATATTCTATGCATACTGCATCCTTTTCCCTGAAAAGGAGTCTGTCCAAGACTGTCCAGTTGTAAGTAAAGACCCATCACATTGTTACAGTAACTTATCGCTCTAGCTTAACCATGGTCATATGCAGTGGCGTAGCGTGGGGGGTGCAGGGGGGGCCGGCCGCACCGGGCGCAACATCTGGGGGGGGCGCATCTGCAGTGTCACTCTGTCTGTCTGACTCTGACATACACAGTTCACACACTGTCTGCGGCTGCCTCCATCTTTATGCTGGGAGATGTCCAGCGCGGCCGCCCTATGGCTGAAAATGGCGGGTCGGGGCGGGGCTGGACTGTGCCTCACCTGTCCATTGGTGTAGGGTGGGGTGGCGTTGCAAGCCTATGCCGCCTCTCCTCACTGCTCAGTCAGTTTAGCAGCGAGTGAGTCAGCAGCCTGGCGCTGTCACAGAGTGGGTTTTTTTGTAATCACCTGATTAGAGCCAGAGGCTCTAATAGGCTTCAAAAAAGGGTGGACCCGGGGCGCACTCCTCCCGAGCCCACCCATTGTGTGACAATAGCGATTGTCACATGGATCCTCCTCCTGAGACCCGCTTCCTGATTGGCTGAAAGGCGAACGCATTCCATTGGCCGAGGAGGAGGCGGGAGGACTCGAGGAGACAAGGGGAACTGAGGAGAAGCTGCCCCTGCAGGTAAGTCTCTCTGCATTGAAAGAGGGCACGCTGGTCTGTCTGCATTGAAAGGGGGCAACTGGTCTGTCTGCATTGAAAGGGGGCACGCTGGTCTGTTTGCATTGAAAGGGGGCACGCTGGTCATTCTGCATTGAAAGGGGGCACGCTGGTCATTCTGCATTGAAAGGGGGCACACTGGTCTTTCTGTATTGAAAGGGGGCACGCTGGTCTTTCTGTATTGAAAGGGGGCACGCTTGTCATTCTGCATTGAAAGGGGGCACGCTGGTCTTTCTGTATTGAAAGGGGGCACGCTTGTCATTCTGCATTGAAAGGGGGCACGCTGGTCTCTCTGCATTGAAAGGGGACACGCTGATCATTCAAACTTGTATTTAGATGCATTTTACTTTAATTACATTCGTATTTTTCATAACAAACAATGCATGTGCTTAGGGGTAAGGGTTTATTTAACTAATCTAGTGGAAGAGACTCAAGTGCTAAAATCCCACGGGTTAGGGGGCGCAATTACTTGCCTTGCCCCGGGTGCTGACAACCCACGCTACGCCACTGGTCATATGCATATTGAATTTTCTTACAACAAACTGCTTAGTCCAGGGTTTCTCAACCTGGGTTCCATTGAACCCTTGGGTTCCTCCAGAGGTTGCTAGGGGTTCCTTGACCAATGAGAAATTTCCACCTTTTAGATAAGTTCCCACCGACACCAGTGATCTTTTTAGCTATTCTTCCAATAACCTCAAGTGTAATGATCATTCTTTCCACTGACCATCACCCTAATATATCAGGAGTTGTAGATATAGTAATTTTAAGCAGGGGTTCCCTGAAACCGAGAAGTTTTTTTAACCACTTAAGCCCCGGAAGATTTTACCCCCTTCCTGACCAGGGGGTATTTTGCGATTCGGCACTGTGTGACTTTAACGGACAATTGCGCGGTCGTGCGACGCTGTACCCAAACTAATTTGACGTCCTTTTTTTCCCACAAGCAGAGCTTTCTTTTGGTGGTATTTGATCACCTGTGCGATTTTTTTTTTTTTTGATCATGCGCTATAAACAAAAAAAGAGCGACAATTTTGCAAAAATAACAATATTTTTCACATTTTTTTATATGAAATTCCCCCCCAAAAAATGTAAATCAAAATTTTTTTAAATTTTTGGCCAATTTGTTTTCTGCTACATGTTTGGTAAAAAAAAAATCACAATAAGCGTATTTTGATTGGTTTGCGCAAAAGTTATTGCGTTTACTAACTAAGGGAAAGATTTTTGTCATTTTTGTTGTTTTTTTTTTTAACGCGTAATGGCGGCGATCTGCAATTTTTTTTTTTTTTTTCGGTACTGCGACATTGCGGCGGACAGATCGGACCCTTGACTGACATTTTTGACACTTTTGGGGGTACCAGTGACATTACTACAGTAATCAGTGCTATACATATGCAGTTACTGTAAAAATGACACTGGGAGGGAAGGGGTTAACTTTATTGGAGAGGGAGGGGTTAAGTGTGTCCTTAAGGGCATGTTTCTAACTGTCATTGGAATTGGCTAGTGGTGTAATAGCACAGATCAACGGTCCTACATAGCAGGACCGAGTGATCTGTGTTTTTACACAGGGGAGAATGACAGGCGGCTTTGTTTACATTAGCCGTCTGCCTTTCTCCCTCTTTGCCCGACGATCGCGAGTGACCGGCGGACATCGGGTCCGCCGGTCACACGCGTCGGGTACGAGCGGGGGAGGGAGCGCGCCTCCGGCGGCACGCGCTCGCGCCCTATTCGCTCCCAGGCTAGTGACGTACCGGTACGTCACTTTGCCTGGGAGGGTCTGACCGCCGCTGTATATAGTCGGGCGGCGGTCGGCAAGTGGTTAAGGGTTCCTCTGTGTTGAAAAGGTTGAGAAAGGCTGGCTTAGTCTAATCTTTTTAATCACTCAATATCTGAAAAGATTGGTGCAACACAAATGGTAAATAATAATTATTTTTGTACTTACCATAAAATTATTTTCTCTGAGGTAATTGAGAGACACAGAGTTGATTGAAGATTAGCCAGATATAAGTGTTTTATGCTGCCATTACCAGGAGAACACTTGCATAAAAAAAACTAAAGGGACAACTAGGAGGACAGCTCCTTTGGGTAGTTTACCCCCCCCCCCCTCCCTAACTGTCAAACTGAACTCTCACTCGATGCTCTTTGGTGAACCATCCATTGAAGTAGGGCCACTTGGAAGAAAAATTCAGCACTCTGCCCAATTATAGAGGACTTTATCTGTTGTCACAATTGTACAACGCGGGAGTAAATTCAGAACCTTCAGAATCAGGGATGTTAGCCACCAATTAAGGTGAATTTGAAGAGCTTTGACATTGGAGATTTGTCCCATTTCCAGAGAATTTCTAGTTGTAGAAGATGAATGGAATTAGGTAACGGGAACGGCTTAAATTGTGGCTAGTTTGAGGCCCAATGTTCGATTGTTGGGAAGGACCAGTGATCCATTTGCAGCGGCTGACACTGCCTTGAAACTTCTGGAGCTTTTGCAATGGTGGTAAAACCTTTGAAAGGTTAGGTATCCAAAATTAAATCTAGGCTCTTGAGCCAGAGGTATGAGCGATGACAAGACTTCTTGATATTTAGAACGCAAACAAATTCTCCTAGAGTATTCAAAGTTACGTTCAGGATGGCAACCAAGGCCTTGTATAAATATGCTCCCAAGAGCAGATGGCTTAGATAACCTAGGATGGAGGTCCCGTCTTTCAAAGGAGAGGTAGCACCAGAGCCAAAAATGTTTGAACAATGTAAGAAAAGATGATGGACCAAATGAGGGGTACAAATTAATAATGATCTCGGCTCTATCTTTAATTTGGAAAAGCATTAGTTGAAGTGATTAGTTTGAAAGGTGTAAGTATGCATCCAGTATGGATGCCAGAAAATCTCCTGGATGCAATAACAACATGAATGGATTCCATGATTCCATTTTTAACTTACAGACCCTTTCAAATGCAATAAAGTCCAGAATGGGATGGACTCCCACTTATTTCTGAAGAGTAAAGAGGTTTTAATAAAAGCCTTTAAATCTTTTCATAGTCGGAACAGGAATCACCCTTATAGGAGCCCTTTGATGGCCAGCCGTAGGTCTGTCAGCTTCTGGGGGGTCAGTTGGACTTTGGATAGGGAGAACCACTTCAGAGGAAATTTATTTTGTAACCTGAACAATATCTAGAACCCCAGGGGTCTGAAACACAGCTGATGCAGTAGCTAGCAAAATACAGAAGCTGTTCCTCCACCTTGCAGGACATAGGTAGGGGCATACCTTCATGCTAAAGATGATTTATAAGCACTCTTTATGAGGACATTTGTGCCTGCAGTTGCAGAGGTCTTAGAGTTCTTGGAAACCTTTTCTGAATTCCCTGAAGGACAAAAGCAGTGTTTGTGGGTCTTAGAGGAAGGCCATGACTTAGCCTTCCATCTTTAGACAAACGAGTAAGGCAAAAAGGTGCTCTTTCCTCCTGTAAGGTTTTCAATTATTGCATCCAGCGTTGCGCCAAAAAGAAAATTACCAACAAAGGGCATATCTGTCAAAGTTTTCTGGAAGGCCTGATTGCTCAACTAACTCTTTAAATATAGGATCCTTTGCAGAACCACTGCAGAAATTCATGCACATTACTCTGGAGTGTCAATTCAAATAGGCCTAAAGGTTAAATCTTGTAACAATAATATGATCCATTGTATAATTGTTCTGGAAACTAATATTGATGCTTCAATTGGTCCCATCAAGAAACCTGTAATGGTATATAAGAAACACGATTTCAGATAAGAAAACAGATTTCATCTTATGAGTAGTTGAGCCTTAAAAGAAGTTTCTTTATTTCTTGGAGCGAGGAGCTGGGTAAAAAAAGATCCTTACTCCTTTGAACACTAGTAAAACTGATGCTCTCTAACATTTGGGGGGGAAAGTGTCATGCTTACCCCTATTGCAGGTGGCCACACAGTATAGCTGGCTTCTGTGTTCTTCACCTATAACAGCCCCCTTTCCCATAAGGCAAGCAGGCCTACCGGTACTCAGTTGTCCCCAGGACTTATACATAATGCTTTAGTGCCTGGCTACTACGCCAGGGCAGGCGTGAACTGAGCAAAGCAAACAGGTACTTGCAGTTCAAACAAAACAATTACCACAGTGCGAAACAGTGAAGTACATACTTATTAACTGTTAACTTAACTCATAACTCTTAGAGCCCATTCACACTGCCGCGACTTGTCAGACAACTTGTCAGCCTGACAAGTCGCGGTCAGTCGCAGTCCATTGACTGCTACAGGACCCTTTCTAATAGGAGCGACACAAGTCGCTCCGACTTAGAAAAAGGGTCCTGTACTACTTCGGGGCGACCTCAGAGCGACTTGCATAGACATTCATTATATGAAATCCGTGCAAGTCGTGCCGAAGTCGCGGTGCACAACGGTGCACGCGACTTCACAGGTCGCCCCCCGAAGTCGTGCCGCTTCAGTGTGAACCGGCACTTAAGCTTAACTCCATTTCTGTCAGTAGTCACATAGTGATATACAGCAGCATCAGTTTTCTGAAGAGATAGATACATAGTGCAGGGAGGACGATTGTCCAATAATTCTTTAGGTAATTGCAGTTGGCAGACAGGCAGAACGGTTCAATCCAGTCCAGGTACAAGGTAATGTTCAGAATAATCAGGGTCAATCCGTAGTCAAAAGGCAGGCAGAGTTCAGAGAGTAGTCAATATCTGATCTGAGGTCATCAACGAGGGAATCCAAACAGCAGAGCAGGACAGACAAACAGAGGGCTTGGAGCATGTGATACAAATGCAATATCAGAAGCATGAAACTGCAGGTTTGGTTTCCACCCAGAGACTGGCCACATCAATCACCTTGCAGGTGAACAGAGGGAGACAGGGATGCATCATAGCCAAAACCAGCAGCTATGATGGAGCAGAAGCATTACAAGCTACTGACAGAAATAGAGTTAGGGCTCTTTCACACGGGCTTTCCGTGTGAAAGGTCCGCTGCGGGACTTTTTTTTTTTTTTTTTTCACGGAGCGGATGACATTTCTGTCATCCGCTCCGTAGGTTCGCATATCATCCCATCCGTTTGCGGATGATATGCGGACCTAATGTAAGTCTATGGGGGATTGCGGATGTCAGCGGATGACACCGCTGACATCCGATTTTCCTTCCTTTCCGTTTTTTGAACGGAACAAAAATAGGATTTTTTCTGTTCCAAAAAACGGAACAGAACTGACAGGAGGAAAATCGGATGTCAGCGGATGGTATTCCGCTGACATCCGCAATGCCATTCACTTACATTATGTCCGCAAATCATCCGCAAAAAAATAGGATGATTTGCGGACATACGGAGCGCCCGTGTGAAAGGGCCCTTAAGCTACCTGAGTGAGCTGTCCTTCTAGTTGCCTGTTTAGTTTTTGTGCACCTAGCATCTTTCTTCTGGAAATGGCAGCATAATTAACTTGTATCTGGTTGGTGATACTTAGCCTTTTTGACTGAAAGAACTGAAATACAATGAATAAAAGGGGTAGCCCAGGGACAGTCAGGCTGGGGAGGAAAGGGGTAAATGATGGAAGTCCTCAAGCCAGGAAATGAGGAGGGCTGTATCTGACTTACTGCAGCTTATAATGCACATTGTGAGAAGCTTAGTGTGAATGCACAGTGTTAGGTGAAATCAGAGTAAGCAATTTCAGCACAGGAAAGGCTCATGAACAACTGTGCAAGACTAAAGGGGTAAGGTTGGAGTTGTGCTCACAATAAAAATCTAAATACCAATATTTTTCACATGACCTCTGTTCTCAGCTGCATAAGGGGCTTAGAGAGGTGGGGGTGGAGACTCTGTGTGACTATAAAGGGGTTGGGTCGGGGACATGGCTGAAGCAGCTTGAGCAGAGCACAGAATGGGGCAGTTTAAAATGAAGAGACAGAAACAAAACTGTGACGAACTGGCCAGGGGGCGTGTCAGCATGAGGCAGAGAAACAGCAGTACACTGATCTTCCCAGTGAAGAGTTGGGGGAGTGTATTAGCACAAGTCAGGCCACTGGAGTACATGCAGGTTGTAGAATGCAAAGAAGAAAACTGACCATGCTGGGATGGATGTGCTCTCATGCCTAGTGTGTTCAGTTTGAAATAGGTAAGCAGGGGGACTGACAGGTATTCCACACAAAGGAACCTATACAAAGAGAACAGGATACTTTTTAGTACAAGTACATGGTAACACAGACACAAGCTAGAAATATTAAATAATACTATAACATATTCTATAACCTTTTTTTACTCCTGATAATTATATCTGCATTATTGAGCTAATAAAGTTTATTTACTGTCATTCCTCATGTACAGAGTTTGAAATAAACAAGCCATACCTTAAATGTGCCCATTTTGAAGATGGAAAGTGTCACTTTGTATCACCAAGTAAAGTGGAATCATCCCATGTTGTCCTTGAAGGTGCTACTTATAAATCAGTTGGAGTCCTTATAGAAAATTCTCAGACGCGTAAAAGGAAGCAAGCTCAATCACGGGGAACGGTGCTGATATACTGCAAACAAGTTACAAAGGCTTTCTTGATCAATATTTACTTGGTGCCCATGTCTAATAAGCAAGTAAAAGATGTAAGTCTGCTACAAAATTAAATGGAACATCAATTTCAATGAGTCTGCTTGTTTCCCAGATCATAGGCTCTGTATTGGCCCATGAGCACAGCAGCAGAGTAGTTTAAATACTGATATGGATCTGTTTTATATTGAGCCTTTAAATGTGAATAGTAGAGAAAGATGGAAGGACGTGAAAAAATGATTGCATTATGAATTTGTGACACTGTAAATTGCAGCTAGCACTCATAAGTTGTTGGACCTTCTTTAAGTGTAAGTGGATCTACTTGGGTTAGATCCACCTAGGATTCCTGTTTAAATTTGGCTATCACAAACTGATTAAGGTCTATTATCGAAGAAACACATGAAGGGCTAGGCAATGGCATGGGGGACATGTACCAAAGCCAAAAATTAGAGGGTGCTCTTTTTTCATGGGGCTTCGAGGACGACATGGAAAAAACACAGAACTTTTACATTTACAGCATGGTTGCCAACAGTCCCAGAAAATTGGCTTTGCCCCAGTACGGCTGCAGCTTCCACCCATAAAAACATGGCCGCGGGCCGGCTTTCGAACTGAACATGCGTTGCTCGGGCTTGGGTAAGCTTGACCTAGTTTGGCTGCTTGGGCAAGCTCGGCCAATAAGGATTGGGCAAGCTCAGCCATTTGGGCTTGAGCAAACTCAGCCTAGCTCGGCCGTTTGGGTCATCGTGAATGAAGTGGGCTTGCCCCCCCCCCCCCCTGGAGACACTGGTGAATAGAGCGGCCGGGCTGTGGGCAGAGGAGACCAGGGACCAACCTGGAGAAGATGGGGTGATAATCACCTTCAGTCCTGTCGTGTCCTGGTCCGTGTGACCGGGACACAACAGGACTGAAGGTGATTATCACCATATCCTCTCTGTACACCTTCTCATCTCTCTGTGCTGTCAGCTGTGTCCTTGGTCTCTTGTCCACAATCTCTGACCCCATCTCCTGTATCATGTCCGTACACTTTCTTACCATCTTCTGTAGCATGTCTGCACACTCTCTGACCATCTTCTGTAGCATGTCTGCACACTCTCTGACCATCTCCTGTAGCATGTCTGCACACTCTCTGACCATCTCCTGTAGCATGTCTGCACACTCTCTGACCATCTCCTGTAGCATGTCTGCACACTCTCTGACCATCTCCTGTAGCATGTCTGCACACTCTCTGACCATCACCTGTAGCATGTCTGCACACTCTCTGACCATCTCCTGTAGCATGTCTGCACACTCTCTGACCATCTCCTGTAGCATGTCTGCACACTCTCTGACCATCTCCTGTAGCATGTCTGCACACTCTCTGACCATCTCCTGTAGCATGTCTGCATACTCTCTCACCATCTCCTGTAGCATGTCTGCACACTCTCTGACCATCTCCTGTAGCATGTCTGCACACTCTCTCACCATCTCCTGTAGCATGTCTGCACACTTTCTGACCATCTCCTGTAGCATGTCTGCACACTCTCTGACCATCTCCTGTAGCATGTCCAAACGCTCTCTGACCATCTCCTGTAGCATGTCCAAACGCTCTCTGACCATCTCCTGTAGCATGTCCAAACACTCTCTGACCATCTCCTGTAGCATGTCCAAACGCTCTCTGACCATCTCCTGTAGCATGTCTGCACGCTCTCTGACCATCTCCTGTAGCATGTCTGCATGCTCTGACCATCTCCTGTAGCATGTCTGCACGCTCTGACCATCTCCTGTAGCATGTCCAAACATCCTGACCATCTCCTGTAGCATGTCCAAACACTCTGACCATCTCCTGTAGCATGTCCAAACACTCTGACCATCTCCTGTAGCATGTCCAAACACTCTCTGACCATCTCCTGTAGCATGTCTGCATGCTCTCTGACCATCTCCTGTAGCATGTCTGCACGCTCTCTGATCATCTCCTGTAGCATGTCTGCACGCTCTCTGACCATCTCCTGTAGCATGTCTGCACGCTCTCGGACCATCTCCTGTAGCATGTCCAAACACTCTCTGACCATCTCCTGTAACATGTCCAAACACTCTCTGACCATCTCCTGTAACATGTCCAAACACTCTCTGACCATCTCCTGTAGCATGTCCAAACACTCTCTGACCATCTCCTGTAGCATGTCAGAACACTCTCTGACCATCTCCTGTAGCATGTCCAAACGCTCTCTGACCATCTCCTGTAGCATGTCTGCACACTCTCTGACCATCTCCTGTAGCATGTCTGCACACTCTCTGACCATCTCCTGTATCATATCCTCACACTCTCTGACCATCTCCTGTATCATATCCGCACACACTCTGACCATCTTTTGTATCACATCTGCAGTCTCTGACCATCTCTTATATTTGTTTGAGTATCTGCTGATTATTAAACTTTATTGCATACACATACTGCTATTGTGGTATAGGATCTGTTCCTGCTGTCCCTCCATCCCTCTCTTTCTTTCCTTCATTCTTTCTCCCTCCCTATCTCTTTTTTTTCCTTTCTCTCTCCCTCCATCCCTTTTTCCCTCTTTCTTTCTATCTCTCCCTCCATCCCTCTCTTCCTTCTTCCTCCTTTTATCTTTCATCTCAGACTCTAACCACACCCCCTTTAAGCCACGCCTAATATTTAGCATAGTTTAAACCAAGCCTGTTTTTCTGCCACATTTTCCACTCCAACTAGAGCAAGCCTACAAATGAATGCCCTGTCCCTAATTAAATGCAGCAACACACCAATAGCCCCGCAACAGAAATGGGCATGACCTAAGAGGGTGCAGCAGGTGAATTTATCTTTTTGAGTTCCAAGATGCTGTCCCGCAGTGTGGTCTAATGTAAAAAACAAAAATGGCTGTGGCACCTTCAGGGAGTCTGTGCTCTTGCTTCAGTCACAGTGGGAACTCAGTGTCAGTGGAAGCGTCCTCCCCTGCTCCACTCATCACTCTTCCTCCATTCCCTTTACTCTGAGCTCCCGCTATATATCATCTGGTGAGTGAGTGTTGCGGGGGCTCTTTGGGGTTCTGTACCCAGAAGGGGATGGGTGACGAGGGGTGTCTGTACTGGGGAGGTGGAAGGGTTCCTATACTGAGGGATCTGCACTGGGAGGGGGGGTGGGGTGTCTGTTCTGGGTAGAGGGGCGTCTATGTTGAGGGGTCTGTGCTGGGGGGGGGGGAATATTTCTATACTGAGAGTGATCTCTGCTGAGGGTGTTGTGCTGGGTGGGTCGATCTGTGCTGAGGGGTCAGTGTTGTGGGGGTTGGTCTGAGTTGAGGGTTCTATGTTGACAAAGAGTCAGTCTGTTCTGGGGGGGGGGGGGTTGGTCTATGAAATGGGGGCACAAGGGGGGGAATCAGGAGCAGGCAGAACAGGGAAGGGGATCGGTATTGGAGAAGCAATTACAGGAACAATGCCCTGTGTCTCTCCCTGCAGCAGCTGAAAGCTGGCAGAAGGGGGAGAAACTGGCTTTCAGCTGCTGCAGAGAGCCGCACAGGGCTTCCTTCTGTAATTTCCTCTCCGCCCGACTGCACAGATTCCCAGTGCTATTGGGGCCCCCCCTGTGTGCCCGGGCCCCCTACAGGAGGACTGGTGGTCCCCCCCTATCAGCGGCCTTGGCTGCCTGTGTCTAATTTCGATTTTTATAGAGATGTACATGATCTTTTTTGTATGGGGGCCATAAATCTATTTTAAGTGACTTTGAGGGATAATAATTACATTTATTATATAACTGCTTTCCTAAATTAATAAATAATCCTAATCCTTATTGTACTTTCAACCAGGTTATAAAGACAAAGCAAATTCAATCGGGATTTCGGTGGATTGACAAACCTCCATACATCAAGTTTGTTAAAAATGACATCACATACACTCTAAGAGCATCAGAAGGAGTAACATTAGAAAGTGAGGTAAAATGCCAGCCCGTGTGATTTCATATACACAGTATGTATAAACAGTGTATTCATTGTTCGAAACCTTGGTTGAAAAATTCAGCAAACCTGACCTTAGAAGCCAATGCCATTGAAGTCTATGGGAGGAGAATCAAGTTACTATGTTCTGGCCAGGTCTATTAGGTAGAAATAGGGAAAACCGGGGAGGCTCCATAGGGACCCCCCAGAAAAGTAGTTAAGGAGAACCAACAATGGTGTGGGAATGCAAAAAAATTCCTTTATTGAGAAAATCTGTTTACAAAATTCAATGGTAAAAATCCACCCAGACACCTCATGTAAAACCACACAGACAACGTTGTCTCCGTGAGCACATTCAAAAGGGCCCCATTCACTCTCTCTAATGAACCACCGGTGTGCAGCATCAAATCCTATTGTAGTAAATGGATAGATGGGGATTAGATCAATTATTCCATGTCAAGGAGCAACCTCTATTACTATGGAACCAAATCCCCCAGAAAAATAATCCAAAAACATACATTTTGATGGAGTCAATAATTGGGAAAACGCCCATGGCCAATTCTGGATAACTGAAAATGGCAGATGAGTTGCCTCCAATGGGGATAATCCGCTGTTGCTGAAACGCAAGTAAAAAGGTTCAGGCTGCCGAAGATACAGTAAACGGGGAACCCACAATGACACCACAGTGTAAAATGGGCCAGCAGCAGCACAATTTTAATGAGTGAGAATTGGTTGCAGTGTATTCGAGAAAATTGCTACAAGCAGGCATTTCACTACAAGACGAGATCGCAAACAACACAGCTATGTAAAACTGGCCAGCAGCAAGATCATTTTAATGAGCAAGGCTAGGCCCAAATTTACTTGAAACAAAAAGCACAGGCTGGGGCTTTACCATGGGCGTCCGCAGGTAAAGGCAAGGGGGGGCAAATGCCCCCCCATGGAATCTCAACTTCCCCTTTCAAGTGGTTATTAAGCCACTTTATACCATCCTGTCTGTTCTGTTTGATAATCCTGTGTGTCTGTGTTTTTAAAAAAATAAGCCGTTCTTTACCAGTTTTCAGAGGGCCAACGCCGCTCACGTGACCCGTCGTCTCTCTCCTCTCCCCATCTGAAAGCTGCCTGCAGCAGGCAGAGCGGAGGATTCCTCACTGATGTCAGTCGGGAGGGGAGGGGGAGGGGAGGAGAGAGGCGGCGGGTCACGTGAGCAGAGAGTGACGCTTTGAAAACTTGTAAAGAATGGCTTATTTTTATAAGACACAGACACAGGGGGCACACAGGTGTAGTGTATTAACACAGACAGGCTGTACAGGTTGCTTCTTTATTCACTGCACATCAGCATGCAACTAACTTCAGCCACACCCAGCTCCCAGACATATACATAATTGTAACATTTTGCAGACAGCAACTTAACCCGTTGCTTACCATACTACATTCCCTCCTCTCTTTGAATAAAACATAACATGCACAACGTATTAATAGGATTAACAAAATGCATGGATGAACAACTAAAAATGTAACCTATAAACTCCTGACTATACACATAGTCCTTAAGGTAGGCCGGTGGATTTGTTGCTCGTTTTTCTCTTGGCCATTCCGATGTGGATGGTTGTGGATTGAAGTCTGGATCACTGGCAGTATCATCACTACTCTTTGCCTGTTCGCCATCTTCCGATACTTGACCTTCTGACTCAATAAATTTCTTCACAAATGAGGAATTACGCACTTTTGTGTGTCCATCTAAATCCTCTAAAACCACTTGAGTACCTCTTTTCTCCTTTACAACATAAGGCTCAGGTTCAAAGGACGGAGCCAGTTTGTTAAACCGATCACTTTGAAGCAACACCTTATCACCCTGTTGAAGGCCACTAGGTTGACAATGGCGGCGGTGGTTTGCATACTGTTCAGCCCGGATCTTCCTTTCCTCATCAATATGCCGAAAAGTTTTCTGACTTGTAGGAGGACCCCCAATGTCTGGCAATTTTGTCCTGAATTTGCGACCACAAAGAAGTTCCGCAGGACTAACGCCAGTGACAGTATGCGGAGTTGTGCGATAAGCCAAAAGAAAACGCCACAGTTCTTTTTTCCAGTCTCTTCTCTCTAAATGAGCAATCCGCAAAGCTTTCAGCAAGGTTCGATTCTGGCGTTCCACTTCCCCGTTAGCCTGTGGCCAGTATGGAGTTGTACGATGATGTTCAATAGCATTTGATTTCAGATAATCCTGAAATTCCTGAGAAGTAAATTGGGCACCATTATCACTCACAATCCGTTTAGGCAACCCATGAGATGCAAAAATGCTCTCCAACCCCTCAATTACAGTTGATGATGTAGCTTTAGTGAGAACTACCACCTCTTGCCACCTTGAATAATAGTCCACAACAACTAAAAGATGGTGTCCAGATGGAATGTCGCACAGATCAATGGCTAAATCTTCCCATGGTCCCTCAGGTAGAACAGTGTGAGTTACTGGTTCTGGTTTAGGTTTGCTGCCCACCAACTGACATGCTCGACATGAAGAAACCAAACGTTCCACATCCTTGTCAATTCCTGGCCACCAGACTTTCTCACGTAATCTTTGTTTGGTGCGTACAATGCCTTGATGGCCCTCATGGGCTAAATGTAATGTACGTTTCCGTAAATCTTTAGGCATCACAATACGATTGCCACGTAGAACTAGTTGTCCTGCAATACTCAGCTCTTGTTTGATTCTGTGATAGCTTGGGTCACAATCCACCCAAACCCCTTGTCTTACACATTTTCTCAACCGAGCAATTTCCGGATCTACAGATGACAATTCTTCAACCTCCCGCGGTGTCAATGCCTGAGGCATGGCGTTAGTAGCCACAAAACGAATGTACTCTTCTGCCAGGTTATGAACAGGTGCAGAAGACTGAGGCAATCTGGAAAGTGCATCTGCCGCATTAGTCGGTCCAGGTCTGTACCGCACTGTAAAGCGATATGGTAACAATCTGAGAACCCATCTCTCAATTCTGGCGGATGGTTTTGAGCGTGGCAAATATATCACTTCCAGAGGCTTGTGGTCTGTGATGATTTCAAAATCAAGGCCGTAGAGATAGGTGTGAAACCTTGCACATCCCCAAACAACAGCCAAAGCTTCTTTCTCGGTCTGAGAATAACGTCTCTCTACATCAGTGAGGGATCTGCTTGCATACTGAATAGGCCTGTAATCGCCTGTGCATTGTCTCTGAACCAAGATGGCGCCTAACCCCACAGGGCTAGCATCGACAATAACTTGGGTGTGTGCAGTAGGATTGAAATAAGCCAAAGTTGTAGCGCAAGTCAGCCGTCTCCTAAGTTCATCAAATGCACCTTGTTCCAAAAAGCCCCACTTCCACGGGACTGCTTTGTGAGTCAACACTCTCAAAGGTTCACTGACAGTCGCCATATCTGGAATAAACTTGGCACAGTAATTCACTAGCCCAAGAAAACTGCGTACTTCTGCAGGGTTTTCAGGATTTCTGGCATCAGACACAGCTTTAATTTTACATTCCTCCGGACCAATGCCCCTGTCAGACAGCACATGGCCCATAAAAGTCATTTTATTCATTTGAAATGTGCATTTCTTCTCATTTAATGTTAACCCTTTCTCCTTCAAGCGATTTAGCACTGCACGGAGACGTTCGTCGTGCTCCTGTGTGTTTGTTCCCCACACAATTATATCATCAGAAATGTTATGCGTGCCTTCACAACCATGTAGCACTTGCTGAATCACATGTTGATAGGCCTCCGGTGCGGACGATACGCCAAACATCAACCTCTTGTATCTAAAAAGACCTTTATGGCTTGCAAATGTAGTGATGACTCTAGATGCTGGGGTCAATTCAATCTGATGATAACCCCATTTCAAATCCAGTTTACTGAAGACACTTGCCCCATTCATTGCATGCAGAACATCTTCAATAGTGGGAATTGGATGTCTCTCTCTCTGCACAGCTTGGTTAGCACATCTCATGTCCACACAAATCCGAATATCTGTGCCCTTTGGTACAACAACTAACGGCGATACCCACGGAGTGGGCCCTTCCACAGGTTCAATAATGTCAAGGTCTAGCAGCTCTGCCAGTTTGTGCTCAACAGGTGATCTCAGGCTATAAGGAAGTCTGCGTACTGGCTGTGCAATAGGCTTTACATGTGGATCAATGTGAAGCTCCAACTGAAAATCCTTTAATTTTCCAAACCCAGAGAAGCAATCTTTAAATTCCTCTTTCAATGCAGAAATAGCAGGAGACACCATATTCACTCTTGCGCTGCCTACATCACGGCCAATCTGTAACACCCCTAGTGCCATTGCGGTTTGACGACCAAGCAGAGGCGACCCTGTGCCATCTACAACATAGAATTCGGTCTGCAATGGAGGACCAGTCTCATGTGTTTGAACAGAGGTATAAAATTTGCCTTTAAGTTGCAGTGGTGTACTGGATCCATAAGTATAAATCTGTTTAGTGGTGTTACACAATTTAAGGTGATTTTCTCTGCCATTAAGACTGTGCCAAGAAGCCAAGTCCATAACATTGCATGTAGCTCCAGAGTCAATCAACACTGACACATCTGTATTTCCAATCTTAATGGTTAATGTCCCAGCTTGCAGAGAACACAGGGAGAATATAAATTCACAGTCAGGAGCACTCTCTTTATCCTCAGCTATAACATTTACTTGTGCAGATTGTCCTTTGGTTTTGTTATCTCTGGTTGTACTTCTACACACAGCTGCAAAATGACCTGTCTTTCCACAAGCATAGCACATTTTATTCTGTACCACAGTGCAGTCCTGACTTGTGTGTCCCGCCCTGCCACATTTATTGCAGGTGATATGTAAAGTCCTCTTTGGAAAACTCTCTTTCCTACTCCAGATATTCCTATTATTATAGGTAGGTTTGGAGACTGTATTGACAGATGCAGTGTTCTTGGTTTCAATATGCAGAGCCTGGAGCTCAGACAGTTCAATGGCTCTTGCAATCTCCTGCAGACTAGTAAGTGTGAGACTAGGTTCTCTCAATAATCTCCTCCTGAGGTGCACAGATGTGCATTTCTCTATGACCTGATCTCTGATTATCTCCTCAGTTACAGTCCCAAAATCACAAGACTTTGCCAGATATTTCAGCCTAGTCACATAACTGTCTGTGGTTTCTCCCAGTTCTTGCACAGCCTGTCTAAACTTATATCTTTCATAGGGAATATTTTTCTTTGGCTCAAAGTACTCACTCAGTCTATTCATGGCTGTCTCATAGTCTGAATCTTCCCCTGTTGCTCCCAGGGTTTCAAAAATGTCCTGAACTTGAGGTCCAGCTAGATGCAGCAGCATGGCTCTCTTCTGAGCAGGTGCAGTCACTCCTGTGGCTATAACATAGAGCTGAAATCCCTTCTTCCACTTGTCCCAGCGCTGTGAGAGACTAGTGTGGTCTCCAGACACATCAAACGGTCCGATAGCCGGTAAATCCAGAAAGCTAGCCATCCTCGTCACCAAAATGTAGTGTATTAACACAGACAGGCTGTACAGGTTGCTTCTTTATTCACTGCACATTAGCATGCAACTAACTTCAGCCACACCCAGCTCCCAGACATATACATAATTGTAACATTTTGCAGACAGCAACTTAACCCGTTGCTTACCATACTACAACAGGGTTATTAAACAGACTGCAGACAGGATATGAAACTTTAAATGAAACTACAGCGGCAGGAGGGGAGGGGGATGGGTACTGACACAGGAGCAGATGGGGAGGGAGGGGGGAGAGAAGGGAGGACAGGAGGGCTGCAGATGATTGAGACACATAAACTGACCACAGTGTGAGGGCTCAGCAACCATGGTATACCGTGGTCCGATTACAGAGGGGGGGACATAGCTAGGCAGGATCACCCAGGTATTTTAAGTGATACGGGGGGGGAGGGGCAACTTACTCAGCAAAGCACTGTGCTGTATAACATGCTTTAAGGGAACAGGATACATTTTTTTTAGGTTAACAAATGCTTTAAAAATAAATACTCAAAATAAGTTTAATGGCTAAGCCCCTCCTTCATGACATTGTTAAAAAGGGCGGAGCATGGTGACCTTAAAAATTATGCTCCCTCCTGAAAAAAGTCCTGCGGACGCCCATAGGCTTTAATACAAGATTTAAGGAGGTGTAAATTTGGCCAGTAGCAGGACAGTATTAATCAGGGATAATACACTTTTTGCTGCTTGTAGGACTTCTGTATGACATCTCTTACCTTTTTATTATACATTCCTTGACAATGGACAGCAGTCTATCAATATATTATGTATAATTTGAACATCCTCATAATTTCAGGAACTGCACTTTCTGCGCTCAGGCTCAGAACATTATCCGTATGCTACAGTCCGCGTACCTGAAAAGTGCACTACGGTAAACTTACAGATCTCTGAAAAAGGTGAAAAAGAAGATATCTGGAGCTGTGTGTTGACTGAAGGTAAGACTGACTATTATATTAATTACAGCAAGAACTATAATAAAATGACATGATATTTGAACTGTATGCAAAATGGTTATGTTGGAGTATAGAACAGACTTTTTTAAAACCAAAAGGTATATACATTGTCAGCGCTTCCTATAAAATCGAAAATTAGTGCATGTTGTTTTCTTTATGCCTCTGTGGTTAAAGCGGAGTTCCGGGCAAAACATTTTTTTTTTGATAAAAATAACCCTAGGACAGTCAGGGCTAGTGCATTTAAGCAACGATAGCCTCTGAACTGTTCCCTGCTTAGTGAACCTGTAAGAAGAAAAACTTACCTTGAAAATTTCTTGTCCAGCGCTGCCGTCTGCGGTGTGGGCAGCTGAAGCCGGAGCGTCCCTCATCGCGTACCGCATGCAACGTAAGTTTGAGGAGGCATGAGCTTCTGAGTTCTCTGGGTCACTAAGGATGACATTGTCAGGATCAACCTCCCCTCAACCAAGTACAACTCCTGGAGTTTCTGGGGTATGAAAACCCTCCCTTGAAGACTACTGTACACTATCCTCTACATCCATGCTGCAACAATACTCCTCCTCCTCTTTCTCTTCCTCCTGTGTGTTTTGTGGCCTTTCAGGAATGTTATCTGCGTAAAGGGGCCCTTATGAAGAAAGGAAGTCCTCCTCTTCCTCTCTCTGTTCTGCCTCATATGCCCTGTCCATGATTCCACGAAGCATGTGCTCCAGCAGGAAGACTAGAGGGACAGTATCACTGAAGCATGCATCGTCGCGGCTCACCATCCTTGTGGCCTCCTCAAATGGTGACAGAACAGTGTATGCATCCTTTATCAGCAGCCACTGGTGTGGCAAAAAGAAGCCAAGCTCCCCTGAGCCTGTCCTTGTGCCATACTCACACAGGTACTCATTGATGGTCCTCTGCTGCATTTGCAGCCACTGCAGCATTGTTCACTTTAAGGTCAACACAGAGGACAAGGGGGCACTCTTTACGTCTAAAGGAAAACAGATTTAGTCTCCAAATAAGGAAAGGTTTCTTCACAGTAAGAGCTGTGAAAATGTGGAATAGACTCCCTCCAGAGGTGGTTCTGGCTAGCTCACTAGATTGCTTTAAAAAAGGCCTGGATTCTTTCCTAGGTGTACATATTATAAATGGGTATTAAACATTTTTTTAGGTAAAGTTGATCCAGGGAATATCCGATTGCCTCTTGGGGGATCAGGAAGGAATTTTTTTCCCCTGCTTTAGCAAATTGGATCATACTTTGCTGGGGTTTATTTTCACCTTCCTCTGGATCAACAATGGGTATAGGATTGTGTATATGGGATTGTATGGTTGGGTTTTCAATACTGTTTTTTGTTTTTTTTTTGGTTGAACCCGATGGACTTGTGTCATTTTTCAACCTGACTAACTATGTAACTATGTAGCATTGCCAATGTTGAGTTCCATCTGGTGGGCATGTCACAAATGAGGCGGTTGGTGGGAAGGTTGAATTCCCGTTGAATGTCAGCCAGCCGAGCACTGGCATTGTAGGACCGACGGAAATAGCCACAGACTTTTCTGGCCTGCCTCAGAAAATCTTGTAAACCCGGGTACCTGTTCAAGAAACGCTGCACCACCAAATTCAGGACATGTGCCAAGCATGGAACATGTGTCAAGTGTCCCTGTCGGAGGGCAGAGAGAAGGTTGGTGCCATTGGCGCATACAACCATTCCTGGCTCAAGCTGCCGTGGCGTCAACCACCTCTGAGCCTGCCCCTGCAGAGCTGACAGAATCTCTGGCCAGGTGTGGCTCCTGTCCCCTAGACAGACCAACTGAAGCACTGCATGACATCTTTTAGCCTGACTGCGTGCGTAGCCCCTTGAATGCTTAGGGAGCACTGCTGGTTCACAGGACAATTCAGCAGAAGAGGCCATAGAGGAAGAAGAAGAGGGGGTGGAGCAGACAGATGTGGCAGAATCACCACCAAAGTTTTGGAGTCATGGGGGCAGAACAAGCTCCAGCACTGAACCCTGTCCTGCATCCTTCCCAGCTGCCAGCAGAGTTACCCAGTGTGCTGTGAAGGAAATCTAATGTCCCTGACCATGCCTGCTGAACCACAAGTCAGCAGTAATGTGAACCTTCCTGCTAACCGCTCTGTCCAACAAGGCCACAACATTGCCTTCCACATGATGGTACAGAGTTGGAATGGCCTTACGTGAAAAGAAATTTAATTTGAAACCTTCCACTGGGGTACAGCACATTCCGCAAATTCACGAAAGGGGGCAGAATCTACCAGATGAAAAGGCAGCATTTGTATTGCTAGCAATTTGCCCAAGCTAGCATTTAGACGCTGAGCATGTGTATGGCTGGGACAGTATTTATTTTTTTTTCTTTTTACGGTTAAGCAACTGGGGTAGCGAAGTTTGCCTGCTGGTCAAATCAACAGGTGGTGTACTGCTAGCAGATTGGGTGGAAGTACCTGTGGCACCCATTGCTATACCATCATCCCTCTCAGTGCAGGTTTTTGAGAGGACTTGACGTATAGTAGGGGTAGAGATTCCAGATGAGCAAGGGGAAGTCTGCATTTTATTAGGATGTGAGTCTTTCAGGTGCTGTTGCCAATGGACTGCATGGCAGGTCGTCATATGTCTTGTCAAGCACCTGGTGTTCTGGCCACGCTTTATCCGCTTCAGACAGAGATTGCAAACAGCAACACTGCAGTCTGCTTCACATGTGTTGAAAAAAGTCCACATCAATGAACTTTTGAAAGTCAACAGGGAGTTAGCAGCGCCCTGCACCTGTGGAGCTCTGTGGCGTGATGCAACAGGGTGGCTGTCTTTAAGCCGGCCCCTTGAGTACATCCTGCCTCGTTGGAGTTGTTCTGCCTCCTCCTTCCCCTCACTTTCTTCCTCTATTCTCTCAGGTACCCGAGTATGGTCACTGACCTCATCATCCCCTCCCTCCTTGTCACTGGAGCAAACTTGTCAGTATGTTGCAGCTTTTGGAACATGACTGCTAGTTTCTTGTCCGTCATTGTCACCCCCCTCTCTCCAGGCTCACGTTATTCCGTTCCTCAACCTGGGAACCAAAACATCAGAGTATTAAAATTGCTGCGCATCCTCCAGCATCATGTAACTGACACTATGATCTAATAATTCAGGTAATTCCTCCATGCATGGTGGTGAGGCTACGGAGGGGGTAGCTGTGGACAAGGAGCCCGTGGAATGGGCCACTTTGGCAACTGCGGTGGAAGGTAAACTAGTCTGAGCCTGGGTGACAGATGATGAGGAGGATGAGGATGGCCTAGTTATCAACTCCACCAACTGTTCTGCATGTTGTGCCTCAATAACACGACCAGCACCGGAAAAAAGGACAAGCGTGCCCCGCCTGCAAAGGATGCACCATGTCCACGACCACCACTTTTCACTGTGGACACAGAGGCTGCTTGCCCTCTTTTAGTGGCCTGTGAGCGTCTGCCTCTCCTTGTTGGCCTTTCGGACATAATGGGGATTTTTGGAGGGGTTTTTATAACTTTTTATTACAGAATGTGGGAAGGGAATATGGTGCTTGGGTGCAATACTTTTGCACTTAGTGCACTATAAACCATTTTATTATATATTTTTTTTAATAAAGAAAAACATAATAAGGCAAAAAAAAGAAAACCACTGCTGATGCAGAAGGAATAGCACCTACGACGCAAAAGGTTGTACAGCAATTATGCCCTAAAAAAAATTACTGATGCTGCGCCAAAAAAAATCACTGCTGACGCACAAGTAATAGCACCTGAGACACAAAAGGATGGACAGCAATTATACCTTAAATAGAATTACTGCTGCTGCGTCACAAAAAAAAAAAAAATCACTGCTGACACACAAGTAATAGCACCTGCGACATAAAAGGGGGAACAGCAATTATACCTTAAATAGAATTACTGCTGCTGCGCCACAAAAAAAAAAACTGACACAGAATTTACAGAACTCATAGCACCTGCGACACAGAAGGGGGAAGTACTAATATTGCAGCAACAGAACCTGATGCTGCAAAAAAAAAAAAAAAAATTGAAAAGGAAAAAAAAATGGGATCAGTGGGGTGACACAGACAAGTTGTGTATACCAACACTTTAGTGGCCCCCACTACACAAAAAGCACAGCACTACATTGACTGCACTACATTGTGTTATACAAAAATTGGCCCTACACTACACTACACTGCACTGCAGTACAGTACAATGTGTATAAAAAAATTAGCACAGCACTACACTAGGGTGACCAGGGAAATCGGGGACGTCTGGACTGAACACCAGACCGTATTTGTCCCCGCTTTTCAAGGCCGATCCTAACCTGGGCGGCAGTTTCCTGGGGGGCGGGGGCTGTCAGTCTCAGAGTGTGAGAGGTGTCAGTTCCAGCTCTGTGCACTGTGTGCTGCTTGTGGAATGTAATGCCGTAGCCGCCACTCCTCCTCTACATTTGTCAGCGCAATACCACCCAGGGGGGTTGTGACTTGACCGCCCCCTCCTCCTAGCATCCCGCCCCTCTCCTCCTATGTCTGCTTCATCCTCCCATCTCTCTTGGTGCAGCAGCAGTAGATAGGCGAGAGAACAGAGCACAGTGTTCCTCCCTCCCCCTCCCTCCTGGATGATGTACTGCAAGGAATTATGGACAATGTAGTCCAGAGGGGCCGGATTGCCTTTAATGAATTGAGCTACAGACTGAGTGTAATGGCCACATGCCAGGAGGAGAGAGTTTCTGATTCAAAAATTAGCAAAAAGGTAATTTTTCTCTACTGATGGGCACTGATAGGCTGCAATGATGGGCATTGATGAGGTGGCACTGATGGGAACCGATAGGCTGCACTGATGAGGCCGCAATGATAGGTTGCACTGATGGGCACAAATGAGGTGGCACTGATGGGCACTGATGAGGCTGCACTGATAGGCGGCACTGATGGGAGACTGACAGGTGGCAATAATGGGCACTGATAGGCAGCACTGATGAGGAGGCACTAATTGACATATATCATTTGAGGAAAATATGCTTATAAAATAATTTACCATTTGCCAATAATATATAAAAAAAAAAATGTCCCCGGATTTCATTTTGAAAATCTGTTCACCTTACAATACACTGACGGCCCTACACACAAGAATCAGCACAGTACTACACTTAACTGACTGCAGTACACTGCACTGACTGACTGAACTAAGTATAAAAGTACAATTCACAAACTGCCTGCCTAATCTCCACTCCTAATCTTCACTAACACACTACACACAGCTGCTGTGTAAGCAGCCTTTTATAGTGTTTGTTCACTTGCTTGAAGGTGGATGCTGCAATACATGGTCTCATACGAACCTACATTACTGCCAAGATCTCCCAGTGTTTTGTGGGTTCCAGCTGTCCCCACTCAGCTTTCTGCTGACGGGCACACATGAGCAGGAACGTGCCTACATGATACGTCTTCATCCAATTCTTCCATTTTCCTGATTAAGGCACCCCAATGCAGGGATGAGAGCAATCCAGTTTCTTGTTTTTATTGTTATGGGCAAGCTCACAATCTAAAGTGTCATTCGGCAGATACTACCGCTATACAAAGGTAGCCCCTGAAGAAGGAATTCTGAGTTGTGTCTCTGAAACGCGTCGGGCATTTACCTTCAACACAGCGACCGCTATACAAAGGTAGCCCCTGAAGAAGGAATTCTGAGTTGTGTCTCTGAAACGCGTCGGGCATTTACCTTCAACACAGCGGTATCTGTTTTTTACCCCATGACACCATGATTTGTATACAGCTTGCTACTTGTTTTTAATATACAACTTTTTGTATTTATGTCTTTCAATAAATTTATCTAATTGTATATAGTGTTTCAAGTTATATATATATTCAGTGCCTTTAAAGTCCCACCCCCAGGGGAAAAATCTTCTTTCGAATTTCTGATCACGGGATGTGGCACACTCTGGGGTGATTTCACACGGGCATACTATATGCCTTTTATAGTGTGGAGCGTGGACTAAGCCCCTGAGCCATGATTGGCTAAAGGCATCCTGCCTTTGGCCAATCATGGCTCTGACAGGACATTGTGCTGTGATTGGCCAAAGCATACAGGTCAGGTGCATGCTTTGGCCAATCACAAGCACTTAATGCACTGCAATTGCGCAGTGCATTATGGGGCGCTCATCGGCGCACAAACTTCCCACCGAGCGCCACATTTGTTTGTGTGTTCGGCAAACACACGAACACCCAATGTTCGAGTCGAAATTGCGTTCAACTCATACATTCAACCCATCCCTACTAACCACCAATTTAAAGGGTCATTTCTACATTGACGTCTAATGTTAGAGGTCCCCGCAATTTTTACTGTCTGCCTTTCTTTTTTGTTGTTACAATTTTTTTGAAGAATATTGAGGAAAATATATATGTGGGGCATTTGTAACAAAATTAGCAACCCTCATTGTCAAATATGATAGATACACCAGATTACTTATTCTTTTATTTAAAACCTTCTTCTACCTATTGATCACATTAATTTTACCATGAGCTGTAAGTATATTCAGTTATGGTAAGGGTTCCCCTGAGAACCTGAAAATTATTTTGAGGGTTCCTTAGGGTTAAAAAGATTGAAAAAGGCTGCAGTAGGCACAAAATATGCAAGTTAACCCAATTTCGATGATGATTGTATAAAAAACTTTCATAAGAGCAAAATTGAAATGTGCTCGATTGCACACAGACAGATTCACATTGCAGATAGATAGATATTACATATGGAGAAGAAAGCATTGTGAGAAGACGATTTCACATTCTGTCAGAATATAAAATATGATTTTTTTTTTTATCAATTTTTAGAAGATCTATATGGAACTACTGGGACTCCATCAGCCTCCAGTTCTCCATCTGATTCAGGTATGTTGCATTTGGTAAAGTCTTAACCTATGGAAAGGTAAAACGTTTTTCTTGGACAAAGCAGTGAAGGGTTTGACCCTCTTCCAAGTTTTTGTTGCTGTCTGTTGTCATTGGTTCACCCCTTTATTTTTCCTAATGACCATTGTCACTGAGAAAAAGAGGGGAAATCCAAAATGTTATAGTTGTCACCAGAATAAGAGGAAAGGGTAAATCTTCCAAAGTGACACCTATCTAAAAGGGATATTCCCTTCACTTTGTAAGATGGTAGCTACAATCTAGTAAACTTTGCACCAATGGTCTCCAAACTGCGGCGCAGGGGGTAGATGCGGCCCTTTGCTTGCTTTTATCTGGCCCTTGGGGCACTATTCTTTCCACTGACACCAATGATGGGATGGGGCACTATTCCTACCACTGACACCAATGATGGGGCACTATTCCTCCCACTGATACCAATGATGGGGCATTATTCCTTCCACTGACACCAATGATGGACACTATTCCTCCCACTGATACCAATGATGGGGCATTATTCCTTCCACCGATACCAATGATGAGGCACTATTCCTTCCACTGACACCAATAATGGGGCACTATTCCTTCCACTGATACCAATGATGGGGCACTATTCCTCCCACTGACACCAATAATGGGGCACTATTCCTTCCACTGACACCAATGATGGGGCACTATTCCTTCCACTGACACCAATGATGGGGCACTATTCCTTCCACTGATACCAATGATGGGGCACTATTCCTCCCACTGACACCAATGATGGGGCACTATTCCTTCCACTGACACCAATGATGGGGCACTATTCCTCCCACTGACACCAATGATGGGGCACTATTCCTTCCACTGACACCAATGATGGGGCACTATTCCTTCCACTGACACCAATGATGGGGCACTATTCCTTCCACTGATACCAATGATGGGGCACTATTCCTTCCACTGACACCAATGATGGAGCACTATTCCTTCCACTGATACCAATGATGGGGCACTATTCCTTCCACTGACACCAATAATGGGGCACTATTCCTTCCACTGACACCAATGATGGGGCACTATTCCTTCCACTGACACCAATGATGGGGCACTATTCCTTCCACTGATACCAATGATGGGGCACTATTCCTCCCACTGACACCAATGATGGGGCACTATTCCTTCCACTGACACCAATGATGGGGCACTATTCCTTCCACTGACACCAATGATGGGGCATTATTCCTTCCACTGACACCAATGATGGACACTATTCCTCCCACTGATACCAATGATGGGGCATTATTCCTTCCACTGATACCAATAATGGGGCATTATTCCTTCCACTGATACCAATGATGAGGCACTATTCCTCCCACTGACACAAATGATGAGGGCACTATTCCTTCCACTGACACCAATGATGGGGCACTATTCCTCCCAATGACACCAATGATGGGGCACTATCCCTCCCAATGACACAAATGATGGGGCACTATTCCTTCCACTGATACCAATGATGGGGCACTATTCTTTCCACTGACACCAATGATGGGGCACTATTCTTTCCACTGACACCAATGATGGGGCACTATTCCTTCCACTGACACCAATGATGGGGCACTATTCCTCCCACTGACACCAATGATGGGGCACTATTCCTTCCACTGACACCAATGATGGGACACTATTCCTTCCACTGATACCAAAGAGGGCACACTGTTTACTTCCAGTGACCCCAGGGCACAGGCCAGCCCCCCTAAAGCCCGAAGGACTGTAAACTGGCCCTTTGTTTAGAAAGTTTGCAGACACCTGCTTTACACGATAGATAGATATGATATATAGAGAAGAAAACATTGTGTGCAGACATTTCACAATTCTGTCTAATTAAAATTATGTATATTTTTAATCAATTTTAGAAGATCCAAAAGCAATGAACAACACTCCTTCAACTAGCAGATTTCCATCTGAGTCAGGTAAGTTTCATTTAGTAAAGTCTTAAAGTGTATATAAGGCAAAACATTTCTCCTGGACAGAGTAGTGAAGAGTTGTGAAGATGTTACTGCTGTCTATGTCCCCACTGGGTACATTCACCTCTCTATTTTTCTTGGTGAGCATTGTCACTAAGAAAACAAAAAAGTGAAGGGAAATCCAAGATTTCCCACCAGAACAAGAGGGTAAATCTTCCAACGTGATGTCTCTCTAAAAAGAGGTGTTCTATTCACTTTAGGGGATTTCCTTCCAGTAAGCTGACATGGGTTTTAACACTTCTGCAAACTTAAGCCGACCATAGACAGATCGAAGTTTGGCCCGGAACTGGCAGAATTTTGATCCATCTGTGGTCAGACTGGTTGTACTGATGTCAATCTATCAATCAACTTCAGTACAACCAGCCTGTTTTTTTTTTTTTTATATATGATTACTGCAAGTGGCTGTCAGAATACAATAGTGGGTGTGAGTGGTTCCTCCCATTAACACTCACTGTGTTGATGGGGGAGTTAAACAATTTTCTTTTCTTCAACTCATGATCGAAGGAAAGAAAATTGTATGATCTATGGCCAGCCTTTTTTTCTGTACACCAGGGGTCTCCAAACTTTTGAAACAAAGCCCCAGTTTACTGCCCTTCAAACTTACGGGGGGGGGGGGGGGGGGCTGGACTAGGGCCAGTGGGAGTAAAAAATGCCCTAACATCAGTGGAAGTAAACAATGCCATAGGCTTGGTGTCAGTAGAAAAAATGGTATCATTGAGTATCAGTGGGAGTAATAGTGCCCCATAATTAGTGAGAATTCGTTTCCCATCTCTGGTGTCAGTGGTAGGAATAGGGCCCCAACTTTGGTATCCGTGAAAGGAATAATGCCCAAAGGGCATATTATTGCCACCAATTCAGTTAATATATAGAGTAAAAAATTACAGTCAGCATTTAACACTAACAGTGTTTGGGTTGCATTGACCACATGCAGAGAACTGACCTAACAATATACAGTAGATATTTCACTTGCACACACATGCAAAACTCATGTTTCGATTCATGTTGAATCTATAGTCCTCTACTATAAGCAGTAGAACAGACAAAGAATCAAAACACTTAAAGGAATCTATTAACTGATACTTTTGTTACCCACACTTTTCTATCTTCACATTCGGCTAATTCAGAGGTCTCCAAACTGTGGCCTGCGTGCACTATTTTCATTCACTGATATCAACAATGGAGAACAGGCCTCGCCATGGTGGACCAAAGAAGTTGAGTGCACATGCTCAGCGTCATATCCAGAGATTGTCTTTGGGAAATAGATGTATGAGTGCTGCCAGCATTGCTGCAGAGGTTGAGGGGGTGGGGGGGGGGGGTCAGCCTGTCAGTGCTCAGACCATACGCCGCACACTGCATCAAATTGGTCTGCATGGCTGTGGTCCCAGAAGGAAGCCTCTTCTAAAGTTTATGGTAATAAAGATATAATACTGCGCTAAATAAACAAACCCTATATCAACAGAAAAAAGCAGCTTGCACCAATCCTGAAATGTGGATATAAATCAGCTTAAAAAATAACATGCAGCGCTTTTGATATTAAAATCCACAAAAAATCAATTGGGGAGTAAAAGTTCATAAGAAGTCCACACACATATGAATGAATGGGGAATCCCGGGAACAGACAGAGTAAAAGTAGTAAGATATGAATCCAGAAGCCACCACCAGCAAACACCAGGTGTCCAAGCCTCCTACCGGATCCGACAGATCCCCATTACAGAGATCAGTCAAGCGTGCCCAATAAACAATCACTCATGTGGAGCCGATCCCAGATCCAAAAATCTTCCAAGTCAGGCAGCCCAGTCTCAGTGAATGACAGACCTCAGATCAGAGATATAAAGGGAGACTCCTCATGGTATTGTACATCAGACTAAGGTTTTATTGAAAGTAAAATTGGCCACTTACACATTATCCAGTAAAACACAGCATGGAACGATATGTATGCAGATCAGCAGCTCTGGACCCCAAAAAGATGGCCGTCGGATCCTCCTCAGCAACAAGCACCATGCCAGCCAAGCTCCGCCTACATGTTTCGTTTTACACAAACGTCATCAGGGGGGCATGGCCGCCGACGCCAATCACATTCTTATATACCAGAGGAGGGAGGGGTGCACAATCACAAACAGGAACAGGAAGCGGAGCGTGCTGCATTCCAGCAGACAGGAAGTGTACGCCCACACACCAGGGACACCCCCAACTATCGCCCGCAAATCCAAATAATATAGAATTGATAACAAACCCATAAATAATCCTTGCCAAACTTAGATACAAATGTAAAAACATATCAAGGATCAAAATATGTGCAGGGGAATTAAGCATTACATGGATGCCGATCCATGGATCTGGCGGCCATCTTTTTGGAGTCCAGAGCTGCTGATCTGCATACATATCGTTCCATGCTGTGTTTTACTGGATAATGTGTAAGTGGCCAATTTTACTTTCAATAAAACCTTAGTCTGATGTACAATACCATGAGGAGTCTCCCTTTATATCTCTGATCTGAGGTCTGTCATTCACTGAGACTGGGCTGCCTGACTTGGAAGATTTTTGGATCTGGGATCGGCTCCACATGAGTGATTGTTTATTGGGCACGCTTGACTGATCTCTGTAATGGGGATCTGTCGGATCCGGTAGGAGGCTTGGACACCTGGTGGTGGCTTCTGGATTCATATCTTACTACTTTTACTCTGTCTGTTCCTGGGATTCCCCATTCATTCATATGTGTGTGGACTTCTTATGAACTTTTACTCCCCAATTGATTTTTTTGTGGATTTTAATATCAAAAGCGCTGCCTGTTATTTTAAGGTTCTAAAGATTATGCACAAGAAAGCAAACAGTTTGCTGAAGACAATGGAGTAAAGGCTGAGGGTACTGATTTTGAGATTACCCAGCCATTTTGCACCTGTTCGTTATTTGGTGTTGATATACACTATTAGCGCTGCTAGTGTGAATTTCTGTACTTATAATTAATCCTATTAAGTTAATTTCTTTGCACCTGTTTTCAACTGTTTGACTAAATAGTAAAACATGGTATTCTCAACTTTATATAAATAACTTTATGTAAGTATATAAAAGAGTTCCGCTTTACTAAGATTTTTTTCTAATAAATTGGAGGATTTTTTACCTGTGATTTGCATTCTCATTGGGGAGATTTCTTCCAAATTCATGTCCTGGTGGAACTTGGAAGGAGTCACTTTTTCCGTAAAGAGGGGAAGGATTAGATCCTCAGTGTTTTTCTCCCTCTCTTCATTTCTGCTGGCATCAGTTCCCTCCAGACAACAGTAAAATTCTAGCAAAGGTTCTAACTCTTCCCTATTCCCTGCAGAACTACTGTAGTGGGAATCTAGTGCTTTGTGACCTGGTAATGTTGTAGTCAGAGTTGTATAAAGTACTCGAAAACCCATACTTGAGTAAAAGTACAAGTGCTCGATCAAAAAGTGACTTGAGTAGAAGTACTAAAGTATTCAACAGTTTTTGTACTTAAGTATTGCAAGTAGTTTTTTAAATTTTGCTACTCAAGTACTGAAAGTAAAAGTACCAGTACTGTGTTGTGTAGTTATTAAAGAAAGAAGTCAAAAGTTTGAACATCATATTTTTTATTATTTCAAATGCAGCTTTTATTTATACATACAGTAGCATTTATTTTCGTATGCGCTGATAATACACATGTTTTGAGCTTCATGATACCTGCCATCTACTGTTCTGGCAGTGGTAATTTTTATAATAGTAACGAGTAACTATGCAGCACAAAAAAAAAATATCGGAGTAGAAGTATTGAAATCATTGAAAAAATGTAGTGAAGTAAAAGTGGAATTAGGAGAAAGAAATTCTACTCTAGGAAAGTACAGATACCACCTTTCCGTACTTAAGTACAGTAGTGAAGTAGTTAGTTACTATACATCTCTGGTTGTAGTGCTACCCCCATAGGGGCCACTGGTGTATGTGGCGGTCGTCTCCCATCCTGCACAGCCAGGCACACAAATTTCCACTCACTGCAGAGACAAGGAGCAATCCTTGCAGCTTTTTTGTTTGTTTTGTTTTTTTTTTTTATTAGGGGAATTGAACTTGGATAGGGAAGACAACAGTAAAAACCTAACAAAGATTCTAATCCTTCCCCCTTCTATCAAGAACAGTACAGTAATAGAATCTAGTTCTTTGTGACCTCTTAATGTCTTGCACCTACATCTATCAATGTATACTCAAGTTTTAGTAATGTAATCTGTGTACACATTTTTTTTTCTAGGAAAAGCAAAGACTTTTCTACAAAAAAACTTTGAAAACCTCTGTAAAAGATTGGGACTTCTTGAGCCTATATTGCTTTCTCTTAATGAAAAAAGAATTATTACGGAGCATGAGGAGCAGTCAATTAGAAGTCACAGCCTGGGAATACAACAACGCAGAGTTTTGCTAAATATGGTCACATCAAAGGGAGCAGAGGAAGAATTCTACAAAACTCTGAAGGAAAATGACCCCCCCCTTGTTCAGTCCTTGGAAAAACCAACTTGAAAAGACTAAAAAAAAATGGTTGTTATAAAGATATATCTGAAAAAAAGCTGAGTTCACCAAGCTATTACAATTATTTCCCAAAAGCATGATTATTTACAGCAGTGAGAGCCACCAAGAGCTGGAAAGAACAGTGATTACATCAAGCAATGCATGCAATGTAGCTTGGTGAATGGAGACTAATGTGAAAAAATAACAAGGTGTTTATTACTGCTAACTCAGGGACAAATCTTATACTGTAGATCTCTCCAGATAATTCCACCCACTGCACTAATTGGGGTGGACCTCTATTCCTAGGAACGTTTCCATAAAAAGGCAAACTTCATGGAACCCAGCAGACTGCACTTTGACCTTGACCCACTGGAGTCGTCCCGGAAGATTGGAAATTGGCAAATGTCGTGCCCATTCACAAGAAAGGTAGTAGGGAGGAATCGAGCAACTATAGACCAGTGAGTCTGACATCAATAGTAGGCAAATTAATGGAAACCCTATTAAAGGATAGGATTGTGGAACATCTTAAATCCCATGGATTGCAAGATGAAAAACAACATGGGTTTACTTCAGGGAGATCATGTCAAACAAATCTTATAGATTTTTTTTGACTGGGTGACTAAAATAATAGACGGTGGAGGTGCAGTAGACATTGCATATCTAGATTTTAGTAAGGCTTTTGACACTGTCCCACATAGAAGACTTATCAATAAACTGCAATCATTGAGCATGGACTCCCATATTGTTGAGTGGATTAGGCAGTGGCTGAGTGACAGACAACAGAGGGTTGTAGTCAATGGAGAACATTCAGAACAAGGTCATGTTACCAGTGGGGTACCTCAGGGATCTGTACTGGGACCAATTTTGTTTAATATCTTCATAAGTGATATTGCAAAAGGCCTCGATGGTAAGGTTTGTCTTTTTTTGCTGATGACACAAAGATATGTAACAGGGTTGATGTTCCTGGAGGGAAACGCCAAATGGAAAAGGATTTAGGAAAACTAGAAGAATGGTCAGAACTGAAATTTAATGTGGATAAGTGCAAGATAATGCACCTGGGGCGTAAAAACCCAAGGGCAGAATATAGAATATTTGACACAGTCCTGACCTCAGTATCTGAGGAAAGGGATTTAGGAGTAATTATTTCAGAAGACTTAAAGGTGGGAAGACAATGTAATAGAGCAGCACGAAATGCCAGCAGAATGCTTGGATGTATAGGGAGAGGTATAAGCAGTAGAAAGAGAGAAGTGCTTATGCCGCTGTACAGAACACTGGTGAGACCTCACTTGGAGTATTGTGCGCAGTACTGGAGGCCATATCTCCAGAAGGATATAGATACTCTAGAGAGAGTTCAGAGAAGAGCTACTAAACTAGTACATGGATTGCAGGAAAAAACTTACCAGGAAAGGTTAAAGGACCTTAACATGTATAGCTTGGAAGAAAGAAGAGACAGGGGATATGATAGAAACTTTTAAATACATAAAGGGAATCAACTCGGTAAAGGAGGAGAGCATATTTAAAAGAAGAAAAACTACCACAAGAGGACACAGTTTTAAATTAGAGGGGCAAAGGTTTAAAAGTAATATGAGGAAGTATTACTTTACTGAGAGAGTAGTGGATGCATGGAATAACCTTCCTGCAGAAGTGGTAGCTGCAAATACAGTGAAGGAGTTTAAGCATGCATGGGATAGGCATAAGGCTATCCTTCATATAAGATAGGGCCAGGGACTATTCATAGGATTTAGATATATTGGGCAGACTAGATGGGCCAAATGGTTCTTATCTGCCGACACATTCTATGTTTCTATGGTGTCTTAAAGGCCCACTGTATCAAAAAATATTGCATTCTGATGACTATGTGATACTGTAGTAATGGGCAAAGTACACGCTATGCATTTTTATATTAAGAAAAATAGTTTTTCAATTATGCATTTATCCAATAAACAACAAGTGGTCATTGACCTCTGTAGCTGCAATCACTGTTGAGAAATTCAACTTGAAAGTTTATAAAAGATCCAATGAAGTTGTTTTAGAGATGACAAGGTCAGAAGGCTGCCAAGCCTTGGCAATCACGGTTGTCCTTGTATTTAACATTGTAAAGCGCTGCGCAAACTGTTGGTGTGATATAAATTCTATATAATAATAATTATTACAGGTATTTATATTATTGGTCAATATTTTCGGACATTAATCACTTAAGTCCTGGAGGATTTGGCTGCTCAAAGACCAGGGCCTATTTTGCGATTCGGCACTGCGAGACTTTAACGGACAATTGCACGGTCGTGCGACACTGTACCCAAATGAAATTGACGTCCTTTTTTTCCCACAAACATAGCTTTCTTTTGGTGGTATTTGATCACCTGTGCGATTTTTACTTTTTGCTATAAACAAAAAAAGCGACAATTTTGAAAAAATAACAATATTTTTCACATTTTTTTATATGAAATTCCCCCCCCCCCCCAAAAAAAAAAGTAAAAATCAAAATTTTATACTGAACCCACAAACCACGCTGACCGTAGCTGTCATCCGATACAATACTTAACATGTTGATCCCTATTTCGGTTATATGTCTTATGAGTGCTATGTATACATGTGAGAGGATTCCTTGCTTATTCTGTTATTGAGACTTATGGGCCATACACACTATAAGATTTTCTGAAGACTTTTTCCTTTAGATTTACCAAAACCATATAATATGAGGTCAAACCTAAACACTTTCAATTTGTATGCAATCTGGCAGGCCCTTGCACTACATAGAAAAGATAAATCTGAAGGAAAAAGTCTTCAGAAAATCTTATAGTGTGTATGGCCCATTAGTCTCTTGCACTTTATAGTGTTCATGTTTGCTGATTTTTTTAAATGTTTCGATGCACTTTGTATCTTTTCTATGTTTTAATAAAGAATTTGCAAAAAAAAAATCAAAATTTTTTTTAACATTTTAGGCCAATTTGTTTTCTGCTACATATTTTTGGTAAAAAAAAAAAAAAATCGCAATAAGCGTATTTTGATTGGTTTGCACAAAAGTTATTGCATTTTCTAACTACGGGAATGATTTATGTCATTTTTATTGTTTTTTTTTTAACTAGTAATGGCAGAGATCTGCGATTTTTTTTTTTTTTTTGATTTTTTTTTGCGGGACTGTGACATTGCGGTGGACAGATCGGACCCTTGACTGACATTTTTGACACTTTTGGGGGTACCAGTGACATTACTACAGTAATCAGTGCTATACATATGCACTGTTACTGTAAAAATGACACTGGCAGGGAAGGGGTTAACTTTATTGGTGATCAGTGGGTTAAATGTATCCCTACGGGCGTGATTCTAACTGTGGGGGGGAGCGTGGCTTGTGATGTACCCACAGAGACATATGATCCTGCATAGCAGGATCCTATAGTCTCTGCAGTTACACCAGGGAGAATGACAGGCGGCTTTGTTTACATCAGGGGTTTGTTTACTAAAGCTAGAGAGGGCAAATTAGTCACAATTCTGCAGAGGAACCAATCAGTTTCCAGGTTTTATTGCTAAAGCTTAATTAAACAAGCTGAAATAATCCCCCCTATGGGCAAAGAAGACATCAATGATATAAAAAGGTCATACAAAATTTTTTACATTTAATAAATCACATTAAAAACATAGAAAACATGCCATGTAGACACAAATACAAAAATTGATTACAAAACAAAAATCATGTAACAAAGAAAATTGTACCACAATAGATATGTATGTGAAATGCATATGAACGCACGTTACACCCCTGATGAAGGGTATGAACCTGAAACGCATTGGGTGCTATGGAGACAAGTGCACTACCATTATCTTAAACCATTAGGATGTGCTATTTCACATACATATCTATTGTGGTACAATTTTCTTTGGTACATGATTTTTGTTTTGTAATCAATTTTTGTATTTGTGTCTACATGGCATGTTTTCTATGTTTTTGGTGATTTAATAAATTATTATTTTTTTTTTTTTACGACATTTATGTCATTGGTGTCTTCTCTGCCCATAAAGTCCCTATTTGTAGGGGGGATTATTTTTGCTTTGAACCTTTTGGGATGTTGGCTATTAGACACCAGACTCTCTAATGGTGAGATATTACTGTAATTAAACAAGCTGAGGTTAGAAGCTGATTGGATTCTCTGCAGAATTGTGACTAACTCTGCCCTCTTTAGCTTAAAGCCTCGTACACACGCAACGATTGTTGGCTGTGAATTTTCGGCCAACGTCCGATCGGCCGATTGTCGGCTTGTTAGTATGATGCTTCCGACAACCGACTGCAACTTTTCGGCCGAACAAAATCTGGTGTGCAGGGTATAAAATTTTTGTTGGCCGTCAACAGAACGGCCGATTGTTCGTCAGTCAGTACAGATTTCGGCAGACAAAAATGTGATGAGCAAGACTGGGCATGCTCAGAGAAGAAAAAACACACGGAAAGTAAACCAGAACATGACATCACTTCTGAAGTTGGTTTTTGTTGGCCGATAAAATTCGTGTGCAGTCTAGGCACATTTCAACCAACACAACAACACTGGACAAAAGACGGCCGATCGGTCGGCCAACAATCGGTGCGTGTGTACGAGGCTTTAGTAAACAAACCCCAAGGTCTCACATTGGATTACTGCACAGATCTGAAAGGCCAGCATCTGTACTTGTGGCCATAGGGACAAGGTGGTGTATAGGCCTAGGACTACCATTTTTTTACGCTAGTACCCAGTTTACATTGCCATCCCTGCTTGTGTTTGCTTCACCAGGCCAGTGAAGGACTTTATAGGAAGATTTAAAGAAGGTAGGCAAGCCTATGGCCATGGGATTCTAAACCTATATTTTTGCTGCTGCCTGCCCTTCATCCTCTGTCCCTCTGCAAAAGTATAAAGGCTGCTCACAGTTCCATGATAAAGTAAGGTTCAGGCCTAGGACTACAGTTTGCAGTGTCAGCCCTACCACCCTACCAACACAAAGAATGCATTACAAAGAAAAACAATTAAAAATGTAAATACAAGTGTAAATATGTAAATTTTTAAATATGAAAATAATAGAATGTTTAAGAAATTTCTTACTTTGTATTTATCTGTCATGAATAAGTCTTCATTATAAATTTTGATATGAAAACAACCATCAGATGTTTGTCTCATTTCACTGATATTGTATGTAGCACTACTCCCATGGGAGCTGCTGATCGTGGGTTCCCCTGGGTTACCCATAGCAACTGTAGAACATTAGGCATATTTCCAAGTGTTTTTACCCCAGACAAGAACCAGTCCAGTTTCTTTGGTTTTTAGGTTTTATTGAGAACTTGGGTAGGAGAAGGGAGGAGTGAGATACTCCAACAACTGAACTATGCACAAAAAGGCAGGGACTGTACAGAAAACGCTGACTGACGCTGGTTAACGCTGACTGAGCTAGTCTTGGCTAGGCCGCTTACTTTATTTCACTTTTGACTGTGAAAAAGTATTTTTTGCTTCCTAAGGCACTCTTTTCCTGAGGTAGCTGACTTGTATGGCAGACTGCCCTGCTGAGAAACTTCAGGGCCCTTCCTGGCGCCCCCTTTTACCCCCTAATCCTCAGGGTTTTAATACTTGGCACCCCCTTTACAGTAACACTCTGGGTTAGCTGGGTCCTTGATCCCCTTGACCTCTCTGGAGTGGTCCCCTCTCTTAGGCAGACCCCTGGGCAGATCTTGAGTACTCACGATACTGTTTTTCCAGAAGTATTCTACCCAGCACCTCCGCTTGGTCAGCACACACTGGATCCTCTCAGCACAGCTCATCCCCTGGTCCCTAGGCCGACTGCCTAGACCACCTTCCTCACTTCAGCAGGAGGAGAGACAGCTGTCACCTCTTCCTGGGACTTTGCTCCCGCCAAAGGACACCCTGTCACATGCTCCCTCAGGATTTATTCCCAATCCCAGGATGCATTGCAGCAATGCCCACCCACTGGGACAGTCATAAACACTGGTGTGCTATAGGCTAGGTTTCCTCCACTGTCCAACAAGGTCCCTTATTGGATACAGTGAGGAGAATCCCCAGACTCAACAGGACACACCTGGAAGCATGTGACAGGCTAACTAACAGATTAGGCTCTCCTGATAAGCAGAACAGGACCTTTTGTGTTCCTAGAAAAAACAGAAGTAGAAAAAAAAAAAACAATTTTAGTTTTGTGCGCACCTGTTTGCCAGAAAATAAAACTTCAATTGGAGGATTGCTGTTAGTTGATCCATAAGTTTGGCCAGCACTCCGACATCTTCTTTCTCACTGCCAGCACCTAAGCACTACTGCTCCTCACAGCCAGCACCTCAACGCTCATCCTCCTCACAGCCAGCACCTCAACATTCCTCCTCCTCACAGCCAGCACCTCAACATTCCTCCTCCTCACAGCCAGCACCTCAACGCTCATCCTCCTCACAGCCAGCACCTCAACATTCCTCCTCCTCACAGCCAGCACCTCAACGCTCATCCTCCTCACAGCCAGCACCTCAACATTCCTCCTCCTCACAGCCAGCACCTCAACGCTCATCCTCCTCACAGCCAGCACCTCAACATTCCTCCTCCTCACAGCCAGCACCTCAACGCTCATCCTCCTCACAGCCAGCACCTCAACGCTCATCCTCCTCACAGCCAGTACCTCAACATTCATCCTCCTCACAGCCAGCACCTCAACATTCCTCCTCCTCACAGCCAGGACCTCAACGCTCATCCTCCTCACAGCCAGCACCTCAACATTCCTCCTCCTCACAGCCAGCACCTCAACGCTCATCCTCCTCACAGCCAGCACCTCAACGCTCATCCTCCTCACAGCCAGCACCTCAACGCTCATCCTCCTCACAGCCAGCACCTCAACTCTCATCCTCCTCACAGCCAGCACCTCAACGCTCATCCTCCTCACAGCCAGCACCTGAACTCTCATCCTCCTCACAGCCAGCACCTCAACGCTCATCCTCCTCACAGCCAGTACCTCAACATTCATCCTCCTCACAGCCAGCACCTCAACGCTCATCCTCCTCACAGCCAGCACCTCAACATTCATCCTCCTCACAACTAGACCCCCTCAATGATCGAAACCCAGCAATCCACCACCAGTACACCAACACTCTTCCTCCCCCAACACCAGCATCACAACCCTCCTACACAGCCAGCACCCCAATCCTCCTCTTTCCCACTGCTAACACCCCAACACTCCTCCCTAGTGCAGGCCCCAAAACCCTCAATCTCAAAGCCAGCACCCCAACACTTCTTCTCCTCAATGGCAGAACCCCAAACATCATCCTCCTATAATGGGATTTCTAGAAAGGGAGACGAAAAAGAGCGCATGAGCAGCACTAGAAATTAAAGTGGCTGTCCTGTCCCCTTGAGGAAAATGAGAAGTGCGCATTTGCAGCCCCCTAAAAAGTTGGGTTGAAGAATAGGGTGCATTAGCAGTCCTGAAAACAAAAAAAGGCATTTATGCACCCTTGAGGAAGAGGAAAAGGATGTAGCACTCTAAAAGAATGTGGTTATGGGCCTTGGGAAAGGAGTGTGAGCCTTTTGCTGGCAGCTTGTCTCATTGACGTGCTGTACACACAAGCATTGTGGTGAGAGTCATTTGTTCCCTAATGCATGTGGTACCCAAATGGCTAGTACTTTTACCACAGCTGATATGTTGCAGGAAGGGATTGCAGGCCACAACAGAGCTCTAGACAACAGATATATGTTAAAAAGGCCCACATGGCAGAGGTTTTTATTTGCTGCCTATTCAAGTGCTTGAGTACTGTCCTGAGTCTGACACTTGCAAGTTTCTATCAAACAAATACCTGAAGTCTATATTTGTGGGAATAACTGGGGATGAGGGTTGGTAGGGGGTTCAGGGAACATGGGGTTGTGTTTTTGTTCACTCCAGTTTGACGTTTTATTAAACTTTTGAGATCATCCAATGAAGTCAGGAGAAACTCGGTTTCTCTATGGATTTCTTGTTCCAGTTGGCTATGCTGAATCTAGGGGGTCAGGGTTATCTGGCGCACGGGGAGTATGTGACCAGTTAGTGTATAAATCACCAAAATTTCTCTAAAATTTATAAGTAGTAATTAAGCTATAAAATGGTTCACTTTTGCTCATTTTTGTATAACGGAAAAGGGCCCCGCGCTTTCGGTGTATTTGAATAAATAAATATATAATTAGTTAATAAATAAATTAATTAACCATCTGTGAATAAATAGTGAATAAAATATCAAAAGCTGCTAGCTGCAAATAAAGTGCATGTGCCTTTAAAATGTGAAACCAGTGTTGCAGCGCTGCTTAAAACTAATATCAAAAATGTGTGCAAATATAGTAATATACGAACCAGGGACATGCAAATTTCTCAAGTTGCTAAAATCACTGATCATATAAAAAGGGGATTAATACATACTGTAAATAGATAATTATCCCACATAATCATCAAAGTGCTAGTGCATACTGTGCAAAAAAATAAACAAAATTCATAAATGTCCATTCAAGTGCTGGTGATTCCTCTGTGGTAATCACTTAGGGTGTGCTCCCCCTTGTGGTAATGTACTCACCACAACACGCTAGGTCATCAGCTGTTTAGTAATCCATGGCAGCTTTCCTTGCCAGTGCTGTAGGCACAGATCCTTCTATGGTCCTGCTTGCTTCATATGTCCTCAGATATTAAATAGAGGCCAAACGTTCTACTAAGTTTATTAAGCAAACGGACTAATACTTACAAACAAACATGAATTAAAAGCAACATGGAGCTTCAGCTCGGTGGTTGCTGCTCACGCAGTATGCGCCTCACCGGCCGGAAGTGACGTCAGGTCCGCTCAGCCAATCGCTAGACGCGTTTCGCCGTCCAATCACGGCTTCCTCTGTAGCTCATATTTGCACACATTTTTGATATTAATTTTAAGCAGCGCTGCAACACTGGTTTCACATTTTGCTCATTTTTTTACTTTTTCATTCATATGTATTTTCAGAGCCGCTGGCTTTTGTAGTCCCATGGATTGTAGCCCTCTGTTTATAAGGATATATATATATATATATATATATATATATACACACACACACAGTATCTCACAAACGTAAGTACACCCCTCACATTTTTGTGAATATTTTATTTAATTTTTTCATGTGACAACACTGAAGAGATGACACTTTGCTGCAATGTAAAGTAGTGACTGGTACAGCTTGTATAATAGTGTAAATTTGCTATTAATGTCTAAACCACTGGCAACAAAAGTGAGTACACTCCTAAGTGAAAGTGTCCAAATTGGGCCCAATTAGCCATTTTCCCTCCCCTGTGTCATGTGACTCGTTGGTGTTACAAGGTCTCAGGTGTGAATGGGGAGCAGGTGTGTTAAATTTGGTGTTATCACTCTCACTCTCTCATACTGATCACTGGAAGTTCAACATGGCACCTCATGGCAAAGAACTCTCTCAGGATCTGAAAAAAAAATTGTTGCTCTACATAAAGATGGCCTAGGCTATAAAAAGATTGCCAGGACCCTGAAACTGAGCTACAGCACGGTGGCCAAGACCATACAGTGGTTTAACGGGACACATTCCACTCAGAACAGGCCTCGCCATGGTCAACCAAAGTTCATTGAGGGAACCATGAATGCCAACATGTACTGTGACCTATTGAAGCAGAGCATGATCCCCTCCCTTCAGAGACTGGGCAACAGGGCAGTATTCCAACATGATAACGACACCAAACACACCACCAAGATGACCACTGCCTTGCTAAAGAAGTTGAGGGTAAAGGTGATGGACTGGCCAAGCATCTCCAGACCTAAACCCTATTGAGCATCTGTGGGGCATCCTCAAATGGAAGGTGGAGGAGCGAAAGGTCTCTAACATCCACCAGTTCTGTGATGTCATCATGGAGGAGTTGAAGAGGACTCCAGTGGCAACCTGTGAAGCTCTGGTGAACTCCATGCCCAAGAGGGTTAAGGCAGTGCTCTAAAATAATGGTGGCCACACAAAATATTCACACTTCGGGCCCAATTTGGACATTTTTACTTAGGGGTGTACTCACTTATGTTGCCAGCGGTTTAGACATTAATGGCTGTGTGTTGAGTTATTTTGAGGGGACAGCAAATTTACACTGTTATACAAGCTGTACACTCACTACTTTACATTGTAGCAAAGTGTCATTTCTTCAGTGTTGTCACATGAAAAGATATAATGAAATATTTACACAAATGTGAGGGGTGTACTCACTTTTGTGAGATACTGTATGTATGTATGTATATATATATATATATATATATATAGCTGCACAGTACAATGCAGCCCTAGGCCTGTAGAAGGAGCTAGAGGCTCCAAGCACATAGTCTGATACTCTTCTGGCCCTCTCTATCTCCTGGTGACGTTACTTCCGCCCCTGCATTCCACTCTGGTTGGCGTGGACTTCTACAGGGCACCCATATATCTACATCTTCAGTGGTTTGGGTGTCTAGCAGTGCCTGCTGGATGAAGATGAGCAGCAGATACTGCCAATTTATGATGAGTGATTTTACATCTTGTAAGTGCTTTTAATCTGTTGCAAATAAATTGTCTTATAATAATACTGCACTTAGGTGGCGCTTCCCCATCTTCCTTTTTTTTAAGGCTGCATCTAGGTGGCCCAGACAGTTATCTTGGGTCAGCAGATCCTTTTTTTAAGTGCTTGCTCCAGGCTTTGGCGCCCTTTTGGCAAGTGGATAGCATAGGGACAGTTCATCCATCTGTCAGGGAGCGTGAACAGCGGTAGGGAAAGATTCCAGTCGAGTAGGGTCAGGCTATTGGCACGCCATCCTGCATAGGAATCCTCCCATTTTGGGCTCAGACTGGCCAGGCTGCACTCCGCATTCGGAGACAGACGCTGTTGATGCATCAGTATTTGCACCACCAGTCTACAAGTTTGCACAGAACTGTGAGTGTTCTAGGCTAGGTGCCTTACCACTGGGCTGTTTGTATCTTTGGAAATCATTTAATTGGGAAGAAAGGCATGTGACTTGATCACATTTTATGTATTTATGCTATCTAGAGCTGCTTTTATTCCCTTTTTCCAGCCATTAAGGTGATATAAGGCTTAAAGGAATTGTAAATTCAGAATGTTTTTTTATCTTAATGTATTCTATGCATTAGGATAAAAAAAACTTTCTGGGTGTAGCAGCCCCCCCAGCTCCCCTAATACTTACCTGAGCCCCATCTCTGTCCAGGGATGTCCACAAGTCCCTCTGGCTGTCTGGGACTCTCCCTCCTGACTGGCTGAGACACAGCAGCGGTGCCATTGGCTCCCACGGCTGTCAATCAAAGTCAGTCAGTCAATCGGGTGAGAGAGGGAGCGGGGCCGAATGGCAGCTCCATGTCTGAATGGACAGAGGGAGCTGCAGCTCGGCTCGGGTGCCCCCATAGCAAGCTTCGTGCTGTGGGGGCACTCGACCAAAGGGAGAGGCCAGAAGCAGTAAAGAGGGACCCGAAAAGACGAGGATCTGGGCTGCTCTGTGCAAATCCACTGCAACAGAGCAGGTAAATATAACATTTTTCTTGTTTTAAAAAAAAAAAAAAAACAGACTTTACAATCACCTTATTTTTAGGCATTTTCTCCTTTTTTTCTATTTTGTGTTCTTTTCTTTGTTTAATTGCTCAGTGATATTGTGTAATAATATTTTTTAAGTGGAAATTGGTTATTTAACCACTTTCAGACCGGAGGATTTGGCTGCTCAATGACCAGGCCCTATTTTACGATTCAGCACTGCTTGAATTTAACAGACAATTTCGCGGTCGTGCGGCGCCGTACCCAAACGAAATTGACGTCCTTTTTTTCCCACAAACAGAGTTTTCTTTTGGTGGTATTTGATCACCTGTGCGGTTTTTATTTTTTGCGCTATAAACGAAAAAAAAAGCGACAATTTTGAAAAAATAACAATATTTTTCACATTTTTTTATATGAAATTCTCAAAAAAAATGTAAAAATCAAAATTTTTTAACATTTTAGTCCCATTTGTTTTCTGCTACATATGTTTGGTAAAAAAAAAATCACAATAAGCATATTTTGATTGGTTTGCGCAAAAGTTATTGCGTTTACTAACTACGGGAATGATTAATGTCATTTTTATTTTTTTTTTTCTAGTAATGGCGGCGATCTGCAATTTTTTTTTGTGGGACTGCGACATTACGGCGGACAGATCGGACCCCTAACTGACATTTTTGACACTTTTGGGAGACCAGTGACATTACTACAGTGAATAGGTGTATTTACTGCGCTAACCTAATATTATTCTGCAACAAAAGTGCACGTGCAAACGTGTAAACAATTCTCAAAGATGATAGAAAAATGAGTAATAAATATAAAATGTGCTGACAATAAATTATGTAAACTTTGTGAACCAATAACGTTCAATTGTGATATATCATTCACTAAAGTGCATATAAAAACCTGTGAAAATTTTCAATAAACTGTTGTTGCAAATTACGTGCAGTCCAAGAATAAATATTCATAAAAAAATTTACACAATAATAGTCCGTGAAATAAATCAACTTTAAAGTGCAAAATCGTGCTCAAAAAAAGTCTCTGAAGTGCTGGATGAGATCGTGCGTGACGGTGATTCTTGGGATTCTACCACTCTGTGCCAAATGGGGTAAGGTAACACACTTACCAGATGGTGTGGATTCCAATGGCATACGCCAAATGGAATCTATAACGCTTTATATCGCTGCTCCTGTATATAGATGCGGGGATGGACGTTCTCCTTACGGATGGGGATGGGCACTCAGCATGGAAGAAAGAAGATATATGCTCCTCATAGTGTAAAAAGGTTTATCCTTTTATTGAACTTTGAGATCACTTTCTATTAGCTAGTGTCTTTGATTACTTGCTGCTTCCCTACATTTACATATTAAGTATATATACTATTATTCACCTAGGCGCGAGTATAACCATCCCCATACATTACTACAGTAATCAGTGCTAAAAATATGCACTGTTACTGTAAAAATTACACTGGTAGGGAAGAGGTTAATTGTGCTGGTGATCAAGGGGTTAAGTGTGTCTCTAGGGGCGTGATTCTAACTGTCAGGGGGCGTGGCTTGTGAAGTAATCACAGAGACATGCGATCCTATATAGCAGGATCACAATGCCTCTGTGCTTACTTCAGGGAGAATGACAGACGGCTGTGTTTACATTAGCCATCTGTCCTTCTCTCACAGCTGCGGGAGATCGCAAGTGGCCGGCGCGATCGCCACCTAGCTCCACCCAGGCGAGCGCCGTACATGTACAGCACTTTGCCTGGGAGCACCACCCTGCAACTGCGGCGGCTGGTGCGGAAGTGGTTAAGTACTGAATTGTGTTTTTTTTTTTTAACCACTTAAGCCCCGGAGGATTTGGCTGCTAAACAACCAGGGGGTATTTTGCGATTCGGCACTGCGTGACTTTAACGGACAATTGCGCGGTCGTGCGACGCTGTACCTAAACGAATTTGGCGTCCTTTTTTTCCCACAAACAGAGCTTTCTTTTGGCGGTATTTGATCACCTGTGCGATTTTTTGATCACGCGCTATAAACAAAAAAAGAGCGTCAATTTTGCAAAAATAGCAATATTTTTCCCTTTTTTTTATATGAGATTCCCCCCAAAAAAAATGTGAAAATCAAAATTTTTTAACATTTTCGGCCAATTTGTTTTATGCTACCTATGTTTGGTAAAAAAAATCGCAAAAAGCGTATTTTGATTGGTTTGCGCAAAAGTTATTGCGTTTACTAACTAAGGGAAAGATTTTTGTCATTTTTGTTGTTTTTTTTTTTAACGCGTAATGGCGGCGATCTGCGATTTTTTTTGCGGTACTGCGACATTGCGGCGGACAGATCGGACCCTTGACTGACATTTTTGACACTTTTGGGGTTACCAGTGACATTTCTACAGTAATCAGTGCTATATATATGCACTGTTACTGTAAAAATACACTGGTAGTGAAGGGGTTAACTTTATTTGAGAGGGAGGGGCTGTGTGTGTCCCTAGGGGCGTGATTCTAACTGTGATTGGCTGTGGCTTCAGCTGTATGCAGAGTGATCAACGGATCTACATAGTAGATCCATATGATCAGCTCTCATACAGAGGGGAGAATGACAGGCAGCTTGTTTACACAAGCTGCCTGACTTTCTCCCTCTCCCCCGCCGATCGCAGAGTGGCCGGCGGACATCGGGTCCGCCGGTCACACGCGCGGGGGGGGGTCCATGACCACGCGGGAGCGGAAGCGCGCCTCCGGGGGCGCGCGCTCGCTCCCTAGACCCTCACAAGCTAGTGACGTAGCCCTACGTCACTTTGCCTGTGAGGGGCTGACCGCCGACCTAGATAGTCGTGCGGCGGTCGACAAGTGGTTAAACCACTTGCCAATTGCCCGCTGCATATATACTGGTCTGGCTCAGCTGCGTGAATCGCCGTACCTGTACAGCGATCCGCGGGAGCGATCCTGGGGGCGTGCACGCTCCCCCATTCGCCAGCAGGGAAGCTGATTCACGGGCCGGTGGCCGCGATTGCTGCCGGGCACCCGCAATCGCTCTGTTAAGATATATGACATTTTGTTTATATGCCCTTATACAGCTTATCCATTGATCTACAGTCATATGAATATGTTGTCTGTTTGTTAATCAGGAAGTGTTTAAATAAAGTTGCACTCACTAAAAAAAAAAAAAAAAGGAGAAAAAGAGGCAGCAGAGACTGCAGTGTGTGTTCCTGAGAAAAACTAAAGCATGGTGCCTGTGTGAGTTTGTCCTCCATCAAAGATCTGCTATAATCCGGTTTTCCTGACAGACTCCATGGCAGCCTACGTGTGGGTTAGTCCCGCCTCCTCCTACCTCATAGGACCCCACTCCCATAAATTTCACTCTGCCCCAGAGACCATGTTCCTTTTTTGTCCTCCTCCTGTTGGATGGATATCAAGTTTTACCTCGTGAAGATTTTCGGTCTATTTCCTGGTGATTTACACGATCGATTCCAGGCTGAATTCCTGAAGAGTCCAGTACGCCCTAGCTACTAGCGGGGTAGGACACGGGTGTGCAATCCCATGCATTGAAGAAGCATAAAGCCTGGCCATTGGCGGGCAAGCTAAATACGGCCAATCGTCCTAGCTACTATTGGGAGGCCCATTAATACACCCCGAATCGATGCACTGGAGGTTTTCGTGTCCCAGGTCAGACCGTGGTTCGGAGCGTGCTTGGTAACGTATGGCAGCCATTTTTTGTATATGTATTTTGTCTTGCGGTGTTTTGGAACGCAGGTGCGTTTCATCTTGCGGCCCCCCGGCTCTTCCTGTGTCCCAGCGAAGCTTCCGGGTCACCGCTGGGTGTCTGGGGGCGGTGCCGGCGCAGTGAAGTGGCTGTTCCGTGCTCACACATGCGCACGGATGCTGTCTGTCACGGGGGGCGGTGACGTAATCATCTGGCGGCAGATTTAAACTGCTGTCACAGTGGGTCACATTGGGATTGTACTGCGGGCATATGCGGCAGCTTCCCTGTGTTTGATCATTCTCTGCTAGTGGTAAACTTAATCCTGCTGGATGTCTGTGTGCAGTCTGTGGTGTATGCAGCACTTCTGTTTGTTACAGTCTTCCTGTTAAGAGCAGTATGTATACTTCACCGCCCCCCAGTGGCCAACCCTTACTCTACAGGTAAGAGTGGTATTATTTTTACCTATCCCTGTACGGTTCGGATTTAGGGCAGTAGGGGTAATTTTTCCCTTTTCTCTTAGCCCTTCTAGGTCTGATAAACAAACTAAAGCACGCGAAGATAAGGACCTTACTAGGTCACAACGTCATCACACTTCTCCTGGCACTAGTCGCCACAAGTCTTCTACCAAACATCACAGGGAAGGCTCCACGGTTGCATCAGCACAAAGACACCCTGATAGAAGATCTTGCTGGGGTTGTGCAGCACGTGTTTCTGATGGCAAATGAATATGCGATGCATGTTTTGCCCATGCCTACAAAACCTGGAGGTTGACCGCACCTGTAGCCCCTCGGCTGGTATGGCAGACATCCCTGTTAGGGATAGCCTCAGTACTCCCGGCCCTTCTCAGCAGAGCATTTCCAGCTTCAACTCCTCGGATAGTGAGGACGAATCGAATACTCCTGGCTCAGGCTTTGATTTTGCCTTGGTCCCTACCCTGGTTAAGGCAGTAAAGGGAGCCCTAAAGTGGGAGGAGCCAGTAGAGTCACCATCTAAACAAAGAAGATACTTCAAGCACCTAAAGAAAGAGCGCCATAACTTTCCCTTTTTAGGTGAACTTGGTGAAATTATCTCGGATGAGTGGGGATGTGCAGAGAGGAAAAATTCTCTGGTATCCAAAGTTTCCAGGATGTACCCATTCAAGAGTGAGGATGCGAAGCACCTGGAGTCAGCGCCCCTAGTGGATGCCGCCCTCATGAGATTAGCGAGGCACGTCACTCTTCCACTCGAAGACACAGTGTCTTTTAAAGATGGGCTGGAAAGAAGAATCAACACTGACCTTAAGAAGATTTATGTGTCTGCTGGAATGGCTTGTAAGCCAGCCCTAGCCATTGCGGCTTTATCCAAGGCCATGGAGGCCTGGACAATAGAGGTAGATTCGGATCTAAGGCCCGTATCAGAAAAAGTAGCCAGAGCTTCTTCAGTGAATGAGCTCAGACTGGCGGCTTCTTTTCTGGGGGAGGCTTCCCTAGATATTATTCGTCTGGTGGCCCGAGGCAATGCTCTCTTCAGTGACAGCTAAACGGGCTCTATGACTGCGCCCCTGGCTGGCTGATCCTTCCTCCAAGCAGGCTTGGTGCCGTATTCCATTCAAAGGGTCTTCCTTGTTCGGGAACAAGCTGGAGAGAGCTATTTCACGGGCCACGGGCCGTAAGTCGGGGTTCCTCCCGCAGGATCGTCGTCTGCTGGGTCAGAGAAGGACACAGTCCAGACAATCTTTGGATAGAGCGAAGGATGCTCGAGGTTACAGACCTGGTCGTGAATTCCGGAAAACATGGAGGAAAAATCCATCTTCAAACCAAAAGGCTTCCAAAGGAGCCTCTTCTAGTAGCCGGGAAGCGGCTAAGTCCTTTTGATGTTGGGCCTGTCCAGACGGTTCAGGTCGGTGCTCGCCTTCTCCGGTTTCAACACGTCTGGGCAGCCTCGATAAAAGATTTTTGGGTCATCAGGACAATCTCTACAAGACACGCTTGGTCGTTCTGCAGTCCACCTATCCTCAAGTTCGTTCCCACAGCTCTTCCACGGTCGGAAGAAGAAAGGCAAATCCTTTCAGCATACGTAGATGCGCTGCTGCTTCAAGGCGCAGTAGTTCCAGTACCAGCCATAGAGAGGTTTCAAGGCCTCTATTCTCCACTCTTCTTAGTAATGAAGAAGAACGGCTCCTGGAGACCGGTCATAGACCTCACACATCTAAACTCCTTTATAAAAAAGGGAAAATTCAAAATGGAGACACTATTGACAATCCACCAGGCGGTTCAGCCAGGAGATTGGCTTGTGTCAATAGACTTGAAGGATGCATATTTCCATGTGCCTATAGCAACAGAGTTCCAGAAATACCTGCGGTTTGCTGTGGATCAACACCATCTTCAGTTTACATGTCTCCCATTCGGGCTCACAACATCTCCTCGAGTATTTTCAAAACTCTTATTGGCTGTGGTAGCCCTGATCAGAATCAAGGGAGTGCGTCTTCACCATTATTTAGACAACTTACTACTTCTGTCGCAAGATCGAGAGCAACTCCTGGTTCACAGAGATCTAGTCACGGCGACTCTTCTCGAGTTCGGCTGGTTGCTAAACTTGGAAAAGAGCCATCTGGAGCCCCCACAGGCACTTATCTTTCTCGGGGCTCAATTCAATACAGTCAAGGGCATCATCTCCTTGCCTCTAGAGAAAATCCTGATTATCAGAGACAGAGTACAGCTGGCCATGTCAACATCTCATCTCCGGGTCTCACAGTGCCTCAAAATAATAGGTACTATGGTGGCCACGACACCTATGGTGAAATGGGCTCAATGGAGGATGCGTCCTTTTCAAACAGGATTTCTTCGCCAATGGTGCCCAGGCGACATGGATCATCTGATTTGGATTTCCCCAGTAATGCGGGACAGTGCCCTGTGGTGGTTGCAGAAGAGGAATCTACTCAATTGCCATTCTATCCTTCCCATCTCTTGGGTCACGATAACCACGGACGCAAGCAACACAGGTTGGGGCGCTCACTGCCTATCAGAGATAGCCCAGGGCAAATGGAATCCTCGGTTACACAGGGAAGTTTCGAACATCCTGGAGCTTCGAGCAGCGTTTCGAGCTCTCCAAGCATTTCATCACCTTACAGTAGGAACATCTGTCCTCCTGAGGCTGGACAATACGACGGCAGTGTTGTATATAAAGCGTCAAGGGGGAACTCGCAGTCACTCTTTATTGAGAGAAGTCGAGCCAATAATGGTCTGGGCTCAGAAATACTTATCCAACCTCACTGCGGTTTTTCTGCCAGGGACACAGAACATCCAGGCGGATTTTCTATCACGAGTCTCCATGGACAACGAGTGGAGTCTTCATGCCGATGTGTTTCAGTGGCTAAAATCCCTAGGGTTCCTTCCGGAAGTGGATCTGTTCGCTTCCCCGTGCAACTTCAAGTTGGAGAAGTATTACACGAGATGCAAATGCCCACAAGCTTTCGGGGTGGATGCCCTAACAGAGCAGTGGAGGTTTCACAAGGCTTACGCCTTCCCACCAGTTCCAGTCCTCCTTCGATTCCTGACGAGACTCAGGTCGGAAGAAGTGGAGGCTCTTGTGATAGCCCCATATTGGCCGAACAGGCCCTGGTTTCCGATGCTGCTACAGCTGAGCTTTCGCGAGCCAGTTCCACTACCTTCCAGGCAGGATCTCCTGTCTTAGGGAACGGTGCTACACCCTTGCCCGGCCCATTTGCACCTGATGGCCTGGTTTTTGAAAGGGAAAGGCTGGAGGCATTAGGGTGTCCAAGTGGAGCTATCTCCACACTGTTGAATGCGAGAAGAGCTGGAACAAATAGAGTCTACGAAAGGATATGGAAGAAGTTCATGTCTCATATCTCCGGAAATATGGATGTGCAAGGCACTCCAAAGGTTCAACATATTTTGAGTTTTCTACAATCTGGCCTGGATCTGCCTTTATCAGTCAGTTCTCTTCGAGATCAAGTGTCAGCTATCTCGGCTTTCACAGGAACATCCTGGGCAAAGCATCCTCTAGTGAGGCAATTTTTCAGAGGAGCTTCTAGGCTCAGACCACAAAGGAAGCCCAGATTCCCTAAGTGGGAACTTCCACTTGTTCTGGATTTCTTTGCAGACCTCAGAAAAGATAACCTGGTTCATCTCTCCATCAAAGAATTGTCTCTTATAGTAGCGTTCCTGGTGGCAGTCGCCTCAGCAAAAAGGGTCTCTGAGCTAGGAGCTTTGGGATGCAAAGAACCCTTTTTGTCATTTTTCCCGGATTGGGTGGTTCTGATTCCCATGTTGGATTCGCATCCAAAAGTATCCTCTATTTTTCATGAAAATCAGGAAATTGTCTTGCCAACATTCAAACCCTCTGACTCTGCGACTCATCCACTGGATGTAGGGCAAATTCTGAAACTATATCTGGAAGCCACATCTCATTTCCGCCATTTGGATTATTTGTTTGTCCTGTTCTATGGGAAGAATAAAGGCTTGCGTGCTTCGTCTAGAACGATCGCATCTTGGATTGTCCAATCCATTCAATGGGCCTATAGAGCTAAAGGTTGGCTCCCCCGGAGGCGGTGACAGCGCATTCTACAAGAGGAATGTCGACTTCTTGGGCAGCGTTTCGTCATGTGGCTCCTGAAGTTGTATGCAAAGCGGCCTCATGGTCCTCAATTCACACTTTCATGGCTCATTATTGTGTCGAGCCAGCTTCTTTATCATCTGTTGATTTTGGTTTGCGGATACTATCAGTTGATGGTGCAAATTAAATTTCTTTTGAACAGCAGATTGCCCACCCTGGTGTGTTTGGTTAGTTATTTCCCACACGTAGGCTGCCATGGAGTCGGTCAGGAAAATTGAAAATTTATATCAAATACTTACCGTAATTTTCCTTTCCTGATGGACTCCATGGCAGCCGGAGTCCCCACCCATCTGCCGGAGGAGGCTATTTTATGGAACATGGTCTCTGGGGCAGAGTGAAATTTATGGGAGTGGGGTCCTATGAGGTAGGAGGAGGCGGGACTAACCCACACGTAGGCTGTCATGGAGTCCATCAGGAAAGGAAAATTACGGTAAGTATTTGATATAAATTTTCCGTTATCCTATCTCTTAAGTAAAAAATTGCAACACGCTCCCTGCGGGGAAAGAACAATGGTCTGCTGTTTTCAGATTTCAGAGCTCATTGACGTCTATGAGAAATATTGCTCTGCTTGGCATGGCACTGCTCCCCGCCTTTAACATTGGTATCTATGGAAAATCTTGGTCAGCTTGGCATGGCACAACTCCCTGTCTAACAATGGTGCCTATGGGAAATGTTGGTCAGCTTGGCATGGCACAGCTCCCTGTCTAACATTGGTGCCTAAGGGAAATATTGGCTAGCTTGGCATGGCACTACTCCCTGTCTATAACATTGGAGTCTATGAGAAATATTTAGAAATATTTGTCAGCTTGGCATGGCACTACTCCCTGTCTTTAACATAGCAGTCTATGGGAAATATTGATCAGCTTGCCATAGCACTACTCCCTGTCTTTAACATTGCCATCTATAAGAAATATTGGTCAGCTTGGCGTGGCACTCCTTCTGAACTATAAGTGACAGGGACACAAAACTTAGGGAGCATCGAGAGGGGACCCAGGACTACAACATATCTCTACATTTTAAAATGGGGTACACAAGTGCCTGTACACTGCACTGATTGCACTAAACTGACTGAACACACTATCCACTAACTACCTACCTACGTAATCTCCATTGTCACACACTATACACGGCTGCCATGTAAGCAGCCTTATATAGTGTGGGGTGTGGACTTAGCCCCTCAGCCATGTTTGGCTAAAGGCACCCTGCCTTTGCCCAATCAAGGCTCTCACAGGACATTGTGCTGTGATTGGCCAAAGCATACAGTTAAGGTGCATGCTTTGGCCAATCATCAGCAATTAATGCACTGCAAGAGCGCAGTGCATTATGGGGCGCTCATCGACGGGCGAACATCGGTTCAGCAAACATTCGAACAGCTTATGTTCGAGTCAAACACAGCCCATCCCTACCAGCAACTACGGTAAGCTAAACCTTCCTAGCAACAGCAGATTGTAACCTGAAACAAGCCACAAAGGACCAGCAAAAGCCGCCACAGACAGACACGTACCTCAAGTGACACTAAAAGTAAAACTTTTTTTTTTCATTTTGGATAGAGTAAGTGGGTGTGGGGGATTATACCCAGTTTTTTTATGCCATCTGGGTACCATTAGGGAGATTGCCCTTCACTTCCTGCCCCATAGCCTAAACAGGAAGCGAGAGGAAATCCCTCCACAGTGAGGGAATCCCTGGTTGTCACCAGAGCTAGTGTCCCCATTAGAAGATTTCCCATCTATTCCTGTTCTGGTAAAAACCCAAAATTTGGGATTTCCTTTTGTTTTTATTGATAATGGTAAACAGGACTGATAGAGAGGTGGAATCTCCTTATACGGGGGACACAGACAGAAATAAAAACCTGACAGGTGTTCTAATCCCTCTCCACTCTATCCAAAACTAAAAAGAAAAAGTTTTGTCTTTAGTTATACTTTAAAGTGACACTAAACTCTGGCTTAAAAAAGGAAATTATTTTTCATTCCATACATTCCTAAATCGGAAAAGTCTCTTCCATCAGCCTCCTCCAAATCTCCAAACTACCTTTTTTTCGGCTGTAATGTGACTTGCTGTTAGAGGGTTGCTACGTTCATTGGACTAAAGCGGTGATCTTGAAACTGTGGCCCGGTGGCCAGATGTGGCCCTTTGCTTGCCTTTATCTGGCCCTTGAGGAACTATTTCTCCTAATGACACCAATGATGGGGCACTATTCCTCCCACTGACACCAATGATGGGGCACTATTCCTCCCACTGACACCAATGATTTTTAAAAATCTAATTTCTTCATTAGTTTAGGCCAATTTGTATTCTGCTACATATTTTTGGTTAAAAAAAATCCCAATAAGCGTATATTGATTGGTTTGCGCAAAAGTTATCGGATCTAAAAACCAGGGTATAGATTTATGTTGTTTTTATTTATTTATGTGTAGCACCCTACAGGTAGCTGCTCGGTAAAATATAGTGGGCCTTGTCTGCCTAACTGCAGGGCTATGATTTATTTTTGTCAGTCAGGGTGTCATGGCTTCCAGGTGTGTCTGCTGAGGGGGGAGTCTCCCCACTGGCTCTGTGAGAGGCTTCTCATTGGGCAGTGGAGGAAACCCAATGAGGGACACATTCAGGCTTGTAACTACCCCAGAAGGCAGATTCTGCCGCAGAGGATTATGGGAGTGGGTATAAGTTTGAGGGGACGCATGACGCAGCATCTTTGGCCGGAGTAGAGTCCCAGGAGGGAGAGGACAGCTGTCTCTCCTTCTGTCGGAGGAAGGTGGATGTCTCTGGGTGTTGCCTGAGAATCCAGAGGGTGCTGCATTGAGCTTAAGGGGATCCGGTGTGCTGAGAACCTGCGGAGAGCGAGAGGGGTCCAGTTCCAGGAAAGCCTACAAAGGTCGTGCCCCTGGGGGTCTGCCTAGTATTAGAGGGGACCACTCCGGAGAAGGTTCTAGGGATCCAGGAGTCAGCTATCTGTAAAAGGGGGTGCCTAGTCCGAGGACCCTGAAGTATTAGAGGGGGTACCTAGTCAGAGGGCCCTGAAGTATTAGAGGGGGTGCCTGGTTCGAAGACCCTGAAGTGTTAGAGGGGGTACCTAGTCAGAGGACCCTGAAGTGTAAAAGGGGGCGCCTGGTCCGAAGACCCTGAAGTATTAGAGGGGGTACCTAGTCAGAGGGCCCTGAAGTATTAGAGGGGGTGCCTGGTCCGAGGACGCTGAAGTATTAGAGGGGGTACCTAGTCAGAGGACCCTGAAGTATTAGAGGGGGTACCTAGTCAGAGGACCCTGAAGTGTAAAAGGGGGCGCCTGGTCCGAAGACCCTGAAGTATTAGAGGGGGTACCTAGTCAGAGGGCCCTGAAATATTAGAGGGGGTGCCTGGTCCGAGGACCCTGAAGTATTAGAGGGGGTACCTAGTCAGAGGACCCTGAAGTATTAGAGGGGGTACCTAGTCAGAGGACCCTGAAGTGTAAAAGGGGGCGCCTGGTCCGAAGACCCTGAAGTATTAGAGGGGGTACCTAGTCAGAGGACCCTGAAGTGTAAAAGGGGGCGCCTGGTCCGAAGACCCTGAAGTATTAGAGGGGTACCTAGTCAGAGGGCCCTGAAGTATTAGAGGGGGTACCTAGTCCGAGGGCCCTGAAGTATTAGAGGGGGTGCCTGGTCTGAGGACCCTGAAGTATTAGAGGGGGTGCTTGGTCCGAAGACCCTGAAGTATTAGAGGGGGTACCTAGTCAGAGGGCCCTGAAGTATTAGAGGGGGTGCCCGGTCCGAGAACCCTGACGTATTAGAGGGGGTACCTAGTCAGAGGACCCTGAAGTATTAGAGGGGGTACCTAGTCAGAGGGCCCTGAAGTATTAGAGGGGATGCCTGGTCCGAGGACCCTGAAGTATTAGAGGGGGTACCTAGTCAGAGGGCCCTGAAGTATTAGAGGGGGTGCCCGGTCCGAGGACCCTGACGTATTAGAGGGGTACCTAGTCAGAGGACCCTGAAGTATTAGAGGGGGTACCTAGTCAGAGGGCCCTGAAGTATTAGAGGGGATGCCTGGTCCGAGGACCCTGAAGTATTAGAGGGGGTACCTAGTCAGAGGGCCCTGAAGTATTAGAGGGTGTGCCTGGTCTGAGGACCCTGAAGTATTAGAGGGGGTGCCTGGTCCGAGGACCATGAAGTATTAGGGGGGGTACCTAGTCAGAGGGCCCTGAAGTATTAGAGGGGATACCTAGTCAAAAGGCCCTGAAGTATTAGAGGGGGTGCCTGGTCAGAGGGCCCTGAAGTGTAAAAGGGGGGCGCCTGCAGTTGGGCCCTGAAGAGTCAGTGTGTACGGTACAGTGTGTGCAGTGCAAGGTACACAGGAGTTAAAGCGGTTGTAAACCCGAAAACAAAAAAAAAAAACCTGCAGGACAAAGGCATAATGAGCTAGTATGCATCGCATACTAGCTCATTATGTATTACTTACCTTAGAACAAAGCCCCGACACGGACCCCCGGACATCGCTACGGGCACTGCCATGGTCCCTCTGCGTCTCTTCTGGGTTCGGCGGCTCTGGCGCTGTGATTGGCCGGAGCCGTGATGACGTCACTCCCGCGCATGCGCACGGGAGTGATTTTCCGGCAAGCTCCCGGCAAGGAAAACTGAAGGTCCCCCCGGACCTTCAGAGCGCATGCGCCGCTCGCGTGAGCGGCTGCATGCACTGCAAATATCTCCTAAACCATGCCGGTTTAGGAGATATTAATTGTACCTACAGGTAAGCCATATTATAGGCTTACCTGTAGGTAAAAGTGTCAAAAAGCGGTATACTACCGCTTTGAGAGTTGCAGCAGCACAGGAATTTACAAAGAGCTACCTCAAGCTAGCACAGGGCTGGAGGGACCTGTTCAGTGACTTTTGAGCAAAACAGTGTCAGGATTCAAGTATTTTACAGTCCTGGATCTTCTGAGTTAAAGTCGAGGTTCCAGCACAGTTTTCAGTGTTACAGTATCTTCAAGCGTCAGGAAGCATTGGCTGGCATTCAGCTGGCGCCAAGACAGCGCTGACAGGCATTTTTCTACAAAGTGCTAAAATTGTACCTAGTTGAGCCAGAGGAGTATCCCTTCTCCCATCCCCTGAACTCAACAAAACAAACCAAAGATGCCGGAATGGTCATTGTCTCAGTTCTCACACCTGGAGTTACAGCTCAATGATGCTTAGACTCAGAGCATTACCGGTAACAATGGCAGACCCACGTCAGGCCCAATGCCTGAAAAACCTGCTACATATGTTTTTTACTAGTAATGGTGATTTCTAGTGAGACATTGCAGCGGACAGATTGGACCCCTAACTGATAACTTTGACACTTTTGGGGGTACCAGTGACATTACTACAGTAATCAGTGCTAAAAATATGCACTGTTACTGTAATAATGACACTGGCAGGGAAGAGGCTAACCCAGGGGCCATCAAAGGGTTAAATGTGAGCCTAGGGGGTGTTTTCTAACTGTGGGGGAGGGACTTGTGAAATGATCATAGAGACCTGTGTTCCTATATAGAAGGATCACAGGCGCTCTGTAATCATTTCAGAGAGAAGAACGGTCAGCTGTGTTTACAATGGCAAACCGTCGTTCTCTCTCAGCGGGGAATGATCGTGGGTGCCCAGGGGAAATCGGTGCCGCCGGTCCCCTGGATCGGTATCCTGCTGTCTAGAGGGGGCCCCCAGGAGCGCTCCCCGAACCGCTGTACAGGTACGGCGATTCACGCTGCCGAGCCAGCCTGCCGCAGTATATATGCAGCGGGCGTTCGGCATGTGGTTAAAGAAGTGGTTAATGGCCCAAAAATGAACCTTTACAAGGAGGAATACCTGTATGTAGGCTTCCATTGTAAAGGACACAGAGGGGGTTCTTGTACATACGGTATATTGCAGCTCCTGAGTGTTGCAGTCCTGGAGCAGAGATAAAAAGAAGAAGGAAGCTCTTAGGTTGCATCATGGGGGTTGTAGTTTGCTGGAAACAGGAAAGACGAGTTGGTGGGAGAGGGAGGGACACCCTTCACTGTCTTGCAAGTCTCCAGCTGCAGATGTTTTCACCTCGAAAGGGAAATTCAGCTTCATTTTTGTGTCATCTACTTCACAGGGTAAGAGACTGAGCCCCACCGCCTTATATTTACATATCACCAACTTTCTGGGAGGGGAGGGGGAGTGGGGCGGCTTCTGCAAAATATATAGGGAATGCTACAACCGTGGTCACAAGAATTAACCTTTTCGCTGCCAGAGCCGTTTTTGCACACGTTTAAAAAATCATTTTCTGCCTGAAGATTACACAAAACCCCCAAACAGTATATATTTCCTGAAAGGAAATACCCCAGAGAATAAAATAGTGTCAGTTTCAATTATTTGTGTCACACGTTATGGCGGCTTGTGCGGCGATATGTAACATGAGTATTGCAATCCACATTTTCAGGCGTGTTTACATTCGTATATGTGGGTGTGGGGGGGCCTAAAAAAAAAAAATGTTTTGGGGGGGGGGGGGGAATATATGTGCTTAGGTGTAACTTTTTTTTTCAAAAAAAAAAAGGAGTTTTTTTACTTAACTTTTTTTTTTTCATTAAATAGGGAACAAAAAATCCCTGTAGCACCCTACAGGTAGGTGCTAGGTAAATGCATAATGAGCCTTGTCTGCCTAACAGCAGGGCCATGATTTCTTTTAGTCAGGGTGCAGGGCTTTTTTTCTCAGAGAATAGGTGCAGGAACTCCCTCTTTTGGACTTACCCCTTGTCTCCACCCCCTACCTACCTCCGTGAACCGTTCCTTGGTTCCACCCACTACCCACCTCCCAGTACCATCCCTTTTAGAAAATACAGAACAAAGTAACATTTGTGGTACTAAGTAATTTGTATGGAATTTGTTAAAGATCCCATGCAGCCAACAACAATATATCCCCCAGCAACAATAGATCCAGCCAGAAACAATGGACCCTCAGCAGCAACAACAGATCTCCCAGCAGCCAGCATCAATAGACTGCTGCCTAAACAGTGGGTCCCTCCCAGCAACAACTGACCCCTCAGCAACATAAGACCCACCCCAGCAACAATAGACCCCCCCCCCCTGCAAAACGAGATCTCTTCCAGAGACAATAGATCCCCCAGCAGCCACATTAGATATTCCCAGCAGCAATAAATCCTCCTGCAGGAATAGATCCCCTCCTGCAACAATAGGTTCCTCAGCAGCCAGCATCAATAGACAGTGTAGGACAACCCAGCACTCCTTGCCATTACATACATTCAGGGCTGGAGGTGCCGGAACTGCGTTCCCCCGCGTTTCTGCTGAAAAAAAGCCCTGTCAGGGTGTCATGGCTTCCAGGTATGTCTGCTGAAGGGGGAGTCTCCCCACTGGCTCTTTGAGAGGCTTCTCATAGGGCAGTTAAGGGAAACCCAATCAGGGACACATTCAGGCTTGTAACTACCCCAGAGGGCAGATTCTGCTGCAAAGGATTCTGGGGGAGGGTATAAGTCTGAAGGGTAGGGCTGCGCATCTTCACTTACCTCACGATTCGATGCGATTACGATTATTAGGGTCGCGATTCGATACGATTTGATTCCACGATGCATCACGATTACTGCCCAATGCCCATGCCCAGCCCACTGCCCAATGGTTTTCAAAACTTTATAAAAAACAAACAAACAATCAAGCAGTCACAAATAAAAGAATCCTTTTTATTTTCATTTGCTTCAAAAGACACTTTCCTGGACCCTGTCATGGCCTGCAAGCCCTGCATACTTTAGTGCACTTGCACTGCAAACATATAGGAAGGTCTGAAAATGCAAACAGCATAGCAGAGACAGACAACAACACTAGTATTTTACTAGAAGTAACAGTAAAATTGGTAAAAAACTGTAGTAGTGCAGTTTACTGCTTCATAAAAGAAAATATTAATATAAGCCAGGCCTACCACCATTTAAAGTACAACTAAAGGCAAAACTTTTTGGATTTTGGATAAAGTTTGGCCTATAGTTGTACTTTAAAGGCAAGCCAAGATAGAAGAAGCCAGCCAGCCAGCCAGCCAGCCAAGCTAATATTCTTGTGAAAATGGTCATCATAAATTCCCACAAAATATTATATATAAATCCTTTTATGTGAATATGCATTGCAATAAATTCCAGGTGTGCCATAACCTGTCCTCTACAAAACAGAGCACTTCCTGACTAGTAGCAAACATCAAGGGTGAACCTGGCAATAGTGCACTGCTGCATAACTTCCATGTTCACCGTGATGTTTGTTTCCCTCTGCAACTGCCAGTCAACTCAAGTGAGTTGATGGATTGGCTGCTAGAGGGGAGTTACAAATATAAGCTTTAAGCTTATCAATTCACTTATGTCACTTTTATGTCACTTACTTTACAGAAAACGTTACCTGTCCTGCAGACAGTCTCTGTCTCTACCACGATTAACAAAGATACACTTTTACCTTTAGTATTTGTTTGGTTGAGGGAACCCCCTACACTTGCTATTGCTACAGAGTACAACAGACCAGCAGACAGACATGCGTTGCAATAAATTCCAGGTGTGTGCCATAACCTGTCCTCTACAAAACAGAGCACTTCCTGACTAGTAGCAAATATCAAAGGTGAACCTGGCAATAGTGCACTGCTGCATAACTTCCATGTTCACCGTGATGTTTGTTTCCCCCTGCAACTGCCAGTCAACTCAAGTGAAGTGAGTTGATGGCTGCTAGAGGGGAGTTATACAAATATAAGCTTAAGCTTAAATAATTATCAATTCACTTATGTGAATGGACCATTTTTGAAAACAAGCCATTCTCCATCTCTCCAGTGCCAGAAAAGCTGTAAAAAATATAAAATGTTCCAGGTTCACTGCGATTGTGTTTGCCCCTGCCATTGCCAGTCAACTAAACACAGTGTGTGTGTGTCGTGACTCGTGACAACTCAAAAGCTTATACGTAGCCTCAGCATCAACTCCAGTCAACACAAACACACACACTGTGTGTGTGTGTTGAGTTAATGCTAGAGCTGCGTTATAAGCTCTTGAGTTGTCACGACAGTCAGTCAGTCACGTTACAGAAAGAAAACTTTACCTGCACTGCACTGAGCAGCACTCTACCATGTCGATTACATCTGTAACTGAAGCCAAGCTAGCCAACAAGCCACCATTAGAGGAAGGAAAATCCTTGAGAGAATAAATTGTAAACTGAAGCTTAACCTTGAGGAAATCCTATGGGGGTCACATTCACAAACTCACAAATATAGTATATTACACAAGAATCCACAATTGGTGTATTTATTTGTGATCCAATAAGATAAGATTTACTCGAGGTTAAGCTTCAAATGTACAAGTTATTTCTCTCAATGATTTTCCTTCCTATAATGCTGCACCGTGGCTGGCTTGGTGTCAGTCAGTTGTCTAGAAGAAAATACACTTTAATATTATTTATTTGGTTGAGGGTTAAATGAACCCCTGCCTACTTGCCTAGACACTTTTAGTGTGAAGCAACGGAACGGATTATGGACTGGAAATGGACACATTGGACAGGACAATCTTCAAAAACAAACCATCAGTGCTATAAAGCTATAAAACAAGACTGGTGATGTGACTGACTGGTGACTGGCGGCAGACTGAATTAGTAATTACTAATTCATTAAAAACATGAATTAGTAATTATTTCAGTGCTTAGCATTTGGGAACATGTAGGTTTTTCTGTAAGAACACTAGATGATCCACATGCTCAGGTTTCAGACTGCTTCTTTTCGCTGTTATAACATCTCCTGCAGTAGAGAAAACCCGCTCTGCAGATACACTTGTACCTGGGATACACAAGTATTGCTTTGACAGCTGAGAGAGGAGGGGGAATATGACCTCATGCTCACGCCACCATTTCAAAGGGTCCTCAGTGAGAGGCAGAGGTGGGGCTTTACAATATTTTTCCATTTCGTCTTCTGCCTTGGCATAGGGGGTCTTTTGCACCATCAGTGAAAGACTGCCCCAGCAAAGTCATGAGCAGCGATGTTGTGGCCTTTTTTTTGGGAGGAGAATGGCTGTCCTCAATGGGTGTTGTTTCTTCTTCCACAGTTGCTTTTTCCCTAGGCACTTCACCCACATTTGTCCTTCTATTAGATGTAATCTGTGTGTTTGAACAAAAGATAATAGTATAAGAAGAGCTGAACTGACTAAGAGTGTGATTCATTGATGAGGTGTGGGAAACTGCACGGTAATCCATACCATACAGTTCCACTTCCCACACCGCATCAGTGAATCAGGGCATGTTACACACACAATGTAGCTGAGCTTCTAGCTGTCTGGGAGGAAACATGATGAAATTCTAATTACCTCCAAAGATGCAGCCTCCTCAGTCACTCCTCTGTATATCTCCGATCTCTCCTCCTCTGTGAGAATAAAAGGCAGTCCTTTAAAGCGAGGATCCAGTGCAGAGGCTGTATGAAGGATCTTCTTCTCTGCCTCACTGCTATACCTCTTCAGGAGATCTGTTTTGATGGCATTCTTGATCTCATGGGTCATGGGTGTGTCTCCCATGGTGTTTGTCATGCTCTGGAGCAGTTGTGCATTTAGAGGGGCAATGATAGACACTGTTGGGTTGCACTCTTCTGACATCAGCAAGGTTGCATCCTTCATTGGCTTTAATGCACTCACAGCGTCCTCTGCATTTGACACATCTGTTTCATTAAGAGTGCAGAGATCAGACTCTCCTTTTCTGACTTCTGGAGACAGCAAGATGGCACAAACTGCAGGTTGTTGTTCTAAGAACCCTTAGTAACGTAATGTGCTGTTATTTTAACATAGGACTCCGTTGTGACTGAAGTCCATGAATCACACGTTATTGCGACTCGACTGGCTTGGTTCATTGACGCAAGTACCTGAGCTTTGGTGTCGTGGTAGAGTGCAGGTATAACGTTTTCTGTAAAGTGACTTCCCTTTTTCTGAGTTGGGCGGATAAGTTGACAGTATGGCATCAATTCTTGGCTGATCTGGGTCTAGCAGTCTTTCCTTGGCAGTGGTGGCACTGCTGGTGGTGACAGGTGTTACTAACTCAGAGTGAAAACGGCTAACATGGTTTCTCAAGTTCGTAGTATTCCCTAGGTATTTAATTTTTGTGTGACAGGCTTTACATACGGCGTGTGTCTTGTCCAACTCACGCTTCCCTGTGTGTTCGTAAAATCCGAAATGTGCCCAGATGTTTGCTCTTAAAACGCTAGGTGCATTTTTTATCTCTCGATCTTTTTCTCCTTCTGCCATATTTACCACCATACTACCACTATGTGACGGAGACGGATGACGTAAGTTGCCAAACTCTGTCAGTGTTTAAAAAGAAAAAAAAAAAATACCACTTGTAAACTAAGCCGCAACAAGTCAACCAAGCAACATCTTTCATAAAATATGACTGTCTGTCTGTCTGTCAAACTCCCTCTTATGCATGCACTGAGCCAAAACCCCCGGGCCCCCCCTGCCTGTGACAGTGACACTGACAGAGACCCCCCTCCCCCCACAGCTGAGCTGACAGCCGGACACACTGACAGAGACCTGGATGTCCCACTGTCCCACACCTTCCCCAATCCCCCACAGCACTGACAAACACTGAGAGTGAGTCCCCCCCTTGCCCAGACCCCCACAGCTGACAGTGACACTGACAGAGACCTGGATGTCCCACTGTCCCACACCTTCCCCAATCCCCCACAGCACTGACAAACACTGAGTTTGTAGGTTGCCCAGACCCCCACAGCTGACACTGACAGAGACCCCCAGGCCCCCACTGACACTCAGAGAGAGCCCCCCTGGCTGCCAGACTGCCACAGCAGAACAGTACTCCCGGGCCCCGACCGACCGTCCCCTGTCCCAGCCCCCCCCATCAGACATCCCCCAGAGATACAGACGAGACCCCCATGAATGTCATGATTATACAATTATTTGTTCGGACTAGTACATACCTGCTGCTGTGTGACTGTGTGGGTTGTTGTGCACTACATTGCAGAGGAGGACAGGTGCTGTGCTGCTCTGTGGCAGGCGGCTGGCGTCACTGGCGGCGCGGCGGCGGCTGGGCCTGGGACGGTCGGCTACGGTGAGGCTGGCGGCGCTGGCTGGCTGCGATGGGGGCGCATTTGGGGCTCCTCGCTCCTGTGCTGTGGAGTGTGGACTGGCTTCTGGCTTGTGGCTTGGCTGGCTGGCTGGCTTCTTGGCTGCAAGGCCGCAGGTGGGACGCCGATACACGCGGGGGATGTCTTGCAGCGCCTCGGCCCGGGTCAAAGAGACGGAAGGGGAGGGGCAGAGCCTTTTTATTAAGCTCCCGCCACTAACCCACCAATCCGCTGCCGATCTTGTGACTTTTTCCCCTTGCGTGATAGGGCATGGCCGCGGCTGATGACGTAATTTCCTAATCGATTATGCCGGCAACCCGCATCGATGCAGAATCGCGAAGGGTCGAATCGCGATGCATCGATCTTTCGATTATATTCAGCAGCCCTACTGAAGGGAGTGCGTGACTCAGTGTCTTTGGTGGGAGCAGAGTCCCAGGAGGGAGAGTACGGCTGTCTCTCCTCCTGTTTTAGGAAGTGGATATGTCGGGGTGCTGCCTGAGAATCCAGAGGATGCTGAGTTGAACTGCGGGGATCCGGTGTGCCGAGAACCAGCGGAGAGCGAGAGGGGTCCAGTCCCAGGAAAACCTACAAAGGTCGTGAGTACTGAGGATTGCCCCTGGGGGTCTGCCTAGTGTCAGTGGGGACCACTCCGGAGAAGGTTCGAGGATCCAAGTGTCAGCTAGATGTAAAGGGGGTACCTAGGTAGAGGACCCTGAAGTGACAGAGGGGGTACCTAGTCAGGCGTCTGCAGTTTGGGCCCTGAAGAGTCAGTGCACAGTGTGAGTTCATTAGTTAAGAGTTGCAGACATACAGGAATTCACAACAAGCTACCTCCAGCCAGTGCAATGCTGGGGGAGTAGTCAGTGACTTTGCAGTGCCAACAGTGTCAGATGTTCAATATTCTACAGTCCTGGATCTTCTGGACTTAAGTCGGAGTTCCAGCACAGCTTCAGAGATACAGTATGTTCAAAGCACCAGTAAGCATTGACTGGCGTCAAGACAACGCTAAAGGGCATTTTTGCTATAAAAGTCCCAGAATTGTACATGGTCGAGCCAAAGGAGTATCCCACTCATTCCCTTCTCCCATCATTTAAAAATACAATAAAACAACCAAACAAAGATGCCGGAGTTGTCATTGTCTCAGTTCTCACACCCAGGATCGCAGCTCACATGGGCTGGAGAGGTAACCGGTAACAATGGCAGACCCACATCAGGCCCAATGCCTGGAAAACCTGCTACATCCCCTATGTGATGTTTTTTTAGGTTGGGCGCCACTGAATGTTTTGCAGTGCAGATTGCATTGCAAAACATCTTTTCCTGTCTAAACTAGCCGGGGACATGAGAGCTTGACCTGGAGAGACATGTCTCCTTCCGGGTCACAACAAAAAGGGGAGGAGAGCAGACGTGTGTGCACTATTCTCCTTCCCCTGCAGCCACCGGCACCCCCATCTCACTCCCTGGCCCGCAAATAGGTAAGTGAAGCCCGGAAAGCATGGCGGGGCGGGGCGGGGGAGGCGCCGGTGCCGGGGGGTGCATGTGAGCAATCGGGCCGTAGCGCTGCCGCCCGCGTACTTTCATCTGACAGGCAGGAGTCTGCAGCCACCTGGATTGTATATGAAACCCCTTGCTGTCATACATTGTACAAACCTGGCAGCGAACTCCGGGATCAGAAAATCTAAATTAATTTGTCATGTGAATTCTTCTTTGACTCTCGGTGTGCTTTGTGTATTTCTTCCAGATCTGTGCATTCATCCAATGTGAGACTTCTTGTAATAAAGACTGATCACTGCTGCACTACCTCATTGTTCAGGTGGACTGGTCTTGTCTCCGCCCCCCTCCTGTAGTTTTCTGCAGGCAGTCTGTTAGTAGGCTCCTCCCACAGTGCTGCACAGTGATGAAGTAAAAGAGACAAGTAGGGGGCGCCAGCTAAGTGTAGCATTAAAAAACAGAGACCTTTGGCAGCAAGATGGTAAAAACAGATTGCTCATCTATTATATAATAGTAAAAAAAAATGATGACGTTGCACAATCGCTATAATATAATGAGTATCATGAAGTCATATAATGTATCATACACTGTGATAAATTACAAAACATATAAAGTGCATATCTATAGTGCAGTCCATGTACAAGTGCAAGTGAATATTCTCTCAAGATATGTGACAGTTCTTATTCCAGCGGAGCTGTATTTGAATAATCACTTGTTCCCAAATTCAGTGCTTCTTAAGTGAACATATATAAACTTTTTGGTGTATTTTTCCCTCCTGGTGACACCTCTGTGCTCACAGAACTCTCACCTTAGAGAGTAATCAAATGCGCTTTTTGATTACAAAGAATCTCGGGGTGATGTTCCATCAATCCTATTATTGCTTAGGACGACGCTCCACCAGTCCTGACGTGGTTCGTGGTCTTTCTAATGCGTTTAGATGTGTCAGGATATTCCCTTGCTATGGTCCCTTTAGGAATCTATCCACCACGCAGCATTCATATAATAAAGTAAAGCACAATGACCTCCCATGGTATAGTCATGTAAAATCACAATATTTATTAAAAAATATAAACTCTTAGGGCCGGTTCACACTTATGCGAGTGCGGGAAGGCTGCGAATTCGCAGCCTGTTCCCGCATCGCACACGCACCCCCGGCAGTTCACACTGCCATATGCAATACTCTGGGGGTGTCAATGTAATGTTAACGACACCCCCAGTTTGATCGCATATCGCAGTGCGATCGTGCAGTTTGCACAGGATCGGATCGCACAAGTGTGAACCGCTGTGCGATCCGATCCTGATGCGGCTGCCAAAAAGGGTCCCTGTGCGTGTTTGGTGCGGCTGCGGTGCGAATTTAGCCATACAAACTGTATGGCTAAACTCGCACCGCACAGCCGATCGCATGTCATGTCGGAGCAGTGCGCTCCGACATTACATGCGAACCCCGCACACGCACAAGTGTGAACCGGGGCTAACATTCAGTTTGTTGAAGAACGCTTGGTGTATACAGATACAAGGTAGTATACAAGCTTCCAACATCACTTCCGGCCATGCACCAGTGAAAAGACCCCCAAGGCTCCATTAACCCCTAGGCAATTTAAATTGCGTGCGGAGTGGCCGTGATTCTGCCCACGACTCCGAAATTGCGGCATAACGCGGGATAAGTTTGCAATTCCATTATCGCAGTGAAATTGCTCTGCGTTAATAATGGAATTGCAAATGCGTCCCGCGTTTTGCTGCCATTCTGCAATCGCGGGCAAAATCGCAGCGATTCCGCCCTCAATTCATATCGCCTAGGTGTGAATGGAGCCTAAGTGTTGGTATAAGGTTCTCTTTATGGGGGCTTCTTTCTTTCTTTTCCTTTTTTCATTCCCTTCCTTTTCCTTTCCTTCCTTCTCTTCCTTCCCTTCTTTTTACTTTACTTTCCTTCCTTCTCTTCCTTCCCTTTCTTTTCCTTTTCTTTCCTTCCCTTCTTTTTCCTTTCCCTTCTTTTTCCTTCTCTTCCTTCCCTTCTTTTTCCTTTCCTTTCCTTCCTTCTCTTCCTTCCCTTTCCTTCCTTCTCTTCCTTCCCTTTCTTTTCCTTTTCTTTCCTTCCCTTCTTTTTCATTTCCTTTCCTTTCCTTCCTTCTCTTCCTTCTCTTTCTTTTCCTTTTCTTTCCTTCCCTTCTCTTTCCTTTCCTTCCCTTCCTTCTCTTCCTTTTCTTTTCCTTTCTTTCCTTCTCTTTCCTTTCCTTCCTTCTCTTCCTTTTTCTTTTCTTTTCCTTACCTTTCTCTTATTTTCCTTTTTTCTTCCTTCCTTTCCTTTTCTTTCTTTCTTTCCTTCTCTTCCTTTTTCTTTTCCTTTCCTTTCCTTTTCTTTCTCTCTTCCCTCCTTTTCTTTTCTTTTCTTTCTCTCTTCCCTCCCTTCCTCTTTCTATCTGTCTGTCTGTCTGTCTGTCTGTCTGTCTGTCTGTCTATGTATTGTTTCCTTCCTCACATTTCTCCTTTCTTCCTTTATCTCATTCTTTCTTCCAACAAACCTTCTTTCCTTTCTTCCTTCCCTTTTCCCATCCATCCTTTCCCTTTTCCTTCTCTTCCTTCTTTAACCTAACTATGTACCATGATTCATATGCAGATAGATATGACAATATTTGCTTATTATATTGGAGTTCAGCTTTAAACCCCCTGGATGGGGTTTTTTTTTCTCTGCCACTTCTTTTACTTTTTGTTAGCATTTTAGAATAGCCAATAGGATCACTTACCATTATATTTAAAAGGTTCTTATAGACGATGATTATTGTAGCACTACTCCCTTGGGAGCTGCTGGTTATGGATTCCCCTGGGTTACCCATAGCAACAACATCACAGTTTAGCATTTTCAAAGTGCTTGGCTCAGTCAGAAAACCGTCCAGGGTTTTTTTTTTTGTGGTTTTATTTGAGAACTTGGATAGGATAGGGATGAGTGGGATATTCCAACTTGAATAACTATGCACAATTTGCTGGGATGTCTAGATGCCACTGAGTGCAACAAGGCTGCTGCTTCACCTTGTCACTAGCAGTGAAGAAGAATTTAATGTACTTGAACTGCTCTGTGAATCGCTCTTCAGGGCCCAACTAGGCACCCTCTTTATCCCTATTCTTTAGGGTTCTACACGGCACCCCCTTTACTGTACTTTCCTCTGTGTGTGCTGGCTCCTTGATCCCCCTGACTTCGTTGGAGTGGTCCCCCTTCCTGGGCAGACCCTTAGGCAAATCTCCTGGTACTCACGGACACTGTTTTTCCCGAGAGACTCTGCCAGCAGCTCCACCGTCAGCTTCACTGGATCCTCTGCAGCTCAGTTCCACACATGGGCGTCCGCAGGTAGGGGCAAGAGGGGGCAAATGCCCCCCCCTGGAATCTCAACTTCCCCCTTTCAAGTGATTGTTAAGCCACTTTATACCATCCTGTCTGGTCTTTTTAATAATCCTGTGTGCCCCAGAGTCTGTTTTAAAAAAATAAGCCATTCTTTACCAGTTTTCAGAGGGCTAAGGCCGCTCACGTGACCCGTTGTCTCTCTTCTCTCCCCATCTGACAGCTGCCTGCAGCGGAGAGGACAGAGGAGCTATGGATGACGGAGGCACGTAAACTGACCATAGTGTCAGGGCTTAGTCGCCATGGTATACCGTGGACAGTTTACAGAGAGGAGGACATAGCCAGGCAGGATCAGCCAGGTATTTTAGGTGATAGAAGGGACCAAATTACACAGCACAAGCACTGTGTTGTATAACATGGTTTAACGGAACAGAATCAATTTTTTTTTTTAGGTTAACAAATGCTTTAAAAATAAATGCTCCTGTTTGCTCTTTAAAAATAAATACTCAAAATAAGTATAAGGAATAAGCCCCTCCCCTTCACGGCTTTGTTGAAAAAGGGGCGGAGCATGGGTGACCTTAAAATGTTGCCCCCCCCTGAAAAAAGTTCTGCTGACACCCATGGTTCCACACCTGGTTCACTAGGCCGTCCGCCTAAGACCACCTTCCTCATACACAGCAGGAGGAGAGACAGTCGTCAGCCTCCTCCTGGGACTCCCACCAAAGACGCCCTGTCACATGTCCCCCCGGCTTTTATGAGCAATCCCAGGATACATTGCAAGAATGCCCTCCCACTGGGACTCCCACAAAAGCCAATGTGTCACTAGCTGGGTTTCCTCCACTGTCCAACAAGCTCCCTCATTGGATAAAGTGGGGACACTCCCTCAGACCCAGGGAATCCTACCTGGAAACATGTGACAGGCAACCTAATAGATCAGCTCCCCTGATAAGCAGAAGGAGCAATAGATGCTTTTACATAGCACCTACCTAGGAGGGTGCTACACTATGAAGATAGGCCTCTTTTCAACCAGGGTGATGTTTTGGCTCCCTAGGGTTGCCGTGGTTCCCTGGGGTGTTTGCTTAAAAAAAAAAAAAACTTGCAACCCTTCCATACTTTACAGCCAAGGAAGCTGCCATCTTAGCCCCTGAACTGCATTTGCCACGTTTCTGCACATGTGATCAGTTATGACACCAGCCGTTTGATGGCTTGACAGTTCAGTTGAGAGCACAAGCAACTGTGACAGTTATTATTCATGGCATGCCTTGGGTGCAACTGTTTTGGGAAACCATTAATTTGATGGGTAGTTTTTTTTTTTTTTTACTGCAAACCTTTAGGGGTCGGCTTCCAAAGAAATTTGTGATCCCATGTTTCCAGTCCACTCCCCACGCACACAGTGATCTCACCTCTAGAATGGGTAGGGGATGGAGAACAGAACAGACATGGAGTTGTCACTGTGTGGGAGATGCTGGGTGTCAGTTTCCTGCGGTCAGTGATTAGTTTGGGGGGGCAGACAAGGAATCACCATTCACTAACTCTGTAGCCAAAAGTCTGAACAGGTAGGTACATCTGGTTTTATGTGGCCATTGTTATCCACACAGCACCATTAACCACTTCCTTACCACTGGACGTCATATGACCTCCGGGGTTTTAAGTGGGGATATCTGAATGATGGGTGCAGCTGCAGGCATCATTCAGATATTATTTTTTTTCCCTGCACCATAAGAACAATCATAGCGATTGTTAAGCTGCTTGATTGTTCTTACAGATGGCGGGACGGGACACCGCCCCTCTCCCTAAGATACTGCTCCCGAAACGCGTCAGTTCATGATGTCATATATCCTACTCTCATGGAATTTCCCTATGTATCATTCAGGCTATCTATGTAATCAAGTGGCTACACCAAGATATTTACTATGATGTGATGGAATATTGTTCATGTTGTATATTATGCGTACACTAGCTACAAAGCTACATCATGTGCTATTGGTAGTACATGTTATTAATTTTACTCATACAACTTGTCCATTTTATGCAATAAAAATCCATTATTGTTTTACTCATGCATTATGTATTCTTTGATCTCCAGCCACTAAGCACAACCTCATCTAAAGTCCCGCGGGCCAGTTCTCTTTGTTTCTATATGCATTTAGGGATGGAGGTGTGCTTTGGTGGTAACCAGACCACTTTTCTTTGCTATTCCTATTACAAGGGTGTTTACATTCCTTGTAATAGGAATAAAAGTGATCAAAAAAAAATATTAAAGGGTAAGTGTAAAAATAAAATAAACAATAAAAAAAGAAAAATATTTTAAAGTACGCCTGTCCCCGGGTGCTCGCACGCAGAAGCGAACGCATGCTGCAAACGTTAGAGCGAGAGCAACAATTCTAGTCCAAGACCTCCTCTGTAACTGTAAGCTGGTAACCTGTAAACATTTTTAATGCGTTACCTATGGAGATTTTTAAGTACCGAAGTTTGGCGTCATTCCAGTGTGCACAATTTTAAAGCGTAACATGTTAGGTATCTATTTACTCGACGTAACATCATCTTTCACATTTTATTAAAAAATTTGGCTAATTTTAGTGTTTTGTTTTTTTAATTCATAAAACTGCTTGAGGACTGGAGGACTTTTCATGCAAGTCTGTCATAATGTGCTAGTATGTGATGCATACTAGCAAATTATGACTGAAAGAGGTTGTAAACACCAGACAAAGGCATAATAGGCTTGTATACATCGCATACTAGCTTATTATGAAATATTTACCTTAGAACGAAGCCCTCCAGCGGCGCCCGCACACCGCTGAGCCAGCTGACATCTTCCGTGCTTCTTCCGGGTTCACGGGCTCCAGTGATGTGAGTGGCCAGAGGTGTGATGAAGTCACTCCCCCCGCATGCATGCGGGAGCTGGCATTTATGGCACAGGCTCTGAATTTCCGGCACGGTGAGCCGGACCTTCAGAGCGCATGCGCTGATGACGTCATCAGCTGCATGCGCTCTGAATATCTCCTAAGCGGTGCAAGTTTAGGAGATATTCACAGTACCTATAGGTAAGCCTAATTATAGGTAAATTAGTAAAATTATAAGTAAAAACTAAGACTTTATTTCCTTCTCATTTTTTTTTTGCTATGGTTTTTTACTGCTTTAACTGTCATGAGAGCAGGGCCGGCCCTACCATGGGTCCCACTGGGTCCATTGGACTCAGGCAGAACTTGGAGAGGGATAACAAATTGACTCCCAATATATTTTTTTTTTTTTACAGCAGTTTTGTGTGTCATCAGTTTGTGGTGGGTTATGGGTGGCATTTCCTTATCTCATACTGCCGTCCGTAGTGCAAACTGATGAGTATGAGGAGGCAGAGTGTCTCTTCCAGGGAACTTCCCTCACATGATTGTGGTGTGGGCAATGACCTCAGACATCAGTGCACTCCATCTCATGCAGGGCAGGCTGGATCTTCTAGGGTGGTGGGCACTGCAGACTCAGTAGTGACAGGAGGACTGAGGACAGACAGTGGGTGTTTGGTGGACTGGTCTGGTGGAGAGTTATGGAAGAAGATAACAGTATATAAAATATTTTCTAAAGGTTATATTTATGTAAAATAATGGATGTGGGGGCCTTTTGCTGGGCATACACTTTTTTTTGGGGGGGGGGGGGGTGGGAAGCATTTCATTCTAGTAATGGCGGGGATCAGCAACTTATAGCAGGACTGCGATACTGCAGTGGACATTCTGACCCTAACTGACACTTATTGGGGACCAGTAACACTAATAGTCATCAGTGCTAAAACTATGCACTGTCACTGTACTAATGACACTGGCAGGGAAGGGGTTAACAACAGTGGCGATCAAAGTGTTTAATGTGTGCCTGACCAGTGTTTATGTGTACTGTGGGAGGTGCTTTTACTAGGGGAAGAGATGCAATGTATTCCCTGCTTTCCAGAGACACAAATTCCATCTCTACCCCGCTGCCCGCTGAAAGAAGGACGATTTGCCTTGTTTACATTGGCAGATCGCAGTTCTGTCTCTCTCTTATGATTAGCTCCTGCTGTGTATAATCACTGTGGGAGCGAGCTGCTGGCAGCGTGCATTTGGGCCCGCTACCCGGAAGTTCAGGATCACGTATATACACTCCTCTCCTGTACATACTGCCCACTGTCATATCTTCCACACTCCTCCCCTGTACATACTGCCCACTGTCATACCTTCCACACTCCTCTCCTGTACATACTGCTCAATGTCATACCCTCCACACTCCTCTCCTGTACATACTGCCCACTGTCATACCCTCCACACTCCTCCCCTGTACATATTACTCACTGTCATACCTTCCACACTCCTCTCCTGTACATAGTGCTCACTGTCATACCCTCCACACTCCTCTCCTGTACATACTGCCCACTGTCATACCTTCCACACTCCTCCCCTGTACATACTGCCCACTGTCATACCTTCCACACTCCTCTCCTGTACATACTGCTCAATGTCATACCCTCCACACTCCTCTCCTGTACATACTGCCCACTGTCATACCTTCCACACTCCTCCCCTGTACATACTGCCCACTGTCATACCTTCCACACTCCTCTCCTGTACATACTGCTCAATGTCATACCCTCCACACTCCTCTCCTGTACATACTGCCCACTGTCATACCCTCCACACTCCTCCCCTGTACATACTGCCCACTGTCATACCTTCCACACTCCTCTCCTGTACATACTGCTCAATGTCATACCCTCCACACTCCTCTCCTGTACATACTGCCCACTGTCATACCTTCCACACTCCTCCCCTGTACATACTGCCCACTGTCATACCTTCCACACTCCTCTCCTGTACATACTGCTCAATGTCATACCCTCCACACTCTTCTCCTGTACATACTGCCCACTGTCATACCCTCCACACTCCTCTCCTGTACATACTGCCCACTGTCATACCCTCCACACTCCTCTCCTGTACATACTGCTCACTGTCATACCTTCCACACTCCTCCCCTGTACATACTGCCCACTGTCATACCTTCCACACTCCTCTCCTGTACATACTGCTCAATGTCATACCCTCCACACTCCTCTCCTGTACATACTGCCCACTGTCATACCCTCCACACTCCTCCCCTGTACATACTGCCCACTGTCATACCTTCCACACTCCTCTCCTGTACATACTGCTCAATGTCATACCCTCCACACTCTTCTCCTGTACATACTGCCCACTGTCATACCCTCCACACTCCTCTCCTGTACATACTGCCCACTGTCATACCCTCCACACTCCTCTCCTGTACATACTGCCCACTGTCATACCTTCCACACTCCTCTCCTGTACATACTGCCCACTGTCATACCTTCCACACTCCTCTCCTGTACATACTGCTCACTGTCATACCCTCCACACTACTCTCCTGTACATACTGCTCACTGTCATACCTTCCACACTCCTCTCCTGTACATACTGCTCACTGTCATACCTTCCACACTCCTCTCCTGTACATACTGCCCACTGTCATACCTTCCACACTCCTCTCCTGTACATACTGCCCACTGTCATACCTTCCACACTCCTCTCCTGTATACACTGCCCACTGTCATACCCTCCACACTCCTCTCCTGTACATACTGCCCACTGTCATACCCTTCACACTCCTCTCCTGTACATACTGCTCAATGTCATACCCTCCACACTCTTCTCCTGTACATACTGCCCACTGTCATACCCTCCACACTCCTCTCCTGTACATACTGCCCACTGTCATACCCTCCACACTCCTCTCCTGTACATACTGCCCACTGTCATACCTTCCACACTCCTCTCCTGTACATACTGCCCACTGTCATACCTTCCACACTCCTCTCCTGTACATACTGCTCACTGTCATACCCTCCACACTACTCTCCTGTACATACTGCTCACTGTCATACCTTCCACACTCCTCTCCTGTACATACTGCTCACTGTCATACCTTCCACACTCCTCTCCTGTACATACTGCCCACTGTCATACCTTCCACACTCCTCTCCTGTACATACTGCCCACTGTCATACCTTCCACACTCCTCTCCTGTATACACTGCCCACTGTCATACCCTCCACACTCCTCTCCTGTACATACTGCCCACTGTCATACCCTTCACACTCCTCTCCTGTATACACTGCCCACTGTCATACCTTCCACACTCCTCTCCTGTACATACTGATCACTTTCATACCCTCCACACTCCTCTCCTGTACATACTGCCCACTGTCATACCTTCCACACTCCTCTCCTGTACATACTGCCCACTGTCATACCCTCCACACTCCTCTCCTGTACATACTGCTCACTGTCATACCTTCCACACTCCTCTCCTGTACATACTGCCCACTGTCATACCCTCCACACTCCTCTCCTGTACATACTGCTCACTGTCATACCTTCCACACTCCTCTCCTGTACATACTGCCCACTGTCATACCCTCCACACTCCTCTCCTGTACATACTGCTCACTGTCATACCTTCCACACTCCTCTCCTGTACATACTACCCACTGTCACACCCTCCACATTCCTCTACTGCAGTGTTAATTTTGGCAGCAAATTTCAATTTAGTTTTAGTCTTAGGACTAAAATGGCATTTTAGTTTTAGTCCCATTTTAGTCTTCTGCAAGTGTTTTAGTTTTAGTCGTATTTAGTTGACTAAAACTCCAGTACATTTTAGTCGACTAAAACGTCTTACATTTTAGTCGACTAAAACTCATTTTAGACATCTGGTCATGGTCAGGTCAGAGAGGAGGCCTGTAATGCTGCTGCCTGCAGTCAGTGCAGTCAGTGCACACAGTGCTGCTCATAGTGCTGGATGGGGGTCTCAGGTTTAAGGGTGGTCTCTGGTCTGACTCTGAACTGAAGTTGTTGAACAGGAAGGGCCGGGCGGGCCTCAGCGGCCTATATGCATGCACACAGTCCTGGATGGATGGTGGAATCAGATGCCAGTGGTGACTGGTGAGTGGTCCGAGGGGACTCAGGGAGGCAGTAATAGCTGGCCTGGCTGTTACCTCACAGTGGGTGCTCTGCTCTGGATGTGGTGGTGGCCGGGTGCCAGTGCCGTGTGATGAGTCGGGCCTGGCGCGTCTGGCTGTAGTGCTGCAGCTGCAGTGCTCTGGTGAGGTCAGGTGACTGGTCTCGAGTCGACTCTCTTGTAGTAGTCCACTCCTCACGTCGGACATCACGGGGCACGCCACGCCAGACGCCACACAGGCGGAGCTCCGTGAAAACCGGAAGTTGGGTAAACGTCCCTGCCTCACATTCTCATTTAGTTTTAGTTCATTTTCGAAAACGGATTTGATTTTCGTCATAGTTGTCGTCATTTGACGGAAATGTGCTATACTTTGCATCTCGTTTTCGTCAGTTGAAAAATGCCGGTGACTAAAACGTTTTCGTTGACAAAATTAACACTGCTGTAAACTCCATTGGCTGTAATGTCATTGCACATATTACCTGAATATATCACCAACATTAAATATTAGAGAAAAATATAAGAAAAGCCTTTTTATTAATTGTTTAGTTTTCAGCAGCTTAGTAGATGCTCCCTTACTTATGCGTATGCGGTGGTGCAATACATGTTTAAACTTTAATGTGCTATTATTACAGGCTCTGGATGGAATTGTGTTGCCGATATAGAAATGGCCAGCAGAGGAGTGTTAATTTTAAAGATGTCAATTTTTTATTTAGTTTTAGTTATAGTCTTATGACTAAAATGCCATTTTAGTTTTAGTCGTATTTTTGTCATCTGAATTTTTTTAGTTTTAGTTGCATTTTAGTCGACTAAAATTGTGTTAATTTAGTCGACGAAAACGTTTTAGTCGGTTTTAGTCGACGAAATTAACACTGCTCTACTGTACATACTGCCCACTGTCATACCCTCCACACTCCTCTCCTGTACATACTGCCCCCTGTCATGCCCTCCACATTCCTCCCCTGTACATACTGCCCACTGTCATACCCTCCACATTCCCCTTCTGTACATACTGCCCACTGCCATACCCTCCACATTCCTCTACTGTACATACTGCCCACTGTCATACCCTCCACATCCCTCCCCTGTACATACTGCCCACTGTCATACCCACCACACTCCTCTCCTGTACATACTGCTCACTGTCATACCCCCCACACTCCTCTCCTGTACATACTGCCCACTGTCATACCTTCCACACTCCTCTCCTGTACATACTGCTCACTGTCATACCCTCCACACTCCTCTCCTGTCCATACTGCTCACTGTCATACCCTCCACACTCCTATCCTGTACATACTGCCCACTGTCATACCCTCCACATTCCTCTACTGCACATACTGCCCACTGTCATACCCTCCACATTCCCCTTCTGTACATAATGCCCACTGCCATACCCTCCACATTCCTCTACTGTACATACTGCCCACTGTCATACCCTCCACATCCCTCCCCTGTACATACTGCCCACTGTCATACCCTCCACATCCCTCCCCTGTACATACTGCCCACTGTCACACCCACCACACTCCTACCCTGTACATACTGCCCACTGTCATACCCTCCACACTTCTCTCCTGTACATACTGCCCACTGTCATACCCTCCACACTTCTCTCCTGTACATACTGCCCACTGTCATACCCACCATACTCCTCTCCTGTACATACTGCCCACTGTCATACCTTCCACACTCCTTTCCTGTACATACTGCCCACTGTCATACCTTCCACACTCCTCTCCTGTACATAGTGCCCACTGTAAAAAGAACAAAAAGAGGGCGCACCAACCTTGTGCATTACCCAAATGGAGTTTTATCTAAAAAGGGGGAAAGGAAATATACTCACAAACACAAAAGTCTTAAAAGCATATCCAGTCCACAATGGACACAAATCAACCAGGTCACTGGGACAATGTCCAGCATGCCAGAGGACCTTCCAAATGGCTGACGCATTTCAAGAGGAGATTCCCTCTTCCTTAGAGCCACTTCACCGCTGCCACAGCTCTTTTGAGCACAGTAGAATTTGGTCACATATCGCTCACTGTCAGACCCTGTACACTCCTCTCCTGTACATACTGCCCACTATCATACCCTCCACGTTCCTCTACTGTACATACTACCCACTGTCACACCCTCCACACTCCTCTCCTGTACATACTGCCCACTGTCATACCCTCCACATTCCTTTCCTGTACATAGTGCCCACTGTCATATCCTCCACACTCCTCTCCTGTACATACTGCCCACTGTCATTACCCCCCCCCCCCCACACACACACACACACTCCTTTCCTGTATATACTGCTCACTGTCATAGCTTCCACACTCCTCTCCTGTACATACTGCCCACTATCATACCCTCCACGTTCCTCTACTGTACATACTACCCACTGTCACACCCTCCACACTCCTCTCCTGTACATACTGCCCACTGTCATACCCTCCACATTCCTTTCCTGTACATACTGCCCACTGTCATATCCTCCACACTCCTCTCCTGTACATACTGCCCACTGTCATTACCCCCCCCCCCCCACACACACACACACACACACACACACTCCTTTCCTGTACATACTGCTCACTGTCATACCTTCCATACTCCTCTCCTGTACATATTGGCCACTGTCATACCCTCCACACTCCTCTCCTGTACATTCTGCCCACTATCATACCCTCCACACTCCTCTCCTGTACATAGTGCCCACTGTCATACCCTCCACACTCCTCTCCTGTACATTCTGCCCACTATCATACCCTCCACACTCCTTTCCTGTACATACTGCCCACTGTCATACCCTCCACACTCCTCTCCTGTACATACTGCCCGCTGTCATACCCACCACACTCCTCTCCTGTACATACTGCCCACCGTCATACCCTCCACACTCATGTCCTGTACATACTGCCCACTGTCATAACTTCCACACTCCTCTCCTGTACATACCGCCTACCCTCCACACTCCTCTCCTGTACATACTGCCCACTGTCATTACCCCCCCCCCCCACACACACACACACACTCCTTTCCTGTACATACTGCTCACTGTCATACCTTCCATACTCCTCTCCTGTACATATTGGCCACTGTCATACCCTCCACACTCCTCTCCTGTACATTCTGCCCACTATCATACCCTCCACACTCCTCTCCTGTACATAGTGCCCACTGTCATACCCTCCACACTCCTCTCCTGTACATTCTGCCCACTATCATACCCTCCACACTCCTCTCCTGTACATACTGCCCACTGTCATATCCTCCACACTCCTCTCCTGTACATACTGCCCATTGTCATACCCTCCACACTCCTCTCCTGTACATACTGCTCGCTGTCATACCCACCACACTCCTCTCCTGTACATACTGCCCACCGTCATACCCTCCACACTCCTCTCCTGTACATACTGCCCACTGTAATACCCACCACACTCCTCTCCTGTACATACTGCCCACTGTCATACCCTCCACACTCCTCTCCTGTACATACTGCCCACTGTAATACCCTCCACACTCCTCTCCTGTACATACTGCCCACTGTAATACCCACCACACTCCTCTCCTGTACATACTGCCCACTGTAATACCCGCCACACTTTGCACTTCTCTTTCACTGTGCCGGCAGAGAGATGGCAAAGATCTCTCATTGAGTGGCTCTGTTTATAAGAGAAGAGTGGAAGCACTTCTATTACATTTTATAAGAGTGTATATATATATTGTATATGTAACTAAGTTGATGTGTGTGGATCATTTTTGGAGAATAAGGATAGTATTTGGTTTCACTTTAAATGAGGATGAGAAAGAGAAAAGGAGAGAGCGAAAGAAATAACAAGAGATACATAAAGAGAGAAGCAGAGAAAAAATAAGAAAAAGAGAGAGAGAGAGAGAGAGAGCAGGAATTAGGGAATGAGAGAGAGAAGGAAGGAGAAAATGTGAATGAAAAACAGAGTCAGGAGGAGAAGGAAAGAGGGTGTGAGAGAAGGAAAGGATGGATAAGAGAATGAGAGAGAGAAGGGAAGAGAGAATGGGAAAGGGAGAAGGATAGAGAGAATGGGAGAGGGAGAAGGATAGAGAGAATGGGAGAGGGAGAAGGAAAGAGAGAATGGGAGAGGGAGAAGGATAGAGAGAATGGGAGAGGGAGAAGGAAAGAGAGAATGGGAGAGGGAGAAGGAAAGAGAGAATGGGAGAGGGAGAAGGATAGAGAGAATGGGAGAGGGAGAAGGAAAGAGAGAATGGGAGAGGGAGAAGGATAGAGAGAATGGGAGAGGGAGAAGGATAGAGAGAATGGGAGAGGGAGAAGGAAAGAGAGAATGGGAGAGGGAGAAGGATAGAGAGAATGGGAGAGGGAGAAGGAAAGAGAGAATGGGAGAGGGAGAAGGAAAGAGAGAATGGGAGAGGGAGAAGGATAGAGAGAATGGGAGAGGGAGAAGGAAAGAGAGAATGGGAGAGGAAGAAGGATAGAGAGAATGGGAAACGAGGGCACGAGAGATAGAGTTATGGAGAGAGAATTAGTGGGAAATAACATGAAAGATATAAGGAAATAGAGAATGGGAGAGGGAGAGGGAAAGAGAGAATGGGAGAGGGAGAAGGAAATAGAGAATGGGAGAGGGAGAAGGAAAGAGAATGGGAGAGGGTGAGGGAGAGGGAACGAAGGCACGGGAGATAGAATTATGGAGAGAGAACCAGTGAGAAATAAAACGAAAGATAGAAGGAAAGACAGAATGGGAGAGGGAGAATGAAAGAGAGAATGGGAGAGAGAGAGAAGGATAGAGAGAATGGAGAGGGCACGAGAGATAGATTTATGGAGAGAGAACCAGTGAGAAATAAAATAAGAGAGAAAAGGAGAGAGAATGAAAAAGAGAGAGGAGGAAAGACAGAATGAGAGAGAAGAAAAGGGAGAATGAGAGAGGGAAAGGAAAGAGAGAATTGAGAGAGAGAAGGAAAGATGGGAGGAGAGAGAGAGAAATTTGTGGAGAGAGAACCAGGTAGAAATAAAATGAGAGAGAGGGAATGGAAAAGAGAGAGAGAGAGGATGAAAGATAGAATGAGAGAGGGGGAGAAGAAAAATAGAATGTGAGAGGGAGAAGGGAAGACAGAAAAAGATTGAGATAGAGAGAAGGAAAGAGAGAATGGGAGATGGAGAAGAGAGAAGAAGAGAGACAAAGAAAGAGAGACTGAGAGAGAGAAGGAAAGAGGGGAAGAGAGACAGAGGTTTAAGGAGAGATAACCAGAGAGAAATAGGCACCTTACACACGATACTCCTGTTAGAGCATCTACGTTTTCTGGCGTAATTGTAATGCGTGCATTTTCGCGCATTTTCGCGCTTGCGCGAAAGCGCGAAAATGCGCGTAATTGCGCGCAAATTTATTCTAGTGTTCTGGATATTCAATTGGCATTTTGGGTCATTTGAGCGCATTGCGTTTGTGCGCGTTTTTGCGCGCGTCAAGCGCAAATTACTGACCAAAAATGCAGATTTTTCTATTTTGTTCTTACTGAAGAAAACGCGGCGCTCATTTACGCGGCTGTGTGCATAGGCACATTAAGAATGAATGGGCTCTATTTTAGCTCAGAAAAAAAAAAACGCTGTACTGAGCATTTTTAAGCTGCAGTGTGCAAGAGGCCTTAAAATAAGAGAGAAAAGGAGAGAGAAGGAAAATGAGAGAGGAGGAAAGACATAATGAGACAGAAGGAAAGAGAATAGGAGAGGGAGAAGGAAAGATAGAATGGGAGAGGGAGAAGGGAACAGAGAGTAAGTGAATGAGAGATGGGAAAGGAAAGAGAGAGTGAAAGACAGAAGGAAAAAGAAAGAGAGAGAGAGAGAAAGAAAAGGAAAAATTGTTTTCAGGCTGTCATAAATCAGCTTCATTGGTCAGATCTGCAGATGATATGTACTAAACCTGACTGTGTACACTTATTCCCTGGGAAGACTGTATGAAGCATGTTCATAAGTGATGTGAGCTTCTGACCCCATCATGTTTACTCCCCTCCCCCCTCTAATGTCATGTGTGGACTTGCAGTACTGAAGGAATGGTGATAATTCAGTGCCTGGGAATACACAAACAGACTAATGTAAGGGAATGTCAGGTATAGGTACAGGGGGATTCATCTTCTATTTCTCCTCATTACTGTGGTTGAGTCACAGTTTCCTGTTTGCACACTAGGGGTCGCCCTGTAGCAGGGTAAGTGTAGCTGCTGAGTGTCCCTGATAGTATGGCATGATGGGTAAGTATCTGCCTGTATTTCTTAGAATTGAGGACACCATTGATCCTGACCAAATCTCCAACTTCATTTGCAGAAATGCAGCCCCAAGCTTGCATGGAACCTCCACCATGCTTCACAGTTGCCCGCAGACACTCATTATTGTACTGCTCTCCAGCCATTTACCAACAGACTGCCTTCTGCTACAGCCAAATATTTCACATTTTGAATCAGTCAAGAGCACCTGCTGACATTTTTCTGCACCCCAGTTCCTATGTTTTCATGCATAGTTGAGTTGTTTATCCCTGTTTCCATGTCGGAGGTATGGTTTCTGGCTGCAATTCTTCCATGAAGACCACTTCTGGACACACTTCTCCGGACAGTAGATTGGTGTACCAGGGTCCCACTGGTTTCCACCAGCACTGTGTTGATGGCACTGCTGGACACCTTGCAGCAGGGGGTGATCTGTGTCAGACATTTCTATCAGTGGATAAAATAACCGGTGGGACCCTAAGAAGCATTTCATTGCCTTTTCCCTGCTCCCCTGCTGCCAGAGCCAGAAAAAATACATGGTTGTTCAAGGTATGGGTGAACATGTAACACTTACTTTGCCTCTTTACATGCAGCATTTGGTCATACAATAAAGCTTAATGAAAATATATAGAATTGCTATATTCTGTATTGTCGTGTCAATAATTTACTCATACGAATGTGTAAAGTTATAAAAAGGTAGGAGGCATTGGTGTAGATGAGGGACACTGGTGTTCAGTGGATTGCTTACCTATCCATGCTCTGTGTCCCTCACCGTTGTCTCCCTATCCTAGAACAATAGTATTCATATGGGGCAGGACGTCACTCCGCCCGCAGCAAAGAAGCCAAAGCTGTGTGTCGGAATAAACGTTCCCACATCTGATTTGTCGCAGGACATAGCCCAGGTCTGCGCACATCAGGATTTTATTCAAATCCCGAGACAGTCCCACAGACTATAAATTAATTGAATTCCATTTGTAGCTTGTGATGCACTTTCATCAGTTTTCTGTTTAACAATATCTGCTGGTGCATTAAATCAAAAATAAAGTAGAGAGTGGACCTACCGTATATACTCGAGTATAAGCCGACCCGAATATAAGCCGAGACCCTTAATTTTACCACAAAAAAAATTGGGAAAATGTATTGACTCGAGTATAAGCCAAGGGTGGGAAATGCAGCACCTACTGGACCCAACTGGACCACCACGAGACACAAAACAGGGGCTGTGGGCATGGTACAGGAGATGGCACAGGTCATAGTACAGGCATTGCATAGATCATGGTAAGGGCATGGCACAGGTCAGGGCACAGGTGATGGTACAGGCATGGCACAGGTGATGGTGTAGGCATGGCACAGGTCATGGTATAGGCATGTCACAGGTCATGGTACAGGCATGTCACAGGTCATGGTGCAGGCATGGTATAGGCATGGCACAGGTGATGGTATAGGCATGGCACAGGTGAAGGTACAGGCATGGCACAGTAAGTACAGGCATGGCACAGTAAGTACAGGCATGGCACAGTATGTATAGGCATGGCACAGTAGGTATAGGCATGGCACAGTATGTACAGGCATGGCACAGTAGGTATAGGCATGGCACAGTAAGTACAGGCATGGCACAGGAGATGCAGTGCTGCGGGCATGGTACAGGAGAATGTCCTGTACCATGCCCGCAGCACTGCATGAGGAATTGCAGGGGCTGCGGAGGAGTCTCATCTGTCGGTTCGGCTATTCCCGGGCATGCGGCACATGCGCAGTGAGCGCCGAGCGGCACCATTTTTAAAAAGACACTCTAGCCAGTGACTCGAGTATTAGCCGAGGGGTGCATTTTCAGCATGAAAAAACATGCTGAAAAACTCGGCTTATACTCGAGTATATACGGTAATTGGGAACTAGTATTTTAGCTTCTTCCATCAGGTTCCATCCAAGGTCAGCATCACCGCTTGCTCAGAGGCTGTCAGTTGTGAAGCCGAGAGTGTCCTTTACTACCAGTAACAGGTAAAGAGGGGAGTAGGTAGCGGCTAGGATCGCATTACACAGATGATTACTTTCTTTATAGTGGCAGTGCAGGCCACGTAGATAAGCACATCAATTTGTGTTAGCGAGTTACCAGTACTAACATATACAGGTGCATCTCAAAAAATTAGAATATCATCGAAAAGTGAATTAATTTATTTCAGTATTCCAATTCAAAAAGTGAAACTCATATTTTATATAGATGCGTTACACACAGAGTGATATATTTCAATAATTTCTTTCTTTTAATGTTAAAGATTATGGCTTACAGCTAGTGACACCCCAAAATTCTGTATCTCAGAAAATTAAGATTATATAAGACCAATAAAAAAAAGTATTTTTAATACAGAAATGTCGGTTTACTTAAAAGTCTGTCCATGTACAGCAGGGGTAATGAATTAAAATTCAAGGAGGTCCGGTCGCTATAATTTTCTTTGGGCCGAGGTCCGAATCTCAAGTCTGTGCCCATCACAGTACTCCTTTACATCAGGTATCCCCATGACAGTGCAACCTTTACTTCAGGCATTCCCGTCAGAGTGCCCCCTTACATCAGGTGTCCCCATCAATGTGCTTCTTTACATCAGGTGTCCCCATCACAGTGCCACCTTACGTCAGGCATTCCCATCAGAGTGCCCCCTTACATCAGGTGTCCCCATCACAGTGCTCCTTTACATAAGTTGTCCACATCACAGTGCCCCCTTTCGTCAGTTGTCCCCATCAGTGTGCCCCCTTAACATAAATTGTGCCCATAAGTGTGCCCCCTTAACCTAAAATATGCCCATCAGTGTGTCCCACAGCATAAATATGTCCATCGGCGTGCCCCTTAACGTAACATGTGCCCATTAGCGTACCCCTTAGCATAAAATTTCCCCATCAGCGTGACCTTTAGCATAAAATGTGCCCATCAGCGTGACCCTTATTTTATGCTAAGGGGCACGCTGATGGGCATATTTAATGTTAGGGGCACTCTGATGGACAAAACAAAATATGCCCATCAGCGTGACCCTTAGCATAAAGTTCGTCCATTAGCGTGACCCTTAACATAAAATAAGGGGCATGCTGATGGCCACATTTTATGTTAGGGGGCACTCAGATGGACATATTTTATGTTAAGGAGCACTCTGATGGGCACAACAAAACGTGCCCATCAGCGTTGCTCTTAACATAAAATATGTCCATCTGAGTGCCCCCTAACATAAAATGTGGCCATCAGCATGCCCCTTAACGTAAAATAAATAGTGTAGCATGCTAATGAGCACTTATAGGGAACTCTGATGGGCACAACAAAATGTGCCCCTTAACAAAATATGCCCAACAGTGTGCACTTTAAAAAATATTCTGATCAGCAATCCCTTTTGAAATGTGCCCCACATACCTTTGAGGCAGGAGGCAGGAGTCAGAAGGCTGCGGGGGGCAGAAAATACGAAACATACTGCATAGTGTGAGACAGGAGCCACGAACAGCAGGGGGCGGGGCGCACATGTCACGCCCCAATTTGCGGCCCGGCTGGGAGTGAGAGCCGGGAGCCCCAGTGAGGAACAGCGGGCGGGGCGTGCACGAGACGTCATGCCCCTAACTCACGGCCCGGCGGGGAGTGAGAGACTCGGGAGCCACAGTGAGGAGCAGGGGGCGGGGCGTGCACTAGACGTCACGCCCCTAACTCGCGGCCCGGCGGGGAGTGAAAGACCCGGGAGCTGCAGTGAGGAGCAGGGAGGCGGGGCGTGCACGAGACGTCACACCCCTAACTCGCGGCTCGGCTGGGAGTGAGAGCGTACACCGCGAGCAGTCAGAAGTGGAGGGGCGTGGATGTCACTGGTTGCTGGGACACCCGCGATCCCAGCAAACCAATGCCTGCTCGTAGGTGGTGGCCTGACGGTCCGGGCGGAAGCACTGTGCGGTCCGCTCTTGGTCCGCGGGCCGCCATTTAATGACGGCTGATGTACAGTATAGGATGCACTCAATACTTGGTCGGGGCTCCATTTGCATGAATTACTGCATCAATGATGCGTGGTATGGAGGCGATCAGCCTGTGGCACTGCTGAGGTGTTATGGAAGCCCAGGTTGCTTTGATAGCGGCCTTCAGCTCATCTGCATTGTTAGGTCTGGTGTCTCTCATCTTCCTCTTGACAAAATCCCACAGATTCTCTATGGGGTTTAAGTCAGGTGAGTTTGCTGGCCAATCAAGCACAGTGATACCATGATCATGTGACCAGGTATTGGTAGTTTTGGCAGTGTGGGCAGTGCCAAGTCCTGCTGGAAAATGAAACCAGCATCTCCATAAAGCTGGTCAGCAGAGGGAAGCATGAAGTGCTCCAGAATTTCCTGGTAGAGGGCTGCGCTGAGTTTGGACTTGATAAAACACAGAGGACCAACACCAGCAGATGACATGACTCCCTTCACACTGGACCTCATGCAACTTGTATTCTGTGCCTCTCCACTCCTCCTCCAGACTCTGGGACCTTGATCTCCAAATGAAATGCAAAATTTTCCACAGTCAATGATGAGTTGATTTGGGGAGCCATGTCATCTGCTGGTGTTGGTCCACTGTGTTTTATCAAGTCCAAAGTCAGAGCATATATGAGTATATGAGTTTCACCTTTTGAATTGAATTACTGAAATAAATGAACTTTTTGATGATATTCTAATTTTATGAGATGCTCCTGTAAAATACGAACAGAGAAAGTGAATGTCAGAATAAACACAAAACTAAACAAGGTGTGGCTAACCCGTATCAAAGAGGATACACAAAGCACGGTTGCTCACTTGCTTTTCAAGTTTTTTTTTTTTCAAATTCTTTATTAAACATAACAAAAAAAAAAAAAATACAAAGTCCGTATAACCAAAAGTAGTGCACATCAAGAAAAGGCTTGGTAAAATACAATAACTAGATCGTAAAATTAAAACATAGAAATTCAATACAAATAACGAATGCATACTCCCCCTCCAGCCCAGGCCAATTTTCCGCTTTTAGTGCTGTCACATTTTGAATGACAATTGCGCGGTCATGCTACACTGTACCCATATGAAATTTTTATAATTTTTTTCAATCAAACAGAGCTTTCATTTGGTGGTATTTAATCACTGCTGGGGTTTTTATTTTTTTGCTGAACAAACAAAAAAACCCAAAAATTTTGAAAAAAAACAAAAAAACTGTTTTTATAGTTTGTTATAAAATTTTAAAAACAGGTAATTTTTCTCCTTCATTGATGTGCGCTGATGAGGCGGCACTGATTAGCCCTGATAGGCACTGATAGGCTGCACTGTTGGGCACTGAGAGGCTGCACTGATGGGCACTGATAGGCGACACTAAAGGGCACTGATAAGGCGGCACTGATAAGGCAGCACTGATAGGTGGCACTAATGGGTGGCACTGGTGGGCAATGATGGGCTTCACTGAAGGGCACTGGTAGGTGGTGCTGAAGGTCACTAATAGGTGGCACTCATGGGCACTGATTGGCACTAATAGGTGGCACTCATGGGCAATGATAGGCACTGGTAGGGGACACATGATGGGGCACTGATAGGTGGCACTGGTGAGCACTGATAGGTGACACTGGTAGGTGGCTCTGGTGGGCACTGGTAGGTGGCACTAGTGGGCACAGGTAGGTGGCACTGGTGGGTGACACTGGTGGGCACTTGTGGGCACTAGTAGGTGGCACTGGGGCACAAATAATCCCTCTCCTCTTCGGACCGATGTCCCTCTGACAGCAGCCGGCGATCATTGTTTTTTCTCTCCTCACACTGACAGTGTGAGGAGAAAAAAAAACAGCCGATCGCGGCTGCTGTTTACTTTACATGACCAGCTGTCATTGGCTGACAGTTGATCACGTGGTAAGGGGGCGGGATAGCCCCGATCTCCGATCTGTGATCAGGCGAGTCTCATGGACTCGCCGATCACAGAGCGAGTCGGGCGCGCTCCGCAGGGAGCGCGCAGGCCGCTCATTGCCAAGAGGACATCATTGTACGCCAGTGGCGGCTGGTGCTCAAAATTTTTTTTTGGGGGGGGGGGGCGCAAAAAGAAAAATGTAATAGGTATTGCTTCATGTCAAAAAACACGGTAAAAAATTTCGTGACTTTGAGGTCATGGTACAGGCATGGCACAGGTCATGGTACAGGAGATGGTATAGGCATGGCACAGGTCATGGTAAGGGCATGGCACGGGTCATGGCACAGGTGATGGTATAGGCATGGCACAGATATGGTATAGGCATGGAACAGGTCATGGTACAGGAGATGGTATATGCCCCCTTTCAATGCAGAGACCAGCGTACATGCCCCCTTTCGATGCAGTGACCAGCGTACTTGCCCCCTTTCAATGCAGTGACCAGCATACATGCCCCCTTTCAATGCAGAGACCAGCGTACATGCCCCCTTCAATGCAGAGACCAGTGTACATGCCCCCTTCAATGCAGAGACCAGCGTACATGTCCCCTTTCAATGCAGAGACCAGCGTACATGCCCCCTTCAATGCAGAGATCAGCATACATGCCCCCTTTCAATGCAGAGACCAGCGTACATGCCCCCTTCAATGCAGAGACCAGCGTACATGCCCCCTTCAATGTAGTGACCAGCGTACATGCCCCCGTCAATGCAGAGATCAGCGTGTGTGCCCCCTTCAATGCAATGAACACTGTGCTGTGCCCCCTTCAATGCAATGAACACTGTGCTGTGCCCCCTTCAATGCAATGAACACTGTGCTGTGCCCCCTTCAATGCAATGAACACTGTGCTGTGCCCCCTTCAATGCAATGAACACTGTGCCGTGCCCCCTTCAATGCAGAGTTCAGCTTGCGTGCCCCCTTCAATGCAATGAACACTGTGCTGTGCCCCCTTCAATGCAATGAACACTGTGCTGTGCCCCCTTCAATGCAATGAACACTCTGCTGTGCCCCCTTCAATGCAATAAACACTGTGCTGTGCCCACACAATGCAGAGTTCAGCGTGCCTGCCCCCTTCAATGCAACTGGAACACTGTGCTGTGCCCCCACAATGCAGAGTTCAGCATGTGTGCCCCCTTCAATGCAACTGTGCCATGCTGTGCCCCCACAATGCAGAGTTCAGCGTGCGTGCCCCCTTCAATGCCACTGGAACACTGTGCTGTGCCCCCACAATGCAGAATTCAGCGTGCGTGCCCCCTTCAATGCAACTGTGCCGTGCTGTGCCCCCACAATGCAGAGTTCAGCGTGCGCGCCCCCTTCAATGCAACTGTGCCGTGCTGTGCCCCACAATGCAGAGTTCAGCGTGCGTGCCCCCTTCAATGCAACTGGAACACTGTGCTGTGCCCCCACAATGCAGAGTTCAGCGTGGGTGCCCCCTTCAGTGCAACTGTGCCGTGCTGTGCCCCCACAATGCAGAGTTCAGCGTGCGTGCCCCCTTCAATGCAACTGGAACACTGTGCTGTGCCCCCACAATGCAGAGTTCAGCGTGCGTGCCCCCTTCAATGCAACTGTGCCGTGCCCCCATCAAAGCAGAGTTCAGCGTGCGTGCCCCTTTCAATGCAGTGTGCCACAACCCCCAATTCGCTATTGTCACACAATGGGTGGGCTCGGGACGCACTGCTCTGCCCCCCAGGACCCCCCTTTCCATCGCCTTATTAGAGCCTCTGGTTCTAATCAGGTGATTGAAAAAAAAAAACCCATTGCACTCCATGCGTCCGGCGCCCTGCATGCAGATTAGGGGGCCGGACGCATGGATAGGGGGGTGGCGCCCCTGTGCCCTCAACACACCAGCCGCCACTGTTGTAAGCCCTCCCGGCAATTCAGGCTTCAGGCTATATTCGGCTATAGCGCGGACATCAAGTAGTTAAAGTGAACTTGTTGGTTTCAGTCTCCTGAAGTCAGACTACAAATCAGTAGTGCTCCCTTATGTACTTGCTAGAAAGTACTTGAAAAACAGTACAGAGGCAGGCACTGTGCCTGTCTCTGTCTAAAAACTTAGAGTTGGTCTTAATTACCTCCAATTTCATTATCTAAGAACTGGAGGTAATTATTTTTGAATTTGGTGCATCAATAGCAGCACTTTAAGTGGCACAATCAGTAACTACCTGAATCTGCTGCACGTGTTGGTAAAGCTACCCCAAATGTGGCCATACTGCCAGAAAAGTTCTGATTGTGTCTAATATTCTCTTCTTGTTATCTTCCAGAATGACATCTGGTGTTTTGAAAGACGGGGTGACATGTTCCATCTGTTTGAGCATTTTTACAGATCCGGTGACACTAAACTGTGGACATAACTACTGCTTGGACTGTATTGATTGTGTGCTGGATGCACAGGAGGGCTTTGGAGATTACTGTTGTCCAGAGTGCCGATATAGATTCAGTATTCGTCCTAACTTGCAGAGGAATATTCTTCTATGTAACATAGTGGAAGTTTTCAAGTCTACTCAACACAGGCAGGAGGACTCCAAGGGAATATTTCATAGCAAGGACCCAAAACATAAGTTATCTACCTCCTCCATGTCCCCCGAAAGACAGAAATGCCCCATCCATGGGAAGGTCTTGCACTATTACTGTGCTGAACATGCCGCCTGTATCTGTAAGTCTTGCTGGCTGGATGGAGGACATCAGGAACACCAGGTGGAGAAGATGGATGAAGCATTTGAGAAGAACCTAAGAAATGTTCTGCAGAAACTGAAGACAAGGGCAGCAGAGACTGAGGAAAGGGTCCGGAGACTGAACAGAAACGGGAAAACAATAAATATAACGGCATCTAATAAAGCAAAAAGAGTCACCGCTCTATTCAGAGACATCAGAACACGGCTGGAAGAGCTAAAGGAGACATTCTTAAATGAGATCATCAGGCAGGAAGAGGAGGCTTCATTGTCAGTGTTGGCTTTGATCCGGGAGATGCAGGTAGAGAGGGAAGAGCTGTCCAGGAAGATTCGTCACATTGAGGACCTGTGTAAGAAGACTGATCCACTCACCGTCTTAGAGGAATCAAACACAGGGGACATATGTGATGATGAGGATCAAGAGGGTGATGAGCACAGAAAGAAATTCGAAGCACCTCTACCCGATGTATCCTATCTGGACGTGGACCGTATTTCATTTAAATTAAATGAAGCTGTGTCTCAAAGTTATACAGGTAAAATCTGACACTCAAAACATACAATTGTTTTTATTCAAAATAGAATCAAAAAAGGTTAAATGAGCAGTACATCCAAAAGTGAAACTTTAGACTAGGGGTATCAAACTCAATCTCATCGTGGGCCACATGAGCATTAAGTCTAGATGTCCAGAACACCCTACCCCTCCCCCAACATCGGATGTCAAGAGCCCCCCCCCACCCTCCTTTTCATCACAACACCCCCCTACCACCTTATCTTGTGCTGCTGCCGGGAAGAAGCTGGGTGCGGAGCTGGGAAGCAGAAAATGCAGGGTCTGGAGGAGAACCATAGGAGGGCTGGAGTCAGCTGCAGGATCTGGCGGAAGAGTTCTGTCCTCCGCCCTTCTGTCGACTGCTGAGACAAGGTGGGGGTGGAAACAAGGGGGATGCTACAGCTGCATTGAAGTGTGAGGGCTACATGGAATGGCCTGGCCTGGCCTGGCGTTTGACACATGTGCTTTAGACCAATGTTTCTCAACCAGGGCGCTGTCTGGGTTTCTCCAGGGTGACACATGTAAGGGGCCTGGTTTGCTCTGGATTAGCTTAAACGGAGTTCCACCCTGGGAATACTTTTTTTAATAAAAATACCCCCGGGACAGTCAGGGCTAGTACATCCCACAATGGCTAGCCTCTGATCTGTCCCGGGTTGCACTTACCTTTTAGGAGAAATACTTATCTTGAAAAGTATTGTCCAGCGCTGCCATCTCAGGTGTGGGCAGCTTGAAGCCAGCGCGATCCTCTTCTGCGTCCTCTTCCGTCCCACGATGCACTGCACCGGCCCCGCCGTCACTTCCGGTGCACACGTGTCATCTCTCCACAGCTTCTGGGCATGCCCAGAAGCTGTTTGGAAGGAAATGACACGCGCGCCCCGGAACTGACGTCGGGGCCGGTGCATTGATTCCTGGGAGCGATGACGTTCAGCTCCCAGGAATCATTGCAAAGCCAGGAAGTTACGAATCGCCGTGGGGAGGAAGAAGGAAGTAAGGTAAGTGTATTTTCTTGTATACGAGGTAAGTAAAAAAAAAAAAAAATTGCGATTATCCATTTGTTTTTCAGGTGACCCGGAGCGAGAAGATGGAGGTAAGTATAAATTTAGGGTGGAACTCCACTTTAATGAGTTGCTATGGTATGGGAGGGCTGGCCACCAACACCATAACCGTTGATCTTGAAGTTCAACCATGTGCTGCTCTTTCATATTTCTATGCGACCTCTGCTCAATAACTGATTTCCAGAGACATGAAAATCATTATAAAACATAAACATATTGGAGATATTTTTCCAACTTACCATAACAATATGTCATTTCGTTTTAGTAATAGAACATTTCAGAAAACTCCAATCTTCATTTCTTAACAAAATGGTAAGTGAAGTCTTGATTTAAAAAGAATATAAAAGATGTTAACTTACCAAAGAAAGCGTAAAACTGGCTGATCTTTCCATTTTTCGCAGGAGGTGGTTAGCAGTAGTGATTCTGAGACTTTAAGCGCTATTAAAGTAAGTATCTGTAATTCAGTCTTTTGGGTTGAGTTAGGGCTCGTTCATATGTGATGCTGGGGGGCGGTAAAACGCCAGAAAAATGCTACCTCCTTTAGCTGCAGAGGAAGCAGTCGGGGGTGTACACACACCGCAGCAGCAATTACTGCTTGTTCTAACATATATAGTTGGAGCAGGCAGTAAAGAGGCGGTAGAATGCAATGAAAGCAATCCAGTGGCTGTATAGCTTCCACGGACCTCCAGAGTTCTGAACCCCCCAACAAAATCCCCCCTGTTATGTTCTGAGGCTTCACTATCCTACCTGTGGGGGGGGGGCTTTAGACGGACCACACCATAACCCCCCTCCCCCCGCACCACACCAGCCCGCACACCATTACCCCCCCCCCCCCCGGTCGCCGGCTCATTCCCCCTCTCACCCTGGACATGTGGAGGGCAGTCGGCAGTCAGCAGCAGCAGCGGCTTCCCCATCAGTCTCCTGCGTCTCCTCCCTCCCCCTCCTCAGCGAATGGCATGGTTTCTCCTTTCAGCCAATCGGGAAACGGGTCTCAGGACCTGCTTCCTGATTGGCAGGAGAAGAATTAGTGTGACAATAGTGAACATTCATTCGCTATTGTCACACAACTGGGTGGGCTCGGGGCGCAGTGGTCTGCGAACCGAGCCCACCCTTTTTTGAAGCCTATTAGAGCCTCTGGCAAAAATTGTGTAGCACTGCCCCCTTGAGGACTGCCAGATTTCACACTTACGGGTCCCCCGAGTTTCCATTAGCAACCTTGACATGCACAATCTCTCACTTTTCCTCTTTGGCTCATGCAATAATCAGTCCAGGGGTATGTAGTTGTTTTTGGGTTTTATTACAAATTAGGGTTGGGAGAAGGGAATAGCGGGATACTCTGAATTAAAAATGCACAGTACTGGAGGACTTCTATGCCTTGGTACAGCCCGACTGTTGATGCACCTTGCCACTGAGATGAATTTAGATTTAAGTCTCTTTCTTAAGATGATTTGATGAACTAAGGTTATCTTCAGGACACTCTCCTCAGTATCCTCTTTCTTGACTGCCAACACCCGTCCACTGACTATCCTACTCTTGGGGTGGCCCCCCTCAGGTCAGGCCCCTCGACACGAGCCCCTGTGCTCATAATAAGGAGTAAATTATATATACTATATAAGTATATACCCTCGCGCCTCTGGAGAAAGCCTAATTTATAAAGTGACTATATCAATAAATAAATATATTAAATAAATATTGTGTGTCTAGTGATATGTGTTAATAAATAGTGAATGTTAATTAGCAGCTGCTATAGTTTAAAGTGTATGGAAATTTTAGCCCCTAAGGGGTTAATATAGCGCTTGCTTTTAAAGAGTCAGGGGTGAGCAATTCCTTGTTCACACACCTGAATAGTGAACAATAAATGAGGGAAATTTTATTTCCTATAGATGATAGCAAATAAGGATAAATTGCATAGTGCTAGATATCGGTGCATGAATATATAAATATATAAAATATATAAAAAAAATATAAAAAATATATTTAAAAATGATCAAAATATTCAAAATGTTAAACAAGTCCCAAATTGAAGTTCCTTTGTGATCTTGTGCAAAAAAGTGTCCTAATAAGATTTCTCCAATATTCAAAGTGCTGGTATAATCGGCATAACTTGTAGCATAAGGGGTTCACACTCACCGGATTTGGTGGGTCTTGAGTGCCATATAGCAACAAGACCTTGCGAGCTTGTGGCTTCCCAAGCCTGTAGGTGACTGCTGGTCTCTGTAGTTCACTATGGTCCTTGGCTCCTGTATTGGAAACCAATCCTCCAGGTCCAATTCAAGGGGGGACAAAAAAAGTGCTCCAATAGTGCAGTACCGTTTAAAAAATTGTGTTTTATTAAGATTTGCCGAGTATAAAACAAGTAAAAACAAGTGCACGTCCGCTGTGGGTAACTGCCTGGGAATGGAGAACGGCGACTGCCGGTTTGCGTCCCACCAGGCTACCCGGAAGCGTGCGGCGTGCGTTCCACCTCTTTCTACTTGTTTTATACTCTGTTTATCATTTTTTCGGTAAATCTTAATAAAACACCATTTTTTAAACAGTACTGCACTATTGGAGCACTGTTTTTGTCCCCCCTTGAATTGGACCTGGAGGATCAGTTTCCAATACAGGAGCCAAGGACCATAGTGAACTACAGAGACCAGCAGTCACCTACAGGCTTGGGAAGCCACAAGCTCGCAAGGTCTTGTTGCTATATGGCACTCAAGACCCACCAAATCCGGTGAGTGTGCACCCCTTATGCTACAAGTTATGCCGATTTATACCAGCACTTTGAATATTGGAGAAATCTTATTAGGACACTTTTTTGCACAAGATCACTAAAAAGGAACTTCAATTTAAGACTTGTTTAACATTTTGAATATTTTGATCATTTTTAAATATATTTTTTATATTTTTTTTTATATATTTTATATATTTATATATTCATGCACCAATATCTAGCACTATGCACTTTATCCTTATTTGCTATCACCTATAGGAAATAAAATTTCCCTCATTTATTGTTCACTATTCAGGTGTGTGAACAAGGAATTGCTCACCCCCTGACTGTTTAAAAGCAAGCGCTATATTAACCCCTTAGGGGCTAAAATTTCCCTGTACTCATAATACTGGTTTTCTAGGGTCTCCAGTGTCTCCCCCTCAGTCAGCTCTCCTGGACCTCTGGGTTCAGTTCCGTTCCTCTGGCCCTCAGGACGACCTCCTGAGGCCACCTGCCACTGCTACAGAGGAGGAGGCAGCCGCCACCCTCCCACTGGGACTATGCTCTCCAGCCAAAGACTTTGCAGCACATGTGCTCCTGGCTTTTATACAGTATCCCAGAATGCACCGAGGCGACCTGCCCCTTCCAATGTACCAAAGCCTATGCATACATTTGTCAGGTTTCCTCCCACTGTCCAACATGCCTCCCTATTGGACCAGTGTGAAACACTAGACTGAATGAATCGTACACTGAGCACACTGAGCAGACCTCACTGACAGATCCTGCTCGCTAATAAGCAGAGAGCATTATAGATTTCCCTGCTGCTCCTCTGACTGACAGGCAGACAGAGCCAAAAACTATACTCTCTCACCAGCACCTACCTAGGAGGGTGCTACACTTGCAAAAATGGCTTTGGCAGCCAAAGGGGTAATGGTGAAAGTAAACAAAATACATGTTGGAAATAGAATATACTGTCATATATACTTACTGTACATATACTGAACAATAAAAAAATAAAAAAAATTAAAATAAAACTAACCCAAAACCATTAAGACCGAAACTAACCTAAATCAGTTTAGTTAGAATAGTTAGCTTGTCTTAGCAAGTGTTTGTCACGTCATCATGATAGTTTGTCTTCTGGTTTGGTTCCAGGATGCAAAGGGTGAAAGTATAACAGTGGCTCCATCCATTCATGGAAAGACATACAGGTAAGAATAGTAATAATACTATGCAGTGTGCTGGTAAACCACTTGTTTTCTACATAGGCGATCCGTGATCCATTTACAAGTGATCGATGATGATTCCGTGCCTCCTTGGTCCAGGTTTATTTAAAAGTGATTTAAGTTGCGTGAAACCCGTTTTCAGCATCCATACCAGTCTGCAATTGTTGCCTCTGTGTGTGTCCAGCATGGTATCAGACTACACAGCCTGCTGTGGCCAGTGCAGTTCAAAATGCAGACAGAAACCTTAGTGTTTCAGATGAGCTCTATGGGGTTAGACTTAGAGCAAGCCTCAGGGCTCATTCACACTCGTGTGTTGACCTGTGTTTTTTCACACTGGATAAATGCAGGTTACTGATAGGGGACATAGTAAACAATTGTTTTCTGTGTGCTCTGTTCACATCACACTACTGATGCGATGTCTGGTGTGGTGCTGTGCTGAAAAATACAGCATTTATTCAGCACAATGTGTGGACGTATGTGCATGCATGGGCATGAGCACACAGGCATCCTATTTAAAGCCCAACTCTAGGAAAAGGATTTGTTTGATAATCTACTAATGTAGGGGCAGCTCTGGAAGGAAACCTCTGTAGACTGAGTGGTCATCTTGAAGTTGTGATTTGGGGACGTTATCATGTTGGAATACTGCCCTGCGCCCAGTCTCTGAAGGGAGGGGATCATGCTCTGCTTCAGTATGTCACAGTACATGTTGGCATTCATGGTTCCCTCAGTGAACTGTAGCTCCCCAGTGCCGGCAGCACACACACTTGACACCATCTGAACCAAATACCGGTAAGTTTATCTTGGTCTCATCAGACCACAGGACATGGTTCCAGTAATCCATGTCCTTAGTTTGCTTGTCTTTAGCAAACTGTTTGCAGGATTTCTTGTGCATCATCTTTAGAAGACGCTTCCTTCTGGGACAACAGCCATGCAGACCAATTTGATGCAGTGTGTGGCGTATGGTCTGAGCACTGACAGGTTGACAGGTTGACCCCCCACCCCTTCAACCTCTGCAGCAATGCTGGCAGCACTCATACGTCTATTTCCCAAAGACAACCTCTGGATATGACGCTGAGCACGTGCACTCAACTTCTTTGGTCAACTATGACAAGGCCTGTTCTGAGTGGAACCTATACTGTTAAACCGCTGTATGGTCTTGGCCACTGTGCTGCAGCTCAGTTTCAGGGTCTTGGCAATCTTCTTATAGCCTAGGCCATCTTTATGTAGAGCAACAATTCTTTTTTTTCAGATCCTCATAGAGTTCTTTGAGGTGCCATGTTGAACTTCCAGTGACCAGTATGAGAGAGAGCGATAACACCAAATTTAACACACCTGCTCCCAATTCACACCTGAGACCTTGTAATGAGTCACATGACATCAGGGAGGGAAAATGGCTAATTGGGCCCAATTTGGACATTGGGGCTTCTTCAGGATCCATGTATCTGAAAGTTTTCCCTTGTCTTTTGATGGCAAGTTGATATATAATATCACCTATACACTCTCTTTTGGGATTTTTTGAATATTAGTGCGAATTGTGGAGACTCTACTTCCCCGCTACTTGCTTAAAGAAGTAACTTGTATGTTTTTTCCTTTGTTTGGTTCTTTTTGTTTTATTTTTATATTTTTCTTCTCCTTATGTAATCTTTTTTTCTTGTCTAAAGGGATACATTTTTATCTCTCCCTTTTTTTTTTTTTTTATAAGAATAGATTAAGTGTATACACACATTGTGCTGCTGTTGTTTTTATTATGCAGATTTACATGTGGCAGTACGGAGGCAATCAGGTTGCCAATTGAATATGGGCGGGAGCCCCTTTGGGATGTGTATTTAAATTAGTGATTGACCGATATCAGTTTTGCCGATTCCGATATTTTGGCCAATGCATATCGGTATCGGCCGATATGCGCCAATATTTTTGTACATTTAATTATTTTTTTTTTTGACAGGTACTCTTGTGGAGGGATCTGGGGGTCTAAAAGACCGCAAACCCCTCCTCTGCACATAAAAGCATTTTTTTGGCGTTTTGAATGCTGTCATTTTTTTTAATCTGGCGCCAGACAGTACCCTGAAGTGATGTCACTCATGACATCACTTCCGGGTTTTTGCATGAAGACCCGATCAGAGCCGAATGGGGCTTTGATCGGGTCTTCAGTGGCCGCGCAGGCTGGTTGCCCGGGTCTCCTGGTGGGAAGGGCGAGTCGCAGAAGGCGGTGGGAGGGGGGGATGTTCCCTCCCGCTCCTTGTAATGACAGCCGAGCGGCTTCTCAGCCACATTGGTTGTCATTACAAGACAGCCGACCGTCAGCTATGGACGCCGGTACCGGTGTGATGCCTCTAGCTGCAGGCGTCACTCCGGTTCAAGCACTTTCCCTAAATATCGGTAATATCGGTAACCTCCGGGGCCGATTCCCATATATCGGGAAAAGTGCATATCGGCCCTCTATATATTGGCTTTGCCGATAATCGGTCGATCCCTAATTTAAATGATGGTTTCCTGATGCATACCTTGTAGTGAACAAGCACGCTGAGCCCGTGTGAAACGCGTCGACCAATTCCATTCTGCTGTACCCTGTACTTGCATATGCACCAATAAAGAACCTTGCTTCATTCACGTCTCCTGGTGGTGTGGGGTCATTTTCTTCTCATTACAGATGAGAACCTTCACAGACATTCTCCCAGTACAGCCAGAGATAATCTGCATCCTGCAACATGTGGAGTGTTTTATATTTGAATATTTCTGTTTTCTCAGGTTAGATTTGAGAAGCAACGGCCTTTTCCGCTGCTCAGAGACAAAACTTCAGTTCCAGGCGAGTTATAAGATGCGTGTAGAGTACCAGCTAGAGTCCTGGAGTAATCACATGACGGACATTCTGAACAACGGATATCAAATCATAAGTCCACTCTTCAACATTAAAACACACGGGTCTTCTCAAGTGTCCGCTGTGTACCTACCTCACTGTCTGTCTTCCAAAGGTAAGTCAATGTCTGCATGGGTTCCCTCCCCAAAGGGTATCATGATGATCAGCAGGGCATTAGGAGGTGGAAAGTACATATACTTATTATCATCGGGTCAGGGACAGATATGTAAGGCCTCGTAGTAAAAAGAGGTGGTTTGGCCACATTTTTTATCGCCCTTCCTGACTTCTCATTAAAATCCTAACAAGGCAGCCAGAGAGGGTCATACACATGCCACAAACTTTGACAAAAAAAAAAAGGCATTCATGAGGCGGTGTTGTTTTACTGCCCTCTGAAATGTGATCCACCCTGGAGGAAGTTGCTTGCGTTTGCCCCTAGGATTCTGAGAGATCATCTATTAATCGATGAGCCAGTCTGATGGGGACCATTGATATAAGAGGTCACTCTGATGGAGGCAGTTGATGTAAGGGGGACTCTGATTAAGGCAAGTGATATAAGGGGGCACTATGATAGGGACAATTGATATAAGAGGGCACTATGATGGAGGCAGTTGATGTAAGGGGGGACTCTGATTAAGGCAAGTGATAAAAGGGGGACTATGATGAGGACAATTGATATAAGAGGGGACTATGATGAAGGCAGTTGATATAAGGGGGCACTATAATTCAGGCAGTTGATGTAAGGGGGGAATATTTGGGGCAGTTGTTATAAGGGGGCACTCTGATGGAGGCAATTGGTGTAAGGGGAGACTCTGATTAAGGCAAGTGATATAAGGGAGCACTATGATGGGGACAATTGATATAAGAGGGCACTATGATGGAGGTAGTTGATGTAAAGGGGGACTCTGATTAAGGCAAGTGATATAAGGGGGCACTATGATGGAGGCAGTTGACATAAGGGGGCACTATGATGGGGACAATTGATATAAGAGGGCACTATGATGGAGGCAGTTGATATAAGGGAGCACTATGATGAGGACAATTGATCTAAGAGGGCACTATGATGGAGGAAGTTGATATAAGGGGGCACTATGATGGAGGCAATTGATGTAAGGGGGCAATATTTGGGGCAGTTGATGTACAGGGGGACTCTGATTAAGGTAAGTGATATAAGGGGGCACTATGATGGGGACAATTGATACAAGAGGGCACTATGATGGAGGCAGTTGATATAAGGGGGCACTCTGATGGAGGCAATTAATGTAAGGGGGCACTCTGATTGGGGCAGTTGATGTAAACAGGCACTCTGATGGGGACAACTGATGTAAGGGAATACTCTGATGGAGGCAATTGATGTAAGGGACCACTCTGATTGGAGCAATTGATGTAAGGGGACAGTCTGATTGGGGCAGTTGATGTAAGGGGGCACTCTGATAGAGGTAAATGATATAAGGGGGTATAAGGGGGGTGTAATTTCACATATACCCATGCCATGCGTAAGGAATATATCATTTCAATTAAAACTTTGTGTAAAAAAAATATATATATTTTTTGTCATTTTTCAAACACCTGTGACAAAAAATTAAATATTCAATGAGCTCAACATGCCTCTCAGGAAATTCCTTCGGGTGTCTACTTTCCAAAAAGTGGTAATTTTGGAGGAAGGGGGGTGAACTGCCCTGCCATTTTAGCACTTCAAGAAATGAGATAGGCAGTCAGAAAGTAAAATCTGTGATAACTGTTGCGCAAACCAATAAATATACGTTTATTGAGATTTTTTTTTAATAAAAGACATGTAGCTAAATACATTTTTGCCTAAATGTATGACAAAAATTGAGTTTATTGGATATTTCTTATAAGAAAAAGTAGAAAATGTCCTTTTTTTAAATGTTTTTGGTCTTTTTTCGTTTATATCGTAAAAATCAAAAACCACAGAGGTGATCAAATACCACCAAAAGAAAGCTCTATTTGTGGGAGAAAAAGGACAGCATTGTATGACTGCGCAATTACCAGTTAAAGTCACGCCATGCCAAATTGCAAAAAATGGCCTGGTCATTGAGGGGGGAAAACCTTCCGGTCCAGAGGGGGTTAAAGTAAATTTCTGAAAGCTGCAGCATTTCAGTCTGTATTCGTTGTTCAACCTAAAACTGCCTTAGGTGATATAATTGTTAAACAGCTGGGCAAAGATGTCTGATAGCACTGGTACTGGGCACCTCTAGCACTGGTACTGGGCACCTCTAGCACAGGTACTGGACACCTCTAGCACTGATACTGGACACCTTTAGCACTGATACTGGACACCTCTAGCACTGGGCACCTCCAGCACTGGTACTGGACACCTCTAGCACTGGCACTGGGAATCTCGAGCACTGGTACTGGGCCCCTCTAGCACTGCTACTGGACCTCTCTAGCACTGGCACTGGGCACCTCTAGCACTGGTACTGACACCTCAAGCACTGGTACTGGGCCTCTCTAGCACTGGTACTGACTCCTCTAGCACTGGTACTGGGCACCTCTAGCACTGGTACTGGGCCCCTCTAGCACTGGCACTGGGCCCCTCTAGCACTGGTACTGGGCACCTCTAGCACTGGCACTGGGCACCTCTAGCACTGGTACTGGCCCCTCCGGGACTGATCCTGACCCCTCTGGCATTGGTCCTGTATGCTACTGAACGCCCTATTGTTTGCTTACCGACTCCAGTGGGGTTGGGGTTTGTGTATGTGCACCTATTCTCCATCAAAAAAAAGCCCTGCTTGCAAACAGTTCAGGAAATAGTTCTAAAATCTCAATTTTTTAATACAGATTATGGTACATACAAATCGTACATTAAACTGGTCCACTTCAAAAATGGAAAAATGATCCTGGAATCACCAACAAGGATTGAACCGTCATACATTGTGCTGGAAAATCCCACTTTCTCCGTTTTCGGTGCTCTGCTGGAGAAATTTTGGACATTTATAACCAGGCCATTCGCCTTCAATGGGATTGTACTGATCTACGGCAAAGCAGAGAGAGAGTATTGCCTTCGCCTCTACACCATGATCGATAATCAGCCCGACATAAAAAAGGTAAATTCATTGTACATATTTGTAAGCAGACCTATTAGACCCTAATCAGGTGGGCTTCAGGTGGCATCAGAACAGTGTGTACAGAATACTTTTAGAAATCATTTGCAAAGCTTTCACCCGGCTTTGAGCAATTGTCCTGAAGCCTTTAAAGCTGAACTCCAGGAGAAGCATATATTGTTCAAATCCATTCATCATGTGAATTCTTCCTGAATCTCTGTGAGCTTTGTGTATTTCTTCCAGATCTGTGCAGTCATCCAGTGTGAGACTTCCTGTAATAAAGACCGCTCACTGCTGCTCTTTCTCCTTCTGCAGGGGGACTGGTCTGGTCTCCTCCACTTCCTGTAGTTTTCTGATTTTGGGTTTTAGAGAAAAGTAACAAAAAAATGTTGTATCCGGAGTTCTCCTATAGGAAAATTATACCTTGTAGTCCTCACCCTAAACCTGACTTCTTTCTCCATCTAGATCATCGATGAGAGGATTGGTGGTGAGTTCCGCTGGATTGATAAAGCTCCGCAGGCTGAATCAGTTTATATAGAAAGACAATATGTTATACAAGGAGTGAGCGAAGCGGAGATAGAGCCGGAGGTATGAACTTCCCAAAATAATTATTTGTTTCTATCAGGGAGAAGGTAAAATATAGAACATGTCTAACCTGGTGCCAGTTGACATCCTACACTTACTGTAAAGTGACACTAGCGCCATATTTCAGCATAGCAGGTGAATCCAGCACTGGGACATTGGATTCAATATCTTTTGGTGCAGGAAGCGTTGGACTACAATACTGGGGGGGGGGGAGTATGTAAAAGAGGGGTTCTGTTTATAAAGAGGGGGGTTAATGTTAAAAATACATGGGGGGGTGCTTACAGGGAGAGTTAGGGTTACAGGGAAGGGTTAATTCCAGGATGGCAAAATGTTAAGGGTATAGGAAGGTTTAGTGATAATTCCAGGGAGAGTTAGTGTTAGGGTTACCAATATGGTTAGTGTTACAGGAATGGTTAGTGTTAGGGTTACAGGGAGTGTTATGGTTACAGGGAGGGTTAGTGTTAGGGTTATAAGGAAGGTTAGTGTCAAGATTACAGGGAGAGATGGTGTTAGGGTTACAGGAAGGGTTAATTCCAGGGATACAGGGAGGGTTAATTCCAGGGTTGCATAGTGTTAGGGGTATAGGAAGGTTTAGTAATAGTTACAGAGAGGGTTATTGTTAGGGTTACATGGAGTTTTAGTGTTAGGTTTACAGGTTGTGTTAGTGTTATAGGGAGGGTTAGGGTTACAGATTAGGTTACTGTTAGGGTTACAGGTAGGGTTAGTGTTACAGGGAGGGTTAGGATTACAAGGAGAGTTAGTGTTGGGGCCAAAGGGAGGGTTAGTGTTGGGGTTACAGTAAGTTAGTGTTAGGGTTAAAGGGAGGGTTAGTGTTGGGGATGCGGGGAGGGTTAGTGTTGGGGTTGCGGGGAGGGTTAGTGTTGGGGTTACGGGGAGGGTTAGTGTTGGGGTTACGGGGAGGGTTAGTGTTGGGGATGCAGGGAGGGTTAGTGTTGGGGTTGCGGGGAGGGTTAGTGTTGGGGTTGCGGGGAGGGGTAGTGTTGGGGTTGCAGGGAGGGTTAGTGTTGGGGTTGCAGGGAGGGTTAGTGTTAGGGTTGCAGGGAGGGGTAGTGTTGGGGTTGCAGGGAGGGTTAGTGTTGGGGTTGCAGGTAGGGTTAGTGTTACAGGGAGGGTTAGGATTACAAGGAGAGTTAGTGTTAGGGCCAAAGGGAGGGTTAGTGTTGGGGTTACAGGAAGTTAGTGTTAGGGTTAAAGGGAGGGTTAGTGTTGGGGATGCAGGGAGGGTTAGTGTTGGGGATTCAGGGAGGGTTAGTGTTGGGGATGCAGGGAGGGTTAGTGTTGGGGTTGCGGGAAGAGTTAGTGTTGGGGTTGCGGGGAGGGTTAGTGTTGGGGTTACGGGGAGGGTTAGTGTTGGGGATGCAGGGAGGGTTAGTGTTGGGGATGCAGGGGGGGTTAGTGTTGGGGATGCGGGCGGGTTAGTGTTGGGGTTGTGGGGGGGTTAGTGTTGGGGTTGCGGGGAGGGTTAGTGTTAGGGTTGCGGGGAGGCTTAGTGTTGGGGTTGCAGGGAGGGTTAGTGTTGGGGTTGCAGGGAGGGTTAGTGTTTGGGTTGCAGGGAGGGGTAGTGTTAGGGTTACAGGGAGGGGAAGTTTTAGGGTTAAAGGGAGGGTTAGTGTTGGGGTTGCAGAGAGGGTTAGTGTTGGGGTTGCAGGGAGGGTTAGTGTTGGGGTTGCAGGGAGGGTTAGTGTTTGGGTTGCAGGGAGGGGTAGTGTTAGGGTTACAGGGAGGGTTAGTGTTGGGGTTGCAGGGAGGGTTAGTGTTGGGGTTGCAGGGAGGGTTATTGTTGGGGTTGCAGGGAGGGTTAGTGTTGGGGTTGCAGGGAGGGTTAGTGTTGGGGTTGCAGGGAGGGTTAGTGTTGGGGTTGCAGGGAGGGTTAGTGTTGGGGTTGCAGGGAGGGTTAGTGTTGGGGTTGCAGGGAGGGTTAGTGTTGGGGTTGCAGAGAGGGTTAGTGTTGGGGTTGCAGGGAGGGTTAGTGTTGGGGTTGCAGGGAGGGTTAGTGTTTGGGTTGCAGGGAGGGGTAGTGTTAGGGTTACAGGGAGGGGAAGTTTTAGGGTTAAAGGGAGGGTTAGTGTTGGGGTTGCAGAGAGGGTTAGTGTTGGGGTTGCAGGGAGGGTTAGTGTTGGGGTTGCAGGGAGGGTTAGTGTTTGGGTTGCAGGGAGGGGTAGTGTTAGGGTTACAGGGAGGGTTAGTGTTGGGGTTGCAGGGAGGGTTAGTGTTGGGGTTGCAGGGAGGGTTATTGTTGGGGTTGCAGGGAGGGTTAGTGTTGGGGTTGCAGGGAGGGTTAGTGTTGGGGTTGCAGGGAGGGTTAGTGTTGAGGTTGCAGGGAGGGTTAGTGTTGGGGTTGCAGGGAGGGTTAGTGTTTGGGTTGCAGGGAGGGTTAGTGTTTGGGTTGCAGGGAGGGGTAGTGTTAGGGTTACAGGGAGGGGTAGTGTTAGGGTTACAGGGAGGGTTAGTGTTGGGGTTGCAGAGAGGGTTAGTGTTGGGGTTGCAGGGAGGGTTAGTGTTGGGGTTGCAGGGAGGGTTAGTGTTTGGGTTGCAGGGAGGGGTAGTGTTAGGGTTACAGGGAGGGTTAGTGTTGGGGTTGCAGGGAGGGGTAGTGTTGGGGTTGCAGGGAGGGTTATTGTTGGGGTTGCAGGGAGGGTTAGTGTTGGGGTTGCAGGGAGGGTTAGTGTTTGGGTTGCAGGGAGGGGTAGTGTTTGGGTTGCAGGGAGGGGTAGTGTTAGGGTTACAGGGAGAGGTAGTGTTAGGGTTACAGGGAGGGTTAGTGTTGGGGTTGCAGGGAGGGTTAGTGTTTGGGTTGCAGGAAGGGTTAGTGTTAGGGTTACATGGTTGCATATTGTGAGGAGTATTTCGTTTTAGTTTTACAGGGAGGCTCCAGTGCAACCCAGAAATACAGCCAGGTTGGAATCCAAAGGCACTCACACTAAGGACTTTCTCAACCCTTCTGTTAAAATTGCAGCGAGGAACACAATCTGCACATTTATCAAGTTAAAAAAATATTTCAAATGGGACATTTAAAGAATAACGTCATATAAAGATTAAAGGCTGACCGGATCACTTCCAGGCTTTTTATATGATTCTGGCCTTAAGTTCCCATCTCCACCCGCCTGGCATAGTCAATGAGTAGATATATAATGAATATATACAGTGTATGTACAGTATAATATATATATTATTATCATGTGAATACCAAAGAACATATGACATTGTTTTACTAATATTCCATCTTGTTAGTAAATAGGTGGATACCAGGAATGTTAATCTTTACTTACATGCATGGATAAAACCATATCTACAATTTCCAGGTTCTGCGCTTCCGGTTCACCTGCCCTTCCAGAGTCTATCCCTACACTGAGATCACCATGAATAAACCCTCAGACAACATTGTTTTATCCATAGCTGAAAAAAACAGTGGACAGATTATCTGGAGAAGGCAGTTGAAGAAAGGTAAGAATTTGTATTCCCCATTACTTTTTGCTCATGTGGTTGTTTTGTTTCAAATGCAGCTTCATGCATTGACATACCTCCTTAGACCCAGTCGGTCCAGAAAGTACGGTCACCTGCTGACTTGGCACCATCCACAGACAGCTTAACTCTTCAGTAAGACACAGAAGTTTAATCCAAATTATGTTTAAGATAATTGCATTACCGGGTTGTTTTTCTATTATTTTGAAGTGTAGGAAGACAATGATGTTTCTAAGGACTCTCTCTGTCAAGTACCATCACTGACTGAGGGAACATGACACTAAACAGGAGAGGAGAACAGAGGAAATTACCAAATCACATAAGTACACAAATTGTGATGGTTCAAAACTGCCACATGATCTCAAGATACTACAGAACAATCATAATACGATGCAGTTCAATAAAACAAAATAAAAATACATATAAGTGGGACAGAACAGCAGTGCCATTAATTTCGAATAGCAGCCCAGCCCACCAAGTCAGCGCGCATGCATTGCATATCACTGAAATGCATCATAGTATGTTGCATTACAAATGTTGTGGCATGTTTGTTTTTGTGCATTGGCAGCCCTTTCATTTCAATTTAATACTCATTTCAACTTAATTTCAAAAGTGCATTAAGGCAAAAGGGCAATGCATTGACTTCTAGGTAGACTCCTAGGTATACTCTCTCACTAGCACCTCCTAGGTTGGTGCTAGTGAGAGAGAATAGTTTTGAGCTCTGTCTGCTTACCAGAGGGGCTGCAGGTAAATCTATATTGTCCTCTGCCTACCAGAGAGCGGGATGTGTTAGTGAGGTCTGCTCATTTCAGTATATGATTCATTCAGTCTAGAGAGTGTTTCACGATGGTCCAATAGGGAGGCATATTGGACAGTGGGAGGAAACCTGACCAATGGGTGCATAGGCTTTTAATACAGTCCTGATGATTGGCGGAGGGCAGGTCGCCTCGGTGCATGCTGGGATACTGTATAAAAGCCAGGAGCACATGTGCTCGGGGTCTTTCGTTGGAGAGCGGAGTCCCGGAGGGAGGGGGGCGGCTGCCTCCTCCTCTTCTGTAGAGGTGCCATGCGGTCTCAGGAGGACGTTCTGAAGGCCGAAGGAGTAGTCGATAGGAGCTGAACCCAGAGGTCCAGGGAAGCTGACTGAGAGGGGAGACACTGGAGGTCCTGTTTCTGCAGTATCGTGAGTACAGGAACACTTGTCAAGGGCCTGACCTGACGGGGGCCACCCCTGTTCATAGGATAGTCAGCGGATGGGTGTCAGCAGGAGGAGGATGCTAGGGAGAGTGTCCTGAATATAGGTGATTGTCCATCAAGTCTCCTTGTTAGAGAGAGAGTAAAGAAAACAAGAGACTGAACCCCATTCATCCCAGTGTCAGGGTGAATTAACAGCCTGGCTGTTCCATATCTATCAGCAGAGATTTGAAGATAGAAGTCCTCAACTGTTGTGAATAGTTCAATTGGAGTGTCCTACTATTCCCTTCTCCTATCCCAATTACCAATAAACAACAAAAAAACCAACACCTCTAGACTGTGTATTTCTGTCAAGAGTCAACAGGAGCAAGGAGGGATCCAGGAACTTTATTTAACCAAAACCATAACCATTGGGAGCCCGCAACGTCAGTATCCAGCAGTCCTTACGGGGGCAGTGCTACAAATGTAAAACATGAACAACACTGCCAATATGCAATCAGTTCATGGGCAGTTGTGTCAATAGAGTGGCTGTTGTTCCAATATGCAGGCAGGCCAATCTCACATCCACCTACCTCTGTTACTGGGCAATATCGGATACTGGGTAATATTTTTTATTATAGTGCGATATTTGACATTGGTTTTGACAAACTAACGCATTAATATCTGGTTGGATGGAAGGAATAGCAATTTTTAATAAATTCTCAAGGTGCTCTTTAGATATTTTTCTTCAAATTTTGCTTTTCGTGTGCTTTATGCTTAAAAATAGTTGCTCACAAATTTAGGAGCTGCCGAAATCTAAAGACATGAATAAGGTGTGATTGTGAAGAGTTGGGAAGATAAAAACCTATAAAAGTCCAGTAAAGAGACCCTGTCAAATTTTTCTTCCGCCGTATGTGTTCGCTAAGTGTAAGTGCATTTTTACAAAATATGTCATCACCTAGGCAACCAATGGATGGGCTAGGGTTTAGGCTTGATGTTCTTAATAAATAACCAGAGCTGACAAATTCCCAAACACTGAATAATCAGATTTGCTTGGTGTGACTTTTTAACATGTAGACAGTGGTTTTGACTTATTTTCTTCCTTTTTGAAGAACAACTTGAACATCTCAGAGGGATCAGACCTATAAGGGCACCAGACTCAGGTAAGTGTCTTCTTGTCCTGCACATGCACTCGTGAAGCCTCACCACAATACAAGAGTATGATCATTTCCATTCTACAACTTTTCTGATCAATGGCCATTAATGCCTAGAGGCAGAGTTGGTTAACTCTGTAGGGCGTATTTTTATACCGGTGAGTGTGACATTCACACCCTGTAATTTAAAACACATGCATCAGGTAAAATCGCCTAAAGTAAATATTTGCTGAATGTCACATTCACTGTTTATAAATATATCCCATATAAATGTAGATATTTTTTGTAATACTGTAATGTTATTTGACAATTACTGTATTAAACAGTGTTAAATTGCCATTTGTATGCTTAAGGCCTATTTTGTGGTATTATGATCATACCATTGTGTAGGTCACCTTTTATGCACAGGTTTCAGGTTAAAGCAAACTTGTCTATATTATGCAAAATAGGAGCTTTATTGTATCACAGACACAATAAGCAGCTCCTAGATACCTTCCAAACCTTCCTAAAATGCTCAACTATCCATCATGTGACAGTGCCCAGGCCCGGAAATTGGCCACTCAGATATGAAGTTCTTAGTTGTGGAGGGGAAGGAAGGGGGCTTTTGGGGCACTCACATGTGCCCAATTCTCTGTGTTTTTTGACGCAATAGAAAGGAGTGAAGGTTAAGAACAGGCAACCTGATGGGCCAAATGGTTTACTTTTCAAAGTGTGGACAAAATACAGGGCTTTTTTTTCCACACAGTACCGGAACCTCCGGCAAGCACAGGTCCCGGTTGGGGGGTGCCGATCAACTCAGGGAAAGTGGCACTGTTTGCACCTAGCTCTGCACCATCTCATATGTCATGCTGTATTTTCCATTCCACGTGCCATTCTGTACGTTCCCTATTCCACACTGCCTCACTCCATATACCATGCTGTACATTCTCTATTTTGCACCACTACATTCTGTATACCAAACTCTACGTTCCCTATTCTACAACCCCTCATTCCATATTGTTGCTTCTGGGAGAGTTATTGCTACTGAGGTATTTTTGGATGCTTCTAAAGGGGAGTTTTTTAATGCTGCTGGGGGATTTATTGATGCGGCTGAGGGATTTATTGTTGCTGGTGAGGGAATCTATTGTTGCTGCTGGATTTATTATTTTAAAGGGGGTAGTGGTGAGAGGTGGAGAGGGGTCAGAGACCAGGCTGACGTGGGAAGGTAGAGGGGGTTCCTGTACCTATTTTCTAGGGAAAAAAAGCCCTGAAAAATGTGTTTGGTTTAAGGATGCATATATGAATGCATTCAGTTGTTGACATCGTTTACACCAAGGGTCTTCAAACTATGGCCCTCCAGTTGTTCAGGAACTACAACTCCCATCATGCCTAGTCATATCTGGGCATGTCAGAGTTTTACAACGCCTCATGGGATGTGTAGTTCCACAACAGCTGGAGGGCCGTCGCTTGACCCCTGGTTTACACTATTGCAACTTTTTTAACGATTTTACTCCAATACTCAAACATAAAAAGCATTTATTAAATTTTGTTACACAGTTCAATGAAATATACACCTTTTGTAATTTTTTTTCCTTGGAGATGCAAGACTTTTTATACAAAGAAATCATGAAGGTCTGTGTAGAAAATTGGGAGTCATCGAGCCGATTCTTCTGTCTTTACGTCAGCGGGGGGTCATTAACGAAGACGAGGAGGAAGAAATTAGACTTCAGAGGAGGACAATGCAAAGAAATGATATTCTGCTCAACATGATCAAATCAAAAGGAGCAGAGGAAGAATTTTACAAAACTCTCCAGGAAAACGATCCCTGGCTTGTAAGGGACTTAAACAAGTCCATGGAAAAAATGTAATTGTAACATTTGAATTTAATGGTGTAGATACAACAATGGAAACTGCAGGTCATTATTTTTCTTTGGTGATGGTTCAGTAGTTGGTGGTGTCCACCATACACACTCAGGTCTGCAACTGCTACCTCACTACATCCAGACATAGACCAAAGCAATGAAAGAACTCCCCAGTAGTTTCAAAGGAGATTGTACAACCTTCCTTATATCTTCTAAAGATGGCCATAGATGAAGTGATTTTCTTTCCTGCAACCACGAGTTGATGGAGGAATCCCTCCCGCTGAGCTATTTTGTGTTCTCTCATGGGGGGGGGGGGGGGGTAGCTGCACAGGGCCCTAAAAAGTAAGGCTATGTTAACACTAGCCTGCACGGTAAAAGACAGAATTTGCCAGTGCATTGCTAGTTTTGGGAGCAGTACAATGCGTGCTTCAGCGCGTCACACTGCTTTTGTTTTTTTTACCAACTTTATATTTGAAGCGTCACATGGTGACAATTCAATAATGTCACTACGCAGCAGCATGGTGCTCTCTAGTGTCCTGCAGAAAAATGCAGATATGCTGCATTATTCCGCACTGTATCACACCGCACATAACTCCATTGTTGTGGTGTGAATGGGGCACATAGATGATATTGTACCCCTGTGGCGTACGCCTGTTTTAAAAGGCGAAGATAATGGGCCTTCGCCACTAACACGCTATCGAGGGAGGAAACGAACACACGGGCGCTTATGTGCCAAGGTGAAAACAGCAACATGGGGTGAGAGCATCTTTTTCGTCACAGCTGATACCTTTCAGGTGATCAGCCCAGGGTAAAAAACAGTGTGTCACACAATAAGCAAAGTAATAGTGTTTAAACAAACTTTGCATTAATCCCACAACTGCACAAGTTAATATAATCACAATTGATATAAATGGCACATTTAATCCCTGAGGAAAGGCTAGAGATTTTAACAAGATGTATTTTGCATAGCTTAACATCCACAGTCTCATGCAGAGACCCACATGGCACTCGGTATCTGTCATCTTTAAGTGCCGGTTCACACTACGTCGCTCCGACTTAGGGGGCGACCTGTGAAGTCGCATGCACCGTGACTTCGGCACAACTTGCACAGACTTCATAAAATTAATGTCTATGCAAGTCGCTCCCAGGTCGCCCCGAAGTAGTACAGGACCCTTTTTCTAAGTCGGAACGACTTGTGTCGCTCCTATTAGAACCGGTCCTGTACTACTCAATGGACCGCGACGGTGTGCGACTTGCCAGGCTGACCAAGTCGCCTGACAAGTCGTAATAGTGTGAACCGGCACTTAAAGGGAACAGTGCATAAAATATTTACATTTGCTGTATGTGTAAATATTTTAAATTAGACTTACCAGTCCTGCCGCAGGATTCTGTTTAAAACAGGAATCCAATCTTCACCCATTACGGTGAGCTTTGTCTTGGCGACCTTCAAGGACTTGGTCCCCTTGTATTAGAGAGGCCACGGCCTTGGACCTATAGAGCACCCTGCATGGATCGCCTTTGGGCAGTGGTTCTCAACGCCTGTCCTCAGGACCCACTAACAGGCCAGATTTTAAATATTACCTTGGGGAAATGCAGACTAGAATACTGCAATCATTGATCAGCAAGTTATATCACCTGTGATGTATTTCAGCTATCTTGCACACCTAGCCTGTTAGTGGGTCCTGAGGACAGGAGTTGAGAATCACTGGCCTTTGGGGTTTAGTATTACCAAGGGTCCGGATCCCAGGGTCCAGCGCCTAAAAAGGACATTACAGGCAAAACCTTGTATCTGCTTCCCAAGGCTCAGGTACCATCTTTTTAGTCCACTGACTTTTTAAGATGGATCTGATAGCTATTCCCTTAGATTCAGTGATCTTTGATTGGAGTATGTAGCATATCTTATTTATTCTTTCAAGAGAAATGTGGAGAGACTCTCCAGAGGCATACCTAGGGTCTCCAGTGCCCTTGGCGAGGAGCTGTATTGCCCCCCCCCCCCCCTCCATGAAAAAGTAAAAAATTTAACTAAAAAAAAATATATAAAAGGGAATTGAAAGTTTCTGAGGTGTCCCTTGTTGGCCCAGCTTAGAGCTCTCTAGTGGGCAAACATTGTGTCAGGTGTGAACAACAAGAAAGAGAGGGGTGAGAGACAGAGAGAGGAAGAGAAAGGGGGGGGGGTTGACAGAGAGAGAGAGAGGAGGGGGGTGAGAGAGAGAGGAGGGGTGTTGCAGAGAGAGAGGGGGTGACAGAGAGAGGAGGGGGGTAACAGAGAGAGAGAGAGGGGTAACAGAGAGAGGGGGTGACAGAGAGAGGAGGGGGGGTAACAGAGAGAGAAAAAGGGGTGACAGAGAGAGTAAGGGGGGGGTAACAGAGAGAGAGAGTAAGGGGGGGGGTAACAGAGAGAGAGAGAGAGGGGTAACAGAGAGAGAGAGAGGGGTGACAGAGAGAGGAGGGGGGTGACAGAGAGAGAGAGGGGTGACAGAGAGAGGAGGGGGGTAACAGAGAGAGAGGGGTAACAGAGAGAGAGAGGGGTGACAGAGAGAGAGGGGTGACAGAGAGAGGAGGGGGGTAACAGAGAGAGAGAGGGGTGACAGAGAGAGGAGGGGGGGTAGCAGAGAGAGAGAGGGGTGACAGAGAGAGAGAGGGGCCTGAACTTGCAGAGGGCTTGATGTAGGGCACTGAGGGGGAATCGGTGCAGGGAAAGAGGAATGATGAGGGAGCTACCTGCCTTGCTGACCCGGAGTGAGAGACCAGAGACATGGAAGCGAGGAAGGATCATTCTATCATGTGCAGGAGGCCAGGAGCTGCTCGTTTATTAGAGGGAAACAAATCAGTACAGCCGGAGGAATGCTGAGGCTGCAGCAGTGTGTGTAAGACCGGAGGTGTGCTGGGGATGCTGTGAGAGGCAGTCTCCTGGTCTGCCGCTCAGCTGCTCTCAATGTTTTAGACCTGGATGGAGCCGCATGCTGCTGCCTGGGGGCGCCGGGGACCGCAGGCTGAGCGGAGGGCGCAAAAATCACCAACACTGCCAAAGATTTTTGCGC
>NC_138773.1:33212562-33312562 GCF_965119305.1 Pelophylax lessonae | reverse complement strand
TCCAATGAAAAGTAAATATAAGTGAGAATAAAACCTCTTTTTATGTATTTTTTTTATTGATTTAAGTCAGCAGATCTTCAGCATGTACTTGTCTGATACACAGTATACCACCAGGGGAAAAATCTATTTATGTATATAGGATATAGTTCTAAAAAATGTGTAAAATGTGAAGAAAGTAAAAATATAAAACTGTGCAATTACTTGAAATACGTACGATGGTGTAGAAAAGCTCACTTTTATCATTTGTTTTTATATTTTGAAAGGATGTGATTTTCAATAAAATGGTGCTGATTAAAGAGTTCTGGTTTCTTTAACCACTTAAGCCCCGGAAGATTTGGCTGCTCAAAGACCAGGCCCTATTTTGCGATTTGGCACTGCGTGACTTTAACGGACAATTGCGCGGTCGTGCGACGCTGTACCCAAACAAAATTGACGTCCTTTTTTTCCCACAAATAGAGCTTTCTTTTGGTGGTATTTGATGACCTGTGTGATTTTTATTTTTTGCGCTATAAACAAAAAAATAGTGACAATTTTGAAAAAAATAACAATATTTTTCATATTTTTTTTATACGAAATTCTCAAAAAAAAATGTAAAAATCTTAATTTTTTATAACATTTTAGGCCAATTTGTTTTTTGCTACATATGTTTTGTAAAAAAAAAAACTGCAATAAGCGTATTTTGATTGGTTTGCGCAAAAGTTATTGCGTTTACTAACTACTGAACACACCATCACCCTGAACACACCATCCCCACTGTCAAACATGGTGGTGGCAGCATCATGGTTTGGGCCTGCTTTTCTTCAGCAGGGACAGGGAAGATGGTTAAAATTAATAGGAAGATGGATGGAGCCAAATACAGAACCATTCTGGAAGAAAACCTGATGGAGTCAGCAAAAGACCTGAGACTGGGATGGAGATTTGTCTTCCAACAAGACAATGATCCAAAACATAAAGCAAAATCTACAATGGAATGGTTCACAAATAAACATATCCAGGTGTTAGAATGGCCAAGTCAAAGTCCAGACCGGAATCCAATTGAGAATCTGTGGAAAGAACTGAAAACTGCTGTTCACAAACGCTCTCCATCCAACCTCACTGAGCTCCAGCTGTTTTGCAAGGAGGAATGGGCAAAAATTTCAGTCCCTCGATGTGCAAAACTGATAGAGACATACCCCAAGCGACTTACAGCTGTAATCGCAACAAAAGGTGGCGCTACAAAGTATTAACTTAAGGGGGCTGATTAATTTTGCACGCCCAATTTTTCAGTTTTTTATTTGTTAACAAAGTTTGAAATATCCAATAAATTTCATTCCACTTCATGATTGTGTCCCAGTTGTTGTTGATTCTTCACAAAAAATTACAGTTTTATATCTTTATGTTTGAAGCCTGAAATGTGGCAAAAGGTTGCAAAGTTCAAGGGGGCCGAATACTTTCGCAAGGCACTGTTTATTTTCTTCTATAACAAGGTAAGTGAAAAAAAAAAATCGGGAGCATCCATTTCTTTTCAGGTGACAAGCGGATGGCCCAAAATAGATTTTTTTCGATTTTGAGGCCGGAACTCCGCTTTAAGTTCCACTTTAACCTAGTGATATCTTGTGTGGAATGTACACCTTCCCAACTGCTGTACTGATTACAATGGAACCTCGGGGGAGGAGGCTTGAGGCTGAAATTACAGAACACAGATAGGCACCCTAGTAGGTATAGCAGGACAAACGCACAATACAAACTCAGGTGACAGGTTCACTTTAGCACCCCCCTCCCCCACCTACATTTTGCTGCTGGGAGTGAAGAATATACACAGTATATCTGGGTATGGAGGATAATTTGACTTCCTTAAGTGGTTTTCCAGCCTCCCCCTCCAAAAAACTTACCGTTAGTGTACCGGTAACGGTCTTTCTATTAACCCTTCCAGCCTACATATGAGAGATTGTGGCTCTACCCTACAGGAAACACCACTAATTTGCAGCTGTTAAAAAGGTCCCATCCATCCTTGAGCTTCAGTAATAGAAAAGTAACTTTCCAACTGAACTTTCAAGGGACACAGTTATTCAATAACATACAGTTTATATATATATATATATATATATATATATATATATATATATATATATATATATATATATATATACACATTTAACTCACCACCACCTCCGGGCGGGAAGTAGGCTGGCCGTCCTGGAAGGGTTAATAGAAAGACCGTTACCGGTACACTAACGGTAAGTTTTCTCATTTCACCCTTCCAGGACGGCCTACATATGAGAGGATGATAAAGGAATCCATACTGGCGTACCTTAGGGCGGGCCCACTGCCTGTAAAACCTTTCTGCCAAAGGCAAGGTCTTGTTGAGAATAGTGCTTTAGGAAGGTATCTTGACTGGACCAGGTGGCTGCATGGTGGATCTGTTCCCAGGATGCTCCGGCTCTTTCGGCCCAGGATGTTGCCATGCCCCTTGTGGAATGTGCCTTTAGATTTGCTGGTGTGGGGATACCTGACACCTTATATGACATGCTAATGGCTTGCTTAATCCACCTAGAGATCGAGGGTTTTGATGCTTGCAATCCCCTTCATGGTCCAGAATGTAGAACCAACAGGTGACTAGACCTCCTAAACCCTTTGGTTCTTTCCAAATAGGTGAGAAGACACCTTTTTACATCCAATGGAATTTTCATTCCTTTGCACACCTAGGCTTTTCACAAAATGATGGCAGGACCATCTCTTGTTTCCTGTGAAAAGAGGAAACTACCTTGGGTAGGTACAGGGGATCTGGTCTAAGAATCACTCTGTCTTGGAGAATTAGCATAAAGGGCTCCTTTATGGACAAACTTTGTAAATCTCCCACTCTTCTGGCTGTGGTAATTGCCAACAGAAAAGTTAACTTAATTGACAAAATATTCAGGGTAACCTTATCCAAAGGTTCAAAGGGTTCACTAGATAACGTCTCTAGTACTTGCGTGAAGTTCCATACTGGAACATTAGCTCGGTTAATCGGGGTCGCTCTTCCCCGAGCTAACAAAAATCTTTTAATTAAAGGTTCTTTAGCCAGACTTTTATCTAAGAAAACAGAAAGTTCCGCTACCTGTACTCTAACTGCCACCCCCTTATCTACCCCATCCTGTAAAAATTCTAGGATAATGGGGATCGAGGCAGAGGAATTCGTCTTCTGACTCTGCCAAGTACAGAATTTTTTCCAAATTAAATTTTTAAATTTTCCTAGTCACTGGTTTTCTACTTAGAAGGAGGGTATCAATGACCCTATCTGAACAACCTTTTCCTTTAGGATTTGGCGCTCACTACCCAGGCTGTTAACTGGAAAAACTGTGGTCTGGGGTGAATAAGAGGCCCTTGTAGTAACAGATCCGAAACCTCCGGTAGTTTCCAAGGAGCTGTCACTGATAGGGACACCAGAGTCCCAAACCACGTTCTCTTTGGCCACCAAGGGGCAATCAGGAGACGTAGTTGCGGCCATCCACTGAGTCTCTGTAGAACTCTTGGAATCAGATTTTGAGGAGGAAATGCATAAGCTAGCCTGAAGTGCCATGGCTGTGCTAGAGCATCCAAGCCCAACATACCCTTTTGTTGTGTCAGGGAGAAGAACCGGCTTACTTTTTTGTTCTGCCAAGTGGCAAACATATCCACTTCCGGCTGACCAAACTTTTGAACTAGAAGTTGAAATATTCTGGGATTCAGTTCCTATTCTGTCTGCTTGATGGAATGGCGACTGAGGAAGTCCGCTTCCCAGGGTCCAGGTTTAAGGAACAGCAAGTTAGCTCCTTGTTTTCCCTTTGCCGGACCACCTCTCCTGGTTTGTCCTCTGAAAGGCCTTTGTTGGTTTCTGTCTTGGAAGTTCAGAAAGGAATACCTCGCCAACTTGTCCTTCCTCTTAGTGGGGATTTTTTTCCCCTTCTCTGAGGATCTGGATAAAACATCATCCAGCCCAGAGCCAAACAAAAAAGACCCTTCAAAAGGTAATGCGCAGTCTTAGCTTGAAAGATATATCTCCTTCCCACGCTTTGACCCAAACTGTCCTTCTAGCAGAATTCATAAGAGCTGCTGTTCTTGCAGAGGCTAATATTGACTCTACTGCTGAGTCTGCTAAGTAAGACACCGCTTTCCCAATCACAGATAGGGAATCTAGTAAGTCTTGTGATCCTTCCATTGTAGAGATATGTTTTGACAATTCCTTGATCCAGAAATCTGCTGATCAGAGCTGTAGTCATATATAAGTTAGAAGCCCAAGCCTTTTTTAATTCGATTGCGATCCATGACATCCTTAATGTGACCAGCATTTTCAAAGGACAAATCTGACCTCTTTGATAACTGGGCCAGAGGAGCGTCTAGTTTAGGGCTTTTTATAAACTCCTCCAATTCCTGTTCCTCAAAAGGATACCTTCTTTTCCAGTTTTTTTGGCCTGGATAAGGCATTCATAGGAAATTTCAATTCCTGGTGAATCATGTCTTTTAAAGACTGGTGAATGGGAATTGCTCTGTACTGGGCTCCTCCCAAGCCCTTGTACACTTTATCCTGAATGGAAGACTCTTTGGCTGGAGTTGGGATCCCTTCAGTGGCATGCACAACTTTAAGGAGACCCTCCATACACTCTAAAGGAAAGAGACTCTTGTTTATTTTGAAACTATCCCTTTCCTTCTCACTGTCACTGTCTGACTCCTTGTCTGAACGGGACGGGGATCTAATGTGACTGGTGCCTTCCCCTGGATCCTCCTCCTTCCTAACTTGTGATGAGGGAATGGGTTGGGATCCTGACAAGAGAGAAGAGGGTCCTCTTGACCACACACAATCCTGGGAGGATAAACTATCCCTGGAGATTTCCTCTGTCTGTGTCGGGGTCTGAGGGATAACTGCTGTAGTCCTAAAGGACTGAATAGTAGCTAACATCTCATCCTGCATTGATTTAAGAAAATCTTTTATTAAAACAGATGCTTCTTGCCCTGCCAATTTATTAATACATGTATGGCACAATGGCTTTGTGTAAGACCTCGACAACTTATCCCCACAGTTACCACACTTTCTAGACATGCTAGTGCTGGTGTTAGATGGGGGTCTGGCAGGGGCCTCCTGTGTAGATGGAAGACCTGTGCATAGACACAAGAAAGAGAAAACAGACATATTTGTGTATAACAGACATTATTAGTCTAACACTGCAGCTGTTTAATCAGAAAAGAAAAGGCATGTCTGTCTCCTATAGACAGCAGTCGGCCCCGCCACCGGTGTAGTCACTTACCCGGTTTTTCTGATTTTCCTACAGCCACCTGCACCGCCGCTTTCTCCCCTGTGGGAACTGCGGTCGTTCGAGTCTCTTTGGGGTGTTTCAGCCTCTTCGTAGCCAGAGATTCTGCCAGGAGTGCTCGTGGTTCCGGCGTCTCCTCCACCTCGAGCTTCCTTCCGGGTACCGCTCGCTCCTCCTCTTCCGTCCAGAACTTCCGGTTTTCACAGTGAGGCTTGAGGCGCGCTCTTTGGCGGGAAATTCAAAATTCTTACCGTCCAGCAATAGAGGAGCAATGGAGGAGACTCTTCCTGCAGAGACTTAAGGACTTCAGGTATGGAGGGACCTTCTCCTTAAGGTAACCGACTACCTGGCATGTTTGGCGACCTGTAAGTTCCTGTTCCAGGCGACAGATAGGGAGGAACCTCTCATAGGCCGTCCGTACCTGTCTAACAGGGGTACCTATCAGACACTCATTTGCCTTTAGGTCAGAGAAAAAAACAAATGTTCCGGTGTAAGGTCGGAAACACAACTGAACTGAAGCTCAAGGATGGGTGGGACCTTTTTAACAGCTGCAAATTAGTTGTGTTTCCTGTAGGGTGGAGCCAGAATCTCTCATATGTAGGCCGTCCTGGAAGGGTGAAATGAGAAATTAAAAGTCAGCAGCTACACATACTGTACACATACGGTAGCTGCTTACTTTTAATATTAGGACACTTACTTACCTGTCCTGGAGTCCAGCGATGTCGGCACAGCAGCCGATGTTTCCATCAGGCTGTCGGGTGCTGCCACCGCCATTGCCGGTAAGGAAACACGGCAGTGAAGCCTTGCGGCTTCACTGGCGGGACTCTACTGCGCATGCGCGCTGCGCATTTGGATTGGCTCGGCGGCGGGGGGGAAGGAGGAGAGACAACACTCCCGAGTAACAGCGCCGCGGCGCCGTCTCCCGGAAGTGGGGAAGGGTACCTGTCAAAAACAGGTACCCGTTCCCCCCTGAAAAGGTGCCAAATGTGGCACCGGAGGGGGGGAGGAAGCAAATAAGCGGAAGTTCCACTTTTGGGTGGAACTCCGCTTTATGTGACAGTGCTGGCGCTCGGTGATTCTTTTTCACACGGGGGTGGGGAGGAAGTGACTACCACCATGGAAGCTCCAACTAATACTTTGATACACAGTACTGCTTATTAAAAAAACACACACACACACTGAAGTGGTACTAACATATCTTTATTATATCAGACAGTTCCCTCTATAGGAGGAATGGTATACAGAAATAGATGTGTCAGGGGGGGGGGGAAGAGGAACAATTAAACAGAGCATTGCACCCTGCAACTGGCCTTAACGGAAGAACATAAATATCACATTTCAGATATCCGCGGTGGTGTCATCCAATCAGGACCAACTGCAAAAACTGGACAAAAGAAACCCATTGCAATACTTTGTAATGGGATTCTACACCTTTGTTTTCTTCTGTGCCAGTGTTTTATCCTTTAAAGAAGTCTCACCATGAACCTATTTTCTTCAGGGGACAAAGCAAATGTAGCACTTGGTCCTGTTTTGATAAGTTCTTTGAGTACAGAGCTGGCGTGGGTGACAGCACACAACCTCCCTACGCAGCTCTAACTGACTGATAGCGCTCACCTCTGGCAGTAGGAGTATGTTGGAGATTAGCACGGTTATTCAGCATAGCAGGAGCAGGTCTGCTTCAATCACAATAGATGGACATGTAATAGTAAAAGATCAGTCAGTGCTAGCAAGGGCTGTGTGATCCATCTGCTTGCTGCTAGTAAACAACTACTTTACATTGCCTTGGGTATTTACTAACAGCCGGAAGATCGGTCACACAACCCCCCAAGCACTGACTGATGCTTTACTTTTGAGAATGCAGCCTCCACTTACATCAGTAAAGGATCAGTTAGTGCTGACAAGGGTTGTGTGATCCATCTGCTGGCTGCTAGTAAACAACTACTTTACAGTGCCGTGGATATTTACTAACAGTCGTCAGATCGGTCACACAGCCCCCCCAACCACACCCCCCAGCACTGACTGATGCTTTACTTTTAAGAATGCAGCCTGCACTTATATTAGTAAAGGATCAGTCAGTGCTGGCAAGAGCTTTGTGATCCATCTGCTGGCTGCTAGTAAACTTCTTTACATTGCTGTGGATATTTACTAACAGCCGGCAGATCGGTTACACAGCCCCCAAAGCACTGACTGATGCTTTACTTTTCAGAATGCAGTCTGCACTTATATTAGTATAGGATCAGTAAGTGCTGACAAGAGCTTTGTGATCCATCTGCTGGCTGCTAGTAAACAACTTCTTTACATTGCCGTGGATATTTACTCACAACCGGCAGATCGGTCACACAGCCCCCAACCACACCCCCCAGCACTGACTGATGCTTTACTTTTGAGAATGCAGCCTGCACTTATATTAGTAAAGGATCAGTAAGTGCTGGCAGGGGCTGTGTGATCCATCTGCTGGCTGCTAGTAAACAACTACTTTACATTGCCGTGGATATTTACTAACAGCCAGCAGATCGGTCAAACAGCCCCCCAAGCACTGACTGATGCTTTACTTTTGAGAATACAGTCTGCACTTTTACAACTAAAGGATCAGGCAGTGCTGGCAAGCCTAGTAAGGGCAAACAGATTGAGCAAAGTGTGAGAGAGGGGACAATGGCTTTATTGCTGTGATGCAACTCCCCCATCGGATCACATAAATTGGGCTTTAGTCTGGGGTGGAGCTGCTTGTAGCACAAAAACACAGCACAGATCAGAACAAGACCAAACGCTACATGCACTTAGTTTCCTTGGAAATTTTAGGTTGTGGTGATACTTCTTCCTAAGAAGCCCAATATCGTCATTCATTATAGGTCTACTAACACAACGGTCAGCTTTTAAGGCAGGAATACAGGAAACACACATCTCTAAATGTATAATATACAGTATATCAGTGATACAAGTACTGTTGGTCAAGAGCTGTGATTGCTTCATACAAGTTAGCGGATCTGTTAAACAAAAAAACACCACAAAAAAGAAAAAAAACCTAAAGCTGAGGCATGCCCAGTGGCGATTATAATATCACGTCATTGTTCATTCACTCACACTGTGCTGTGGTGTGAGGCTTATGCGCCTCAAGAAAGTCAAAAAGAACCCTGGGACTACAAACAAAACAGCTTGTTTGTGACAGGTCCCCTTTTATAAGGACCAATAGACCAAGAACAGCACTAACCATAACTGTGTTGGTTTAGGCCTTAAAAAGTGGAAACTATTTAAAGGTGAACATGCTCTTTCAAGATCCAAGAGTCGACTTATGTCTGGCCACTTAAAAATAATATTTACCCAGAAGTCCCTCCTCTGAAGAGACATAAATCGATGTGGGAATGGTGAGGCCTCTGCATCAGCTCAAATCATCAGAACGTTACTCTGTCATCACATTTTACGCAACTTCTGCATTGATATGTCGCCACCGGCTAGTGATTACATTTTATTTATCCCTGAGTCTGTTCTCTGATTCTACCCAGAATTCTCTGCAGGACTAAGGTGATCCCTACTATACGGGGGCTAGAGAATTGGTAATGGTGTCATTTCTGTACAATTTTCCCTGATTGGCAATTACCTGTCATTAATAATCCTCTGCTCTGCATGTAAGGGAGTGGTCTTTAGTTTTTGCAATAAAAAAACAATAGATCTGCTATTTGGTAAACTGTGTATAGGGCAGCACAGAAAAGTATATTGGTGGGGTGTGGGCATTAAAGTGAACCTGTTTTGCATATTTTCACACAATTAAAAAAAAAAAAAAAATTATATATATATATATATATATATATATATATATATATATATATAATTTTTAAAGGGAATCGGACAGGGATAAAAATGCCATTGCAATCCTGTACACTACTTGTTACTATGTTATAAAGCTATTGGGGCTCATTCACACCTGGTCTGTTGATCTGCTAGACCAGGGAGTGCCATACATTTCCATACAAGGGCCAGGGTCTTTATCAACACCCCTTTACATCAGGGCTCTCCATCAGAGTCCCCCTTTACATCAGGGTTCCCCATCAGTGCCCCCCTTTATATCAGGGTCCTCATCAGAGTGACCCTCAAACGAAAAATAGCATAAATTAAAAAGAAAATGTTGTTTACTTATATAAAACATATCCATTAAAAAAATGTAAATATCAAATTTCTTTAAATATTTAGGCCAAAATGTATTCTACTTCTACTACATGTCTTTGGTAAAAAAAAAAAAAATTCCCAATAAGTGCATATTGATTATTTACATTTTTTTTTTATACTAGTATGGCAGTGAACAGCGACTTTTAGCCGGATGGCATGCAATCTGATACTAACTGCCACTTATATCTCCAGTGTCACTAATAGTTATCAGTGCTAATAATTTTCACTGTCACTGTATTAATAACACTGGCTGGGAAGGTATAAACATCATAGGCGCTCAAAGGGCTAAAGTGGTTGTTAAGCCATGCAACAATCCCCTTTTCTATGTTAAATAATGTCCCCAGTGCATTTGTTTTTTTTTTTTTTAAATGCAGTAAAGCTACAGTGTGCGGTCGGCAGGTGGTTAAGCTAGAACAAATATGCAGTCACTGAATTCAAGGACCAACCTGGATGCCTCCGTCTTTTCAAACAAGCAATGGCAGCTAGCAAACTTTCATCCCAGACAAGTTCCCTGTAAACTCTAAGGGCCGGTTCACATTCCTGCGAGAGCGCCGATCGCATGTAATTCGGAGCGCACTGCTCCTTCATTACATGCGATCAGAGGTGCGGATGCAAATTCAGCCATACACTTTGTATGGCTGAATTCGCATTGTATCCGCACCAAACATGCACAGGACCCTTTTTTCCAGCCGCATCAGGATCGGATCGCACAGTGGTTCACACTTGTGCGATCCCATCCTGTGCGAACTGTCAGATCACACTGCGATATGCGATCAAACTGGGGGCGTCGTTAACATTTCATTGACACCCCCTGCGTATCGCATATGGCAGTGTGAACTGCCAGGGGTGCGTTTGCGATGCGGGAACAGGCTGCGAATTCGCAGCCTTCCCGCATCGCACAAGTGTGAAGTGGGACTAAAAGGAGAGTTGGTGAAGATTTACATTGAAGAAATTCACCCATATGACATGGAAATATGCAAAACAATGCTGACACACCGTACTACTCTGTTTGATAATCAAATCACCTGGATGGAATTTCTTCCTGTTACTGCAACCCTCTCTAGGTAGAGATCCAGGGAGAACTTTTTTAACTATTTTCCTGAGTTCATGTAACATTTCAGTATCAGTACATATTCTGTGAGGTGATGACATTTCCAATAGGCTTACAATAACAATTCCAAATTTTTATTGTGTAAATGGGCAAAGTGACAGATTATTGTTGAAATTTATGCAAAGAAACCGGCCTCCCTCCAATGATGTCAGCGTCTTGAAAAACGTTATTATTCCGGACAACTGGGAGAGCCAGAAGGCCTGCCCAGAACTTCCTCACTCTGAGATTTTTCACCTGGAAAAGGCTAATTAACATAGATCTTTCTGAGTGAAACGCATCGGGGTTATGGGCAGGCACAGACAGACACAGCCCAATTTGACATCCATGCAGTTGTGGGTTCAAGGCCTTGAAAGCAGACAGGTTGCGCCAGGGCATGCACCCACACGAATGTCAAATTGGGAGCAGGGGCTGTGTCTGGGCAGCTGCTGCTTCCCAAATGTCATGAATGAGACACCCTGTACGGGGATGCATGGAACACCTGTGGGGGTAAATACATCCCTCGCACGGGCGTACTACAGCCCTAGGCTTAGATTACACACTGCAGTGTAAAAAAAAAGCTGGCCAAACGTTATACAATTTTCTTATCCAACTTCCTTTAGATTTACCTTCAACTATGTAGTGCAAGGGCCTGCCTGATTGCACAGGAATTTGAAAGTGTTTAGGTTTGACCTTATATTTCATGGTTTTGGTCAATCTAAAGGAAAATTGCACAAGAAAATTGTATAATGTATGACCAGCACCTAAGTCAGGCCTATAGAGTCTACAACAGTAAGGCTGGCAATACATTATAGCAGTGGTCCTCAACTCCGGTCCTCAGGACCCACTAACAGGCCAGATTTTAAGCATTACCTTGGGAAGATGCAGACTAGAATACTGCAATCACTGAGCAGCAAATGAGATCACCTGTGAAGTAGTTTAGTTATCCTGGCCTGTTAGTTGGCCCCGAGGACCGGAGTTGAGGACCACTGCATTATAGGGATCGACCGATTATCGGCAAAGCCGATATATCGAGCTCCGATATGCACTTTCCCCGATATATCGGAATCGGCCACCAAGGTGACCGATATTGCTGATATTTCGGAAAGTGCTTGTACCGGAGTGATGTCTGCAGCTAGAAGAATCACCCCGGTACCGGCGTCCATAGCCGACAGTCGGCTGTCTTGTAATGACAACCAAAGCAGCTGAGAAGCCGCTCGGCTGTCATTACAAGGAGCGGGAGGGGACGTTCCCCCCCCCCCCCCGCCACCTTCCACGGCTCGCTCGGGTCTCTCGTCCCACTGGGAGACCTGGGCAACCAGCCTGCACGGCCACCGAAGACCCAATCAAAGCCGCATTCGGCTCTGATCAGGTCTCCATGGAAAAACCCGGAAGTGATGTCATGACATCCAGGTACTGACGCCAGATTAAAAAAAATGACAGCATTCAAAACTGCCAAACTTGCCGTTTTGAATGCTTTTAGGTGCAGAGGAGGGGTTTGGGATCTTTTAGACCGGAGGTCCTCAACTCCGGTCCTCGGGGCCCACTAACAGGCCAGATTTTTAGTATTACCTTGGGGAGATGCCGACTAGAATACTGCAATCACTGAGCAGCAAATGAGATCACCTGTGATGTAATTTAGTTATCTTGTAAACCTGGCCTGTTAGTGGGTCCCGAGGACCGGAGGTGAGGACCACTGCTTTAGACCCCCAGATCCCTCCACAAGAGTACCTGTCAAGTAAAAAAAAATGTTAAGATTTTTAAATGTATAAAAATATCGGCCCATATCGGCCGATACCGATATACCGGTATCGGCAATGAAAGAACGATATCGGTTGATCACTAATACATTATACAATTGTCTTGCACAATTTTCTTTTAGATTTACCAAAACCATACAATAGGAGGTCAAACCTAAACACTTTCAATTTTTAATGCAATCAGGCAGGCCCTTACACTACATAGCTGAAGGTAAATCTAAAGGAAATTGAACAAGAACATTTTATACTGTATGGCCAGCTTATCAGTCATTTTTCAGAAGTGACACAATTTGTAATCATTAATAAATAACGGGGGTGTCCTATGTACTGCTATCTGTAAATCTGCCCCATCAATGTTACTGATCCCAGGCCCAACCAGCATATGCAGGATGAGAGGACAGTGAAGATGCATGCGTCTGCAATACTACATAGAATCAGAATTGCATGTCCTGGTCCAGTGACTGAACTCCCTTTTACACAGGTTCCCTTATTCCCTGGGAACTCCCGGCAGACCGGCTACCAGGCTCCCCTAATTATAACGGAAAGCTCACCGTGCTGCATGTTTCAGTATAGAAAGCAGTCATTGGTGGAGCAAAGGCTTCTGGGAGCAGGCCCTTGAGCTGCTGAGATCTGTGAGGTTCATCATCTTTGCTTTTAAATATATAAAAAAAAAATAAAAGTTCCCTAATTGCTGCATAAACGATACAGGACATACATCACATGTGAACAGCAAAATCAAATTAAATTAAATCATAAACAATTGCATATACGTAAAAAAAATAGTTCACCCCAACATTTAAATAGTATAAAATTATGATATTTTCAGTGTTCTGAGGAGAATTAGCAGGATAGAGGAAGAATCAGTTACAGCTCACCCTAAAAACAAGCCTTGAGTGCGATCGTTCCCCACCTAGAAAATGACTGCAAGGATTAGATATAGTCAGTGCCTGGGGGAGCCACAAGGTGGCGCTAATACTTGACAGCCTCAGGGTAAGAAGGCAGTTTGGGGAAGGTGGCCTTGGCGTGTTTAAAGGGCAGGCTAGTTTGTTGATACAGTGTAAGGATTAACACTGGGGGGGGGTAATAAATTATACCAGCATATAACTAATTTCTACCTAAACTTCCCTGTATTGGTGTTTATTTCTTTTTGGCACGCTCAGCGCAGTCCAGGGCGGCCATGTTGCAGGAGGCAGTGACCAAGTGCAGAAGACTGATGCCGGATTTCAGCAGAGAGATAGGACAGCTGACCCAGAAGATAAGACGGAAAATACCAACTGCTCCGAGCGGACCCAGCGCCACTGTGGAAAGAGAGAGAGAGAGAGGGACCGATCAGTACAACAACCAGACCACAGAGCCCGTTCCTCCTCCTGTACAACCAAGCTGCAGCACACAGCCCCACCTGCTGGTCCCTCGGTGAAGTACAGCAGATACAGCATGCAGTAGAAGAGCTCATTGCCAGCACACATCAGGAACAGTACAGGCTGGGAAAAAAAAGAAACATCCATAAAGAAAGAAATTTCCAGAGTCTATTTAAAAGGCAAGACAGTCAGGGAGCACTCTGTGGACGTACCCGGGAGGTATAATACAAGCGCAGCACAGGGTTACCACTCAGGTCAATCGTCTTGTGACTGTCACTTCCTTTCAGGATGGAGCTGGCGGGAGACAAAAGCAGCAACTGATGTTAGACACATACATGGAACCTTGCTTTCCAGTTTTCCTAATGGTACAGTGTGGATGGCAGTTCTGAAGTTGCGTTTGACCTGTTTTGCATTTCTCTGGATCCAACAGGTTCTCTATGTGTTTGCATTGTAGGCACAGCAGGTCAAATGCATTATTCTGTATTGGAATGCATGAACATGAGAAGTGCTGTCTTCTAATGCAAAACCCTGCCATTGACAGCAACTCTGTCCTATACAAGCCCTTAGAGCAGCCATTCTCAACCAAGGTTCCTAGAGGTTCATTACCCACTTATCTACCGGGCACTTTCACCCCCTTCCTGCCCAGGCCAACTTTCAGCTTTCAGCACTTTGAATGACAATTGCGCAGTCATCCAACACTGTACCCATATGAAATTTTTATAATTTTTTTAAGACAGATAGAGCTTTCTTTAGTAGTATTTAAAGTGTTTGTTACCCTAAAAAAAAAAAAAAAAAAGATTCTGTTCCTTTAACTACTTACCGACTGCCCGCTGCAGTTTTACTGCGGCAGGCAGCCCCTCCTGCGTGAACCGACGTAGCTCTACGTCAGTCGTGCACTTGCAGCTCCGATTGCCGTCTGACAACCGCGATCGTTCCCCGCTGATAGAGGAGGACAGCCGGCTGTTGTAAACACAGCTGACCGTTCTTCTCCCTGGAATGATCACAGAGCGCCTGTGATCCTTCTATATAGGATCACAGGTCTCTATGGTCATTTCAAAAGAAAAACCCCCATACTGTTAGAATCACTCCCCTAGGTACGTATTTAACTCCTTGATCACCCACAGTGTTAACCCCTTTCCTGCCAGTGTCATTATTACAGTAACAGTGCATATTTGTAGTAGGGATGCACCGATTCCGATATTCGGATCGGATATCGGCCCCAATATGGCCATTATAGATGGATCGGGGGATTGGTAACATTGACCGATCCACTGGCCGATCCGGTTTTTGCTGAGTAACGGCTCAGCCATCCCTTACTTGGTGTAGTAGTAGTATAGGATGGGAGCCGCTACTTCCTGTATAGATCCGACTCACAGGCGGAGTGATATCAGATGCACTCCGCCTGTGAATGGAGGAGCCATACACATGAAGCAGCGGCTTTGCTCTGTACTGCAGCCACTTGCTTTGTGTGTAGCTCCGGATCGGTTCCGATATCGGCGATTTCACAACGCCAGATATCGGTATCGGGTCCAAAAAAGTCGGATCGGTGCATCCCTAATTTTTAGCACTGATTTCCCCCCAAAAAATGTAAAAAATGTCAGTTAGGGGTTCGATTTGTCCGCCACAGTGTTGCAGTCCTGCTAAAAATCGCAGATCCTCGCTGAGAGAGGACAGTCGGCTGTTGTAAACACAGCTGACCGTTCTTCTCCCTGGAATGATCACAGAGCTCCTGTTATCCTTCTATATAGGAACACAGGTCTCTATGGTCATTTCACAAGCCCTGCTCCCTTACAGTTAGAATCACTCCCCTAGGCTCACATTTAACCCCTTGATCACCCACAGTGTTAACCCCTTCCCTGCCAGTGTCATTATTACAGTAATAGTGCATATTTGTAGCACTGATTACTGTAGTAATGTCACTGGTCCCCCCAAAAGTGTCAAAAATGTCAGTTAGGGGTCCGATCTGTCCGCCGCAATTTTGCTGTCCTGCTAAAAATCGCGGATCGTTGCCATTAATAGTAAAAAAAAAAAAAAACACAATAAAAATGACATAAATCTTTCCTGTAGTTTGTAGATGCGATAACTTTTGCGCAAACCAATCAAAATACGCTTATTGCGATTTTTTTTTACCAAAAATATGTAGCAGAAAACAAATTGGCCTACAATGTTAAAAAATTTTGATTTTGAATTTTTTTTGGGGGGGAATGTTATATAGCAGAATGTGAAAAATATTGTTTTTTTTTTTTTTAGAATTATCGCTCTTTTTTTGTTTATAGTTTATTGTTTATATCTCTTTTTTTGTGGAAAAAATTAAAATCGCAGATGTGATCAAATACCACCAAAAGAAAGCTCTATTTTGTGGGAAAACGCAGTGCCGAATCACAAAAAATGGCCTGGTCATTAAGGGGGCAAATCCTTCCGGGGCTGAAGTGGGTAATTGATGCTAGAAGCTGACGCTAGAAGCTGATTGGTTACTATGCACGGCTGCACCAGATTCTGTGCACACCAGTTTTAGTAAATCTCCCCCTATAAGACCACCATACATTATGTACACAGGGAGACCTAAACTGAGCAATTGTCTATACTGACCTGTGCAGGATTCTAGGAGTTGGAAGGGATCCTGATACATCAGATACAATGGAACACTGAATCTTAAAGCTAAACAGTGTAGTCATAGCAACTGTATAACTGTACAGCGCCCCCTCTATGTACTCCCCGGATGCAGAGAATGATGGAGGGCACACTATACCTGTGTAGGTGCAGCCAGTGACTGGCGATGTCCAGACTCATACTGAGCTGAAACAGCAGAGTGTATGATGGGTAGAGGAGGGACAGGTTCACCAGGAGACACATGGTGGCACAACGGTCAGTCAGCATGTCCAGCATGGCGCCGAACTTGGTTCCTAAGAAGTCAAACATATAACAAGTCATTTAAAGGGACTGTCTATTTCAGCCTTAAAGTGATTGTAAAGTCTCTGGTTTTTTTTTTTTATTAAAAAAATATTATAGTTCCCTTCTCTGTGCAATTCGTTTTTAAACAGAGAAGGCCGGCTCCTCCTCTTCTCAGGTCCCTCTTCACTGCTCCTGGCCCCTCCCTCCTGTTGAGTGCCCCACAGTAAGCAGCTTGCTATGGGGGCACCCGAGCCGAGCCACAGCTCACTGTGTCCGTTCAGCCCCGTCCCCTCTCTCTCCTGATTGGCTAACTGACTTTGATTGACAGCAGTGGGAGCCAATGGCACTGCTGCTGTGTCTCAGCCAATCGGGAAGCAGAGTCTCGGATGGCTGAGGGAGTTGTGGACATCGCTGGATAGAGAGGGGGCTCAGGTAAGAATAAGGAGGGACTGCTGCACACAGAAGGTTTTTTTATCTTAATGCATAGAATGCAGGAGGATAAAAAACCTTCCTGACTTTACAACTCCTTTAAAGCTGCAGTGAAATCTGCTTATATTTTGTCTTCTCTGCCACCCATCAACATACTAAAAAAAACATGAATTAAAAACAGTTTTTAATAAACACCTTATTTTTGCCTCTGTGCTCCTCTATGGAATGTAGAGACTTCATGGCTGGTGGGAGGGGCAGATCATGGCTGGTGGGAGGGGCTGATCATGGCTGGTGGGAGGGGCTGATCATGGCTGGTGGGAGGGGCAGATCATGGCTGGTGGGAGGGGCAGATCATGGCTGGTGGGAGGGGCTTGCAGGGTGCTTTACATACCTTCCTGAAAACATCCCAGCACCCTGCCCCAGCACTCCTCTGAGGAGCCCTCACTCCTGATGCAATCAGTGGGCTGGTTTGTGGGAGGAGTTATGCAAATTTGACAAAATCTTAATGTGCAGATGTCAGTATGGAGGAGTGGCCATTCCTAGACAGACTCCATTTATGTGCAGAACGCTTACATGTGATCTTCTAGATTGTAAGCTCTAATCTGATTCCTCCTGTATTGAATTGTATTGTAACTGTATTGTCTTCCCTCATATTGTAAAGCGCTGCGCAAACTGCTGGCGCTATATAATTCCTGTATAATAATAATAATGTGATGCGGAGTCCCCTTGATTGAATGAAGTGAAACCCAATAAATGAAAGGGGCGGGCTCTATCTGACTTGCTGCAGCTTCTTATTGGGGGGTATTTTCTAAGACTGGAGCATACAGAATCTGGTGAAGCTGTGCATATTAACCAATCAGCATCTAACAGCTTGTTCAGTTAAGCTTTGACAAAAAAAAAAAAAAAACCCTGGAAGATGATTGGTTTCTAATAGAGCTGCACCAGATTTTGCACTCTCCAGTTTTAGTAAATCTCCCCCTGTGAGAAGCTCGCAGTGTGCAGTGAAATCAGAGGAAGCCATTTCAGTCCAGGAGAGGAGCCGCTACAACTATGCAAGACTGCAGGGAGGAGCGGAGGGAGGAATAAATTACAGATAATGGAGGACACAAATCCACCCTTCCTTCTCTGGTAGCAAAGAAAGCAATCTTGTAAAGTCCAATTCATGCCGGTGTTCTAAAATTTTGTCAGACCCATGAAAATTCCGGACCCTCGTGCGAGCCCCGGTGCGCATGCGTGCAAGACATTTTCAAGGTCCGATGAAATTCTAAGACTTAGCGAACAGCTGATTGAGAGGAGGAGGGGCTGAGGTAGGACGCACACACCGCCGTGGGCCTCGGGGTCACTGCTCCGCGCCCTTTCATCCCCGAGACCCCAGCTGTAGGGGAGCATCTTGGCTACCTGCGATACAATTTTGGGGTCTCCAGCATCTTTGGTTCGCCCGTGACAGCAATTTTCCCACGGCGATGTGTGCGTCCTACCGCAGCCCCTCCTCCTCTCAATCAGCTGTTCGCTAAGTCTTAGAATTTCATCGGACCTTGTCTTGTGCGCATGCGCTCCGGGGCTAGCACCAGCTGGGTTATGACGTAGCGTCACCGGAAGTGACAAGGGTCCGGAATTTTCATGGGTCCGACAAAATTTTAGAACACCGGACTGAGGCTTTTATTGGTGGGAGGAGTGGGGGTGGGGGGGTCTGTTAGAATACAGAGTGGGCAGTGTGGTCACACTTTGTTGCCTATTGGACTGCAGTCACAGGAAGACACGCAATGTACAACTACTGTGACAGGAGAGTGGAGGGCAGACTGAGAACAATGGAGGTCCTCAGAACAATGTCTGACTGACGGTCTATTTCTGGGACTCTAAGGATCGGTTCACAGCATAGAAACGCAGTCCAGATGCGTTCCGGATACTTTTCTGTATGCAAGTTTTTGATGCAGTCCAGTGCATTTTCCCCCGTTTTTCTTAACCTTAAGGGCCAGTTCACGCCGCATGCAGTCCAGTGCGTTTTTTTTCTGCACCAAATCTCATGGAAAGTGGGCTATATGGCTTTCAATGGCAAAGTTCACACCAGTGCGTTCCAGTTCCAGAAAAAAAGTAGAACATGCTGCATTTTTTCTGCACTGGACTGTACTGGAACGCGGTAAGAAGCACCAAAAATGCACGGGAACACACGTGTCCTATTTAAGGTTAACCACTTCCCGCCTGTCATATAGCAAAATGACGGCCGCAAAGTGGTTGCTCTATCCTGACTGGGCACTCAAAGCATTGATTACCAGTGCAGACCCTTTGGGGGATGCCACTAGAGCCACCAGGGATGTCCACCAGGGATGCCCACACATGACCACCAGGGAGGGATGCCCATCAGGGATGCCAATCAGTGCTCAGGGAGCCTGTCAGTGCCCTCCTCATCAGTGCTGCCCACCAGTGCCCATCATTGTCATCTATCAGTGCCCATCAGTGCTGCCTATTAGTGCCCATCAGTGCCACCTATCAGTGCCCATCATAATATACACAAACTACATCACAAAATATGGAGTCTCTATGTCCTCTATAAGCCCCCCACCCAAATGTCATCTTGTATGACCTCCCATACATCCCTCTATTCTGGTCCGAGTCTTACCTTGGTTGAGCGCACGAGCTGCGTGCCCATCGAAGGCATCCAGCAGGCCGCTGAGCAAGTAGAAGGTGGAGGCCACCAGGGGCGAGGTTGGCATGAAATAAAAGGCCACGAAGGCAAACAGTATCCGGGCATAGCCTGAGGAGGAGAGGAGACAGCGATAGGGGTTATACTGCACCAATGGAGACATATTCATACCCCTCCCCCCCCCCCCAGCATCTATAAAAGTGCTGGAACAGCCCTGCCTGGAATTGCTTTCACATTACAAGAAGATGCCCTTTACCGCCCTCTACAGTTATACTGCAGCGGGGCAGCCCTGCTGCGTCGAATCATGTACATGTATGTGACTCGGTATTTCCGGGTAGGGGGCGCTGTCGCCTTGGCTGTGCTGCCATATGCCACAGCACAAGCCAATCAGCGGGTCCCAGGCCAATGATTTATGGCTGGAACCCGTCGATCAGCTGAGCGAATAACAGAAGAGAGCCCTGTGTACGTAAAAAACACAGAGCTCTGCACTCTCAGCAGAAACGTGCTGATTCCTTCTCCTGAAAAGCTGGCGCATTGCTTAGTAAAAAAACAACACATAGGCACGCATTTAACCCCTTTATCGCCTTAGATGTTAACCTCTTCCCAGCCAGTGTCATTAGTACAGTATTATCACTGATTGCGGTTTTAAAGTCACTGGTAGTTAGTCAATTGTCCCCCCCCCCCAGTGTCAGTTTATGTCAGTTTTCCCACTGCAATATCACAGTCCACCTATAAATCCCTGATCACCGCCATAACTAGTATAAAATAAAAGAAGTAAATGCAAGTTCCAGTATATAGCTGTTTGTAGACGGTATAACTTTCACGTAGATTAATATACACTTATTGGGATTTTTTTATTTTACCAAAAACCTGTAGTAGAGTAGATTTTGGCCTAAATTTATGAAGACATTTGATTTTATTGGATTTGATTTATGGCAGAAAGTAAAAAATATATATCTTTTTGTTCGGCCGTCCTGCTTCCTGGTTCGCGTCCTCCGGCCATCTGATTGGCCTGAGTGATCACTCCTGCGCATGTGTGCGGGAGACGCCGGTCACTGCACAGCGCTCTTAAGGAAAGGCGCACGGGCGGCCGTTTCATCAACGCATGATGTCATCGGCTGCATGAAATGTAAATATCTACTAAACGGTGCAAGTATAGGAGATATTTACAGTACCTATAGGTCTGATTATAGGCTTACCTATAGCTACAAGTCATTAAAGGGGGTTTACAATAGTCATTGATTGATTGATTTCCGATTTTCGTTTGCCCATTCCAATATTTTGGCCATTGCATATCGGTATCGGCTGATATTGGCCGATATTTTCATACATTTAATAAAACATTTTTTTTTATATTTATCACTTGACAGGTACTCCTTGTGGAGGGATCTGGGGGTCTAAAAGCCTCTTAAAAACTACAGAACACCTCCCTCTACGATATAAGATTAGAAGGGGGAGGTGTTCTGTAGTCCTGTTCCAGGCTGACAACAATGCTGGTTCATAGATGCAGCCCTCTGCAGTGTTATCAGCCCCATTCATCTCTAAGAACTGCAGAACACCTCCCTCTATGATATAAGATTAGAAGGGGGAGGTGTTCTGTAGTCCTGTTCCAGGCTGACAACAATGCTGGTTCATAGATGCAGTACGGTGAGTGAGCCCTCTGCAGTGTTATCAGCCCCGTCCATCTCTAAGAACTGCAGAACACCTCCCTCTATGATATAAGATTAGAAGGGGAGGTGTTCTGTAGTCCTGTTCTAGGGTGACAATGCTGGTTCATAGATGCAGTACGGTGAGTGAGCCCTCTGCAGTGTTATCAGCCCCGTCCATCTCTAATAACTGCAGAACACCTCCCTCTATGTTAGAAAGATTTTAAGGGGGAGGTGTTCTGTAGTCCTGTTCCAGGCTGACAACAACGCTGGTTCATAGATGCAGCCCTCTGCAGTGTTATCAGCCCAGTCCATCTCTAAGAACTGCAGAACACCTCCCTCTAAAATATAAGATTAGAAGGGGAGGTGTTCTGTAGTCCTGTTCTAGGGGGACAACAATGCTGGTTCATAGATGCAGTACGGTGAGTGAGCCCTCTGCAGTTTTATCAGCCCCGTCCATCTCTAAGAACGGCAGAACACCTCCCTCTATGTTATGGAGATGAGGGGGAGGTGTTCTGTAGTCCTGTTGTAGGGTGACAACACTGCTCCTCCATAGATACAGTACACTGAGTAAGCCAATACCGTCCTGCGCTCTCTGCAGTGGTGTCAGCCCCGCCCATCTCTCTGCTCCAGACTACAGAACACCTCCCTCTATGTTATGGAGATGAGAAAGGAGGGGGGTACCAGGGTTACCTATGACCCATCCCCATGGCGTCACACCTATAGAGGGGTAACTATAAAAACACCTCTCTTCCTTCCCATCCCCCGCCGCCGGAATCCCCTCCTCACCGATCAGATTGGGCACGAACAGGAAGATGTTTTCCTCCGCCATCTTTTCCCGTGACGTCACTGACCGGACTCTGCTCCCTGGCAACCAGCTGAGAGTAGCGAGAGAGCGGAGGGGAGAGAGCGCCGCCTGGAGGGCCATAGAGAAGACTAGCTGGGGACGGAGAGGATAGGGAGCTGTGCAGCGACACCTGGTGGCGGAGAGCTGTGTGGGATAAATGAGTGGAATGGAAGGTGTGGTAATGACATGGAAGAGGAGGATAATGAGGCTGATAATGATAGAGAGGAGAGGAGAGTGCAGGAAACAATTATCCATAAGGATTGGAAAAATGAAGTAATGCAGAGAATCATCTGAAGGCCTCATATACACTTCTATTACAGGCAAACTGCGTATATATATATATATATATACTTTATGCCTCAAAGTGCACTTGTTTGTCAGCCTATGTGTCACATCAGGGGGTTATATTTAGGCTCCATTCACATCCAGGCGTTCCGAATCTCTCTGCCCGCGATCCGGAATCACCGCAAATCGCAGGACGCACTTGCGATCCCCGTCATTTCCAATGGCACCCCAGAGAGCTGCGATTTTGCAGGGACTGTCGCCTGACAAATCGCAAAAAAAATCACACAAACAGAATCACAGGGCACATGTCGCTCAAAAAGAGGTTCCGGGAGCGTCCCGCAATTCTGTTTGCATGGTTTTAGGTGAAAATTGCATCACGATTTGGGCGCCATTGGAATTGACAAGGATTGCAAGCGCGTCCCACAATTTGCGGTGATTTCAGAATCGAGGCGATTCCGCCCCCGATCCAGAATGCCTAGATGTGAACGGAGCCGAGCCTCAGCTCTGAAAACGCCAAACAAGACAAATCCCATTCATTTCAATGGTCCCTGCTCACATCTGAGCGTTCTGTCACCTTAAAGCGGAGTTCCAGCTGTGGTAACAAAAAAAATGAAAAGTCAGCAGCTACAAATCCGGTACAAATCCTGAAGCTGCGACTTTTATTATCACTGCACTTACCTGTCCAGGGAGCCCGCAATGTCAGCACCCCAGACGATTTTTGGATTGGCCGCCGCCGACATTCACTCTAAGGGAAACCAGCAATGAAGCCTTCACAGCCGGTTCCCTACTGCGCATGCGCGAAGCACACTGCGCATTCTCACTGGCTCGGCAGCGGGGGAAGGGGAAAAGGGACAGAACTTTCAAGGGACGCTGTCACACGGAAGTGGGGAGGGGGAACCTGTCAAAAACAGGTACCCCCTCCCCCCTGGAAGGGGCCAAATGTGGAACTGGAGGGTGGGCAGGAAGCAGATGAGCAGAAGTTCCACTTTTGGGTGAAAATCCACTTTAATGCCCCTTTCACACTAGTAGACCGTTCAGATCCGCCTGTCCGTTTTTTTGGCGGATCTGAAAGGACACCCCATGCATGTCTATGGGGCAACAGATGTCAGCGGAGACATGTCCGCTGACATCCGATCCGATGCGGTCCGTCAAATCTGGACAGATGGAAACCCTATTTTCCATCCGTCCAGCGGCACACAGCGCGGAGACAGAGCTGTCATCCGCCTGCTCAGAGGCGATCCCCTGCTGAGAAAAATGGAATCCGCCGATGGACGGAGTGTGTGAAAGGGGCCTTAAGCAGATTACAGGCGTGTCACTGCTTTTCATTGGTCACTTGTCAACTCAAAACGCCTGCACAAAAATGCTGCAAAAACGCTGCAAAAGCAGCAACGCCTCGATGTGAACGGAGCCTGAACAAAACACCTGAAGCTCAAAAAAGTACGAGGTACTTTTTGGCAGATTACTGGCGTTTTTTTGGCCCCATACACTTCAATAGAAACACCTGACTTGAGCAGAAAAACGCTCCTAAAACGCTCAAATAGCAGCTCCCCACCCCTGATTTCCTCTCACCTCTCCTCCCCCCAGTGATTTCTATTGGCTAAACAAAAACGCCTGAAGCTGTAAAACGCTTGTAATACACTTCTAAAACGCTTTTTAAAGAGAAATCTATTGTTGCTGGGATGGATCTATTGTTGCTTTAGGATCTGCTGTTAGTTTGTTGGCTCTAATGGTTTTGCTGGGGGGATTTTTTGTTGCTGAGATCTGTTGTTGCTTGGTTGGATCTATTGATAGTGCTGGGGGTCTATTTTACTGCTTTCTTGTTATCATAAACACATTGCATACAAATCATTTAGTAACACAAAATGATGCTTGGTTTTGTATTCTCTAAAAGGGGCGGTACTGGGAGGTGGGTAGGGGGTGGAACCTAGGAACGATGCTCAGAGGTGGGTAGGGGGGCGGGGACAAGGGGTGGCTTGGAAAAGGGGGTGTACCTGCACCTATTCTCTGAGAAAAAAAAGCCCTGGGGAAAATTAGGAATCTGCAAAAAAGAAATCTGATGTCATCCTTATGTATAGTTTGTGTGGAGGGTAATTTTTTTTTTTTCCCCCCTGAAAGGTGCCAAATGTGGCACTGGAGGGGGGGGGGGGGAGCAAATAAGCGGAAGTTCCAATTTTGGGTGGAACTCCGCTTTAAGACTGATTCTGGCTGGTAACTAAGTGAAGGTCAGTTGTGGGTTAAATGTGTATCTAAAGCTAAAAGACTTAGAACATCTGTCAGGTTTTTAATAATGGCTAGGGATGGGCTCTGCGTTCGAGTCAAACATCAGCCGTTCGTAGGTTTGCTGAACACACAAACAAATGGGGCGCTCGGTGGGAAGTTCGCCCGCCAATGAGCACCCCCATAATGCAATCGCAGTGCATTGATTGCCGATGATTGGCCAAACATGCACCTGAGCTATATGCTTTGGCCAATCACAGCACAATGTACTGTGAGAGCCATGATTGGCTAAAGGCAGAGTGCCTTTGGCCAATCATGGCTGAGGGGGTAAGTCCACACCCCACACTATATAAGGCTGCTTACCCGGCATCCGTGTATAGTATGTGACAATGGAGGTTAGGCAGGTAGTTAGTGGATAGTGGGTTGAGTTAGTTTAGTGCAGTGTACAGGCATACCCCCCTTTTAAAATGTTTTGATATGTTGTAGTCCTGGGTGCCCTCTCAGTGCTCCCCAAGTTTTGTGTCCTTGTCACTTATAGTTTGGGAGCAGTGCCATGTCAAGCTGACCAAGATTTCCCAAAGACGCCAATGTTAAAGACGGGGAGCAGTGCCATGCCAAGCTGCCCGAGATTTCCTATAGACATCAACGAGCACTGAAAGCTAAAAATTGGTCTGGGCAGGAAGGGGGTGAAAGTGCCCTGTATTTAAGTGGTTAAGAGGAACCCTATGACAGAATATGAAAAATGCATTACAGACCCTTATCCATGCATGCACCCTGGCAGCCCAGGAAAGGGGGGGGGGGACAATACCAGGCTTGTCCTCAACATGGGGAGGGTGTTTTGGGGGGCATGTTGATGGGGACAAGGGCCTCTTCCCTACAACCCTGGGCTGTGGTTGTGAGGGTCTGCAGGTGGGGGCTTATCGGAATCTGGAAGATCCCCCCCCCCATCTGAATGGGTATCGGGGACCCATTCACCAAAAAAGTGCAAAAAAAAAGTAAAAACTACAGGAAACCAGTCATTAAAAAGAAAAAAAAAAATAGTGTCCCTCAATGTAAATCCATCGTCAATCATGACGCCTGCCGCATTTGCCGACCCAAAAAATAGAAAAAAATAAAAAAGACTTTGCCTCCTAAGAGGCTACCCGCCATATGCCCAGTCTTCGGCTTTGACAGCTCTTTTATAGGCAAGGGGCAGGGCCACCTGGCTATGTCACCCAATGGTACTGCCCCTTCTGACGTCACATCACATCACGTGACCTCAGAAGAGGGCGATGCCACTAGGTGACGTAGCTGGGTGGCCTCGCCCCTTGCCTATAAAAAAACTTAAAAGCCTAAGAGTGGGCATACGGCGAGTAGCCTCTTAGGAGGCGAAGTGTTTTTTTGCCCTTTTTTGGGTCGGCGGGCGTCAAGATTGACGATGGATTTTCATGGAGGGAAACTATTTTTTTTTCCTTTTTAATAAAGGACTTGTGAAAAACTGTTTCCTGTGGTTTTTACTTTTTTGGTGAATGGGTATGGGTACGATGTACCCGATACCCATTCACCTAGAGGGGGCCGAGATCTGGGGACCCCCTTGTTAAAGAGGGCTTCCAGATTCCGATAAGCCCCCCCACCCGCAGACCATGAAAAACCACAGCACAGGGTTGTCGGGAAGAGGCCCTTGTCCCCAACAACATGGGGACCAATTGCTTTGGGGTGGGGGAAGTAGAGCCCCCCGCCCCAAAACATCCACCACCCCATGTTGAGGGCATGTGGCCTGGTATGGTTCAAGAGGGGGGGGGGGGCGCTCGCTCATTCCCCTTCCTTTCCTGACCTGCCAGGCTGCATGCTCGGAAAAGGGTCTGGTATGGTTTTTGGGGGGAACCCACGCCGTTTTTTTTTTTTAATCCATACCAGACCCAAAGGGCCTGGTATAGACTGGGGGAGGGGGGGGAACCCTACGCCATTTTTTTTATCTGTATTGCTAGGAGTCTACATTACAGCCACAAGCAAATTTAAATTACTAGTACATTTTTTCTTTTAGAAAATTGCTGCAGCAGGCTCCATACATCGTACTGATGCGCCACTTTACAGTCACGATATTTAAAGGAATTTTTCATTTTTATTGTTTCACTTTAAGCCTCATTAAAATCACTGCTCCTGTAAAAATTATTGTTTAAAAATTATTTTTTGCATTGATACATGTCTCCCAGGGCAGTACCCTGAACCCCCATACACTTTTTATGGCAATAACTTGCATATAAGCCTTTAAAATTAGGACTTTTGATTTTTCATGTTCCTGTCCAATAGACTTTAATGGAGTTTGCATGTTCGCTAGAACTTTTTCCCTGTTCGAGATGTTCTGGTGCGCACTGAACAGGGGGGTGTTTGGCCCATCCCTATTATTGGCTGTGAGATTCACCCTTTTATTCTGTCCAGGGTGACCAGTGTCTTCCAATAGGGGACGTCTGTTCCAGATGATCCCCTGGCAAAGGGTGTTTCCTTTTTATTTCCTTACTTGACCCAAAATGAAAAAAAAAGGAAAGTTTTGGTTTTAGAATAAGGAACCCTAGGCAAATAAAAAAAATAATCCAGTTATACATTTTAAATGTATCTTTAATCACAGCTAATATAAATACCCACATCTGTCTGTACATTATCTCTCCTGCAATCCCCTACAAAGAAGTCCCCAGACTCAAAGGGAGGAGCCAGTCAAGCTTTGTTGTCATGTACATGAGTTGACAGCCTAAAGTAGGGCCAACACGTAGTTTTTTTTTTTTTTCAATCGATCAGCAGGTTGAATGGAGAAAAAATAAATAAAATAAATCACAGATGCCCAAACCCACACAAACCATGTGGATCTCTCCAGTTGCGCTACTGCATTCTGACAGCGAGAGCTCCCAACCTATCAGAATACACAGATCAGCGCTGCAGCCACTGGCTGCATGCTTGATTAAATGTTGGTTTTCCAGCAGAACCGTTCACAAGGAGCCGGTCTAACAGCTGCCAGGTTTGAAGAACAGAGAGCCGTATGTATCACAATTCATCCAGTTCCTGCTGAACCGTCAGTACGTGTATACCCAGTTTAACACATAGAGCAGGATAGCACACATGGATATTATCATTTGCTCAGTCACTGTCCAATCACAGGCTGGCAGAGGAAAAGTGACTCAGAATGCAGAGCCTCAGCGGCCAATTATCCTACTGATCTGAATCAGATTTCATGTTAGGATGTTAAAGCTGAACTCCAGGCAAACGGCTAAATACTACAGATGGGATACATATATGGTAGCGGTTTTACATGCCCTGAGATTTACACAGCCCTGTCTGGCAGGGTAGGGGACCAGATTTTATTTTATTTTCCCTGTGACAGTTAGGCCCCTCTCACACGGGCGGTGCGCCCGACAGACTCCGTTTTTCTCAGCGGGGATCGATCCGCCGATCCCCGCTGAGCAGGCGGATGACAGCTCCGTCTCTGCTCTGTGTCCAGGGACGGAGGTGTCAGAGCCCCACTCTGCTCTATGGGAGATTGGGTGAAAACGGCCTGCCTGTCCGGGTTTCCATCCGTCCGGATTTCACGGACAGGATCGGATTGCGCGGGTGTCAGCGGAGATGTCTCCGCTGACATCCGCCGCTCCATAGGGCTGCAGGGAGCATCTGATCAGGTCCGCCTGAAAAACTGACAGGCAGACCGGATCAGAAAGCCCATGTGAAAGGGGCCTCAGGTAACATTTGCAGATCGTGTCCCTCATCAGCAGGGCAGTCAAAAGGAAAAGCAGCACACTGATTAGCTCATCTCTCTACTCCCTTCTGTTCCTTGTTAGCACGTGACTACTACAGCACAGTTGATTGGCTCTCTATGCTGCTCCTTCCTTCTTCAATCTGGGCTTTGCTGTACAGGGAACGCAAGCAACTGATATTGGGTCAAATTCAGGTTTTTGCGCTGCTTTTATTTATAACATAAATGTATTAGGATTTTTGTACAATCCTTTTCTTGGAGTCCTTTGAGGTACACAGGAAGTCATACATACAGGAAGATTGGGCAACAGCAAATATGGACTCATAGAAAAGGATTTATCAGTGAGTACAAAAATCCTATATTTTTTTTTCTCATCCATTAAGGGATGCACTCAGGGCCGGTGCTAGACTATTTTATGTCCTAGGCAAGACCAGCTACTTGCGCCCCCTCCCAAAAAAAGGGAAGGGGTTAAAAACTCCTCTATGTGACCCTGATCTGATGGTTCCTCCATTTTATGCTGTCATACCCAGTGACCCCCATATTCCTCCATTTCACACCCGGGGACCCTAATGTCCCTCCATGTCACACCCAGGGACTTTGATGTTTTTCCATGTCACACCCTGGGACCCCAATATTACTCCATGTCATGCTGTCATACCCACTGACCCCGATGTCAGATCCTGATGTTTTTCCATGTCACATTTTGGGACCCTGATGTTCCTCGGTGTCACACCTGGGGACCCCAATCCCCAATGGCACACCCAGGGACCCCAATTCCTCATGGCACACCTGGTGACCCCAAACCCCTGTTAAACGCGGTGGCTCCTGGTGGAGGGAAAAGCAGCAGACAGAGAGCTCCGCACGTCTTTCATCACCAACCTCCTCAGACCATTCTGGTGCCCCGTCGCTTCTGCCCCAGTAAAGGTTCTGCCCTCCAGTGCCAAGCTCTGGCTCAGGTTCAGCTCTCCTCCGCTCCCTGCTTAATATCGACCCAGGGAAATAAACGGCTGCCTACCAGCTCAGTGCAGAGAGTCTCTTACTGCCTGGGGTTAAGGCCACTCAGCTCCACCTATAGAGGATCATCATGCAGGAAGCACTCTGGGGGGCTCCCTTCTTGCCTTCTGGGGCCCCTCCAACAGTGGTGGAAAGCCAGGGCCTGGTAGTTCCACCACTGCCCAAGACACTTGGCATCTTCCGCTGTCCCTCCCCCCCACCTCCGCCCCTCGCCTCAACTCACAATAATCATTCATGATGGAGAATTCATGATGGAGAGAGAGTGCCGTCTCCTGGCTGCACCACTAGGTGGCAATGCGCCCTAGGCGGCTGCCTAGTGGAAGCACTGGCCCTGGATGCACTGTACCATATACTGTCAGGATGTCAAAAAGCAGTCCAACTGAGGGGTGGGCAACTGCAAACAACCACTAACAGGCCCAATGTGAACAAAACTGGGGACTGTTTGTAGCTCAAAAGCTGCATAAAAGACTAACATCTGCAGCTGGCCCGGAAGAGGTTGACCCCCCCCCCTCAAATGTGGGAGCAAAAGAGCAGAACCAGATAGTGATAGAACAGGTCCTGAGCCTGATGCAAGAAAACCAGCAATACTCACACTAATGAGGAGATGCACTGTGGGGGGAACCCGTAAACATGGGCCACAATATGGAACTGACCTACTTGAGCCAACCAGTGAATGGAACAGTTTCCCAACAGGAAGGACTTGCGGCCTCAGTATGAGCAACACATGAACTGGGATACAACAGATTAACTGAATATGATCTCCAGGTGGTCTTCATAAACTGGAAAGGACTAACAGCCTCAGTTTCCCTAAACCCTAGGAACAAGGAGAAAGGGGGTACATCACTAGTAAAACTGCAAGAGTAGACATCCAACTCACCAGAGCAAGGGCTGCACAAAAAGAATCCTGAGAATGGCTGATTTAGGGTTAACGCCAAGGTGTGACCAGTGGTCCCTGTACCCACACTGAGTCAGCATGGTCAGTAGGGAAGACAGTTGCCTCTGGGTCAACACTAAGGTAGAACTTGCCTTAAATAGCGTGCCTATCCTAAAGCTTCACAGAGTCAGAGTATTATATGCGTTCTGCTTCTCCAGATCTAACCATACTTTGGGATCTTGAGAAACAGACAGAAGTCTTATCAGGATGGCAGAAGAAGGGCCTTCTTTACGAGCCTGCAAAAACAGTCAAGGAAGAAAGGGCTTAACCCGGGTGAAGAGGTCCCATTCAGTTAATAAAGCACTCACTGTAAAGAAGGCTATAGACAGTCTTTTTTTTTTCGTTGAGCCACATATACAAGGTGGAAGGAGGAATTCCCCCGTACAGGGGTACTGAATTCTGACAGTGGGACTATCTGCTGTCAGAAAACACTGAGCAGTGGCTGCAGGTGCTGATTGACAAAAGTTTTCCAGCATGATCATTCAACAGAAGTTTTCTTTTGAAAAGGAAGAGCCACACATGGATCAAAAGTCAGCTGGTCCCCGCTAAACGAGCCAAATTTTTATCAGTCTATGACCAGCTTTACTGGTAGAGGATATCTGTATCAGGAATCTAACTTTTTCAGCATGCGATCCTCTGGAGAACAGTTCTTGGTGACTTCTGGACATGGAAGAGCGAGCCTTGCACCAAGGTGTGTTTAGGATTCTGCACTGTCGAAGGGTCACATAATACCCAGTATAGCTCTTCCAAGACCAAAAGTCACCATCTGGAAGTATTTGTCCTCCAGAGAATTGCACTTGACAGGAGCAGGATTAAAACCAACTCTTATCACAAGAGTTCCTGTTACAGTAAGGGAACGTGAGTAGCTCGACATTGTCCACCGGTGTCCCTCTCAGGATACCTGCCCAGGGAATGACCCCACAATGTGAGAAGGACCACCTGTTCCTGAATCCCAGAAAGCAATCCAGAAGACAAGATGTCTCCATTAAAAGGAGCTTCGTGAATGTGGGAAGAGGGGGGGGGCTTTAAAGATGTCCCTCGATTCATGTCTTTCCCTCAATGGCCAAGGAACAGATAACTCCCAAAGGAGAGGGGCATGAGGGCAAACATGCTAAAGACCCTTTAAGTAAAGAACCACACTGGTTTAAACTGCCTGCTGACAAAGAAAAGTTACCAGCATCACTTCCAGTCAAACCTTGGAGGCCCATCAGGGAGGTTTTGTCCAATAAGGCTTGAAGTGACTGATCTTTCCACAGGAGGTCATATGAGTGTCCCAAAAAACACACACACTAGGGCAGAATCAACACCCTGAAGAACACTAGTGTTCTGTGCAGGGACGAGAATAAGTCTGGGTGTGTGGGGTGAGAACGATAAGTCAGAGGCCTGTTGGGACTGGTACTGGTCCTGGGAGGGACAAGAGTAGCTGAAGAACGCTAGAGGCTAGGGATACATTTGTAAATTTGAAGGGGTGCTCTCTGCACCTGAACGTCTGAAAGGCAAACTACCCAAATGTCCACAAGAGTCCCACCACATAGAAGAGTGGAGGCACACCCTAATGCTGAAGATTTTAGAAGGATTAGCAGGTTTTTTGCTTCTACCCATTGTGGTCAGGTGAAAAACTAGGCTTTACAGGACTGAGTTATATCCTCTTCAAAAGTAGATAAACAAGAGAGAGAGGGACTAAGCCGAACTTTCCTTAAATTTCTTACACTGCAGCAGGAGAACACTTTGACCTCAAGTCATATTCTTGATGATAATGTCAAGGTTATGACCGAAGAGATAATGTCCCTAGACGACCAAACAAGTCATGTGCTCCTTGGATACATTTGCCTTCAAAAACCATAACAGGTCCATACAAGACACACAAGCCCGGATTATTCTGGAAGGCCATCACAGCTGAAGCATCGGGCTCCAACCATCCGTTTCACATGCTCTATGACAAAAGGGCCCACTGCCGCTATTGAAAGATCCCTTTTAAGAATATTTATTTCATTGTGCTGCAGTTTGACCATTTAGGTTTACAGCTAGAACAGGGCGAAGGGCAGAGACTATGAGCAAGACCTGGGCTTTAAAGCAGGGTTAGAATCCATGAAGACAATAATGCCCTCTACTGGCCAAGTGTCTTCTCTGTCAAGCTGGGTCACTAGAGGGTCCACCGTAGGTATAAACCACTGTTTAACAAACTCCCTTCCAAATGAGAATAGATTTAGTAATTTATAAGGGGGATTCTTGGACCTGTCAGTGTGTTTCCAATCCTCAGGGGGAATGCTTACAATAAGGGGTACAATAGGAAAGTCTTTGCAGCTGTAGGAGTTCATAAAGACTCAAGACTGTAGAGAGCAAGCTGATCTCTTGCAATTCTGAGTAAATAGCAGAAGACCGTGATTCCTTAAAAACAATCTCATCTGTGAGAGACTAAAGAGACCCTGAATCTGTGTCAGATATAATGATTGCAACCGGTGGCACAGCCTCTTCTAAGGGGAGAGCGGAGATCTATTCTGCAGGAGCATAGGTAAACTTAGAGCCTCTGCAGTCAGCACCAGCGAGGAAATGGGTGAATTCGGACACAAAACCTTGTGTGACTGCAATAGACGCACCTAGCAATAGGGCCAGGTGGAGACTAAGGAGGACTCCAATGAGGTAAACCAAAAATCTAGAGAAACAAGATTCCAGATAGCAGACATCAGAATTCTCAGAAAAAAAGGAGTAAAATGTTCCCCAGAACTTCTAGGGGAGTTTGATTTGGGGTCTTCTGTTACAGAGCTACTGTCCTCTCTACGTCTGGATACAGACATATTACGACAACGTGATGGTCATTCAATGGACGCAAGGCCTTGAGTACTCGGAAAACCCACACAACTGCTCACCCGAGACGGTTGAAGGCCAGCAAAGTCACTGTAGATGGGTTGTAGTAATGGCCTAGAGATTGGAGCTCTATATGGCTGCCTGCAAAGCAGCAGCAGGTGATGCTTCCTCAACATTGAATTGGGGGGGGGGGGGGGTGTGGAGGATAGCATGGAGCACACAACATTCTAACTATTGGATATCAGCATTCAGTCACTTAGCATTAACCTCTTTTTGGGACAAGAGTGTCTGAAAGCAGAATATTTAAAGCTTCTACGGCTCAATTTGATTGGCCCACTCACAAAGTGAGTCTTTTTACAAAGGGAAAGTGCAGAGGCAATGCCAATAGCTCTGGACCTGGAAAACGCTACACAGCTATTTATTTATAGAACTGGGTCTGGAAAGTGCCTAACTGCAGAACCCAGTGTCTGAAGGAAACTTTTAGGCTAGCCCCAGACATCCAGACCAGCGTGGTCAGGGTATAGAACTCTAAAGCAGGGGTCTCCAAACTGCGGCCTGTGGGCAGAAAGTAGCCCTTTGCTTGCCTTTATCCGGCCCTTGGAGCACTATTGCTTTCACTGACACCAAAGACAGGGCACTATTCCTCTCCCTGACACCAACAATGGGGTACTATTCCTCCCACTGATACCAGAGATAGGGAACTAATTATACCACTGACACCAATGATGGGGCACTATTTCTCCCACTGACACCAATGATGGGGCACTATTTCTCCCACTGACACCAATGATGGGGCACTATTTCTCCCACTGACACCAATAATGGGGCACTATTCCTTCCACTGACACCAATGATGGGGCACTATTCCTCCCACTGATACAAGAGATAGAGAACTAATTCTTCCACTCACACAAATTATGGGGCACCATTCCTTTCACTGACACCAATGATGGGGCACTATTTCTCCCACTGACACCAATGATGGGGCACTATTTCTCCCACTGACACCAATAATATACATTTTTTACTCCCACTGACGACCAAGCTTATGGCATTGTTTACTCCCACTGATGCCAGGGCATTTTCTACTCCTACTGGCCAGTCTGGTCCCCTTAAAGTCTATAAACTGGCCCTTTGTTTTGAAAGTTTGGAGACCCCTGCTATAAAGCTAAACTGGGGAAATAGCTCCAATTATGGAGACCAGCTCAAGCAGCAATGTAGTGGGGAATCTTGACTTAAGAAAGCAAAATTACAAAACAAAAGGCTGCTAGAATAAAATGGTTAGACTTTTCCCTGCAAAGCTGAATACACCCATTTTCAGGAGAATACTAGCAATGTGTTTGATAGTGTCCAATCCTCCTGTAGCCAGCTATATAACCTGACAGGTTATGACTGTGTCCTTCATTGGACAAGAAAGCAAGAGCTGCAATAATTTGTGTCTTATTTGTCTGAAGTTCAGCTTTAAACTGTGTGCAACATTAGTCTCCAAATTATGGCCCTCCAGTTGTTCAGGAACTACAATTCCCATCATGCCTAGTCATGTCTGTGAATATCAGAGCTTTACAATGCCTCATGGGACGTAGTTTGGCAACACCTGGAAGGCCGTAGTTTGGAGATCCCTGGTGTACATAGTCACATAGGTGTTAGGGTTAAATAAAGATAACAGTCCATCTAGTTCAACCTGTGTAAGTGTGTGTGATTTGTGTCAATATAATTTCCCATATCTCTGTATATTGCGTTTACTAAGATGCCCATCTCAGAGTTTTTTTTTTCAAACCATAGACACTTCCTGCTGACACCACTGATTGTGGAAGGGAGTTCCACATACTTACCGCTCTAACAGTAAACAACCCCCTACGCAGTTTAAGGTTGAACCGCTTCTCTTCCAATTTCAACGAGTGGCTGCATGTCTTCTTAAGCTTTCTGAAATAGTTTACTCCCTTAGCTGGAATCACCATTGAGGTATTTGTATACCACTATCAGATCTCTCAAGCGTTTCTAATCCAGGGAGAATAAGTTTAATTGTTGTAGTCATTCCTTGTAATGGAGGTCCTCCAGTCCCCTTAGTAGCTTTGTCGCCCTCCTCCAGTTCCAGAGGATTCTTGCAGGTATGAGGGAAAACTACATATAGGGTATAAAACTGGATTTTTTTTTTTGCTTGGAGTTCTGTTTTACTGTTTCCTCCAACAGGCCAGTTTTGAAGTACAGTTTATTCCTAGCAATAAAGTCCATACCCCCCCCCCCCATGAGTTTCATGACACAGAGGCAAGATTCCATTCCAGTTTAATCCTTTAATATCCAACATTTTTGTCATGTAAAGTCTCTGAAATCTTTACAGCCACCAGGTCAGCAGGGGGACACAAAGTTCTTCCATCCTGCTTCATACTCTCTTCCAAAAAATAAAATAAAAAAAATGGCAAAAACAAAAAAACAAACCCTAGGCTCTTGGCCTGAGACGCCCCCAAGGGGATATTGAGTAGTTTTTTTTATTGTTTTAATACATTCCTTAATAGTTGTCTTTTTATTACATTTTTTTTTAATCTTATCTATTTAAAAAAAAGAGAACTGTAACACGCACCCAATCTCTCGCACACTTGCGGCACACAGACTCACAACCGCCCCTCAAAAAAAAAAAACCCAGTGACAACATCATTAAAATGATACAGCGACTGAACATATAATAAAAGGGACTAAAAAAAACCCAAAAAATATATGTAGGCATTTTACCCAATAAAGTGCTAGAAAAACAAGCTGTGTGATCTTCTACCACAGATGGGGTGAAATACTTGGGCAGTTCAAGGGTCTTAACCAAGAAAAATATGAACCAATAATTAGGGAGGGGTGGAGTTAAAGTTTTATGTACATGGGGCTTCGCCCGGCGCCAGCAGGGTAAAGAGGAGTGGTGTTTTGTAACAAATGGAATTTAAATAAAGTTTTGAAAGTGAAGAAAACATGGAAGGGTGCAAAGAGATAACTGATCAGGGTAATAGATTAGGGGTTGGAGAGGAAAAGTCATATTGACAGAAGCACAGGTTAATGGCAAGGGACAGAGGCTTCAACCTAGCGCGGGCAGGATGGGGCAATAAGTGAAAGGTTCAGGAATAGGATAGGTGGGAGCCATTAGAAAGCTGGGAAGTGACACTGGTGCTTCGGCTCAATCCCGACTCAGATGGGCCACCAGTGGGTCCTCTCCTCAGGGGCTGGGGGCTATTACGGAGCAACAGGAGGCCGGCCCGGCCGCTGGAGGAAGAAGACGGCGAGGCGGAGGAGGAAGAAGAAGAGGAGGAGGAAGGCAGGGCAGAAGAAGAGGAGGAACCCGACGGGTGCAAACCCCAAGAGGAGGACGGAGGTGCGAGTAGTGTCGGTTGGCGCCAAAGCTGGGGAGCCCCTGTGTTTTGTACACCATGACTCCAGTGTGAGCCGCTGCGGGGCACGGGGCGGGAAGGCCAGCCTGGAGGGGGGGCCGGGTAGCCCTGGTTGAATGCCTCAGCGGGAATGCCAGTGAGTGCCATGTTGCTGAACCCCAGCCGCATGCTTTCAGAGTCAAACGCTTCAATCTCCCGGGCTTGGCGTTCTAGAAGGCTTCGGATGCGCTCCGAGCGCTCGCTCTGCAGTGCCAACATCTCCTCTTCTATCTGTAGAAACAGCAGTAAGTAAGTACCCAGAAAAAAAAACACTGACAACCTTCCCCAATGCCCAGGGACAAGCCTTACCCTCTGCTCCAGCAAGGCCCGTCGGATGGACACCCGCTGCTCCAGTTCTTTGATCTCTCGCTCATGCTGTGCCTCCGTGTGAATCTTGATCTTGCTCTGATAGGCGTTCAGAAGTTCCAACTCCTTCTGAAGCTGAATCCGCAGCTCCTGGTACTCTGCCTCCTGTGTTTCATCCAGCCGCAACTAGCAAAGAAATTTAATTCAGTCAGATTCTAAATAACCCAACATGGTATTTCACAAGCCTTTACATTTTTCTACATATTTACAAACAGGCCTAACTATCCAACAGCCATATATATTGTCCAAGGAGAGCTTCAAACGATGTCCAAGAGTTCAATGTTTTAAATTTAAAAAACTGGTTCATGGGAGGAAAAAAGCCAACGTGTTTTCAAGGGCAATTTCAGCATTTTAAATACTTTGAAGTGCAGAGGATGGGTTTGGTGTCTTTCAGATCCCCGATCCATCCATAAAGAGTACCTGTCACTGCCTATTACTGTCACAAGGGATGTTTACATTTACAGCAATAAAAGTGATCAGATTTATTATTTTTTTTTTTTAAAGTGTTAAAAATAAAAGAAAATAAAATAAATAGGAAAAAAAAAATGTTAAAGCGCCCCCGTCCCCGTGAGCTTGCGCACAAAAGAAAACACATATGTAAGTCGCACCCACAAATGTTTAAACCACACATGTGAGGTATCGCCGCGATCGCCAGAGCAATACTTCTAGAAAAAGACCTCCTCTGTAACTCTAAACTGGGAACCGTTAAAAAATTTTTAAAGTATCGCCTATGGAGATTTTTAGGTACCGCAGTTTGTCGCCATTCCAGGAGTGTGCGCAGTTTTAAACCGTAACATATTAGGGATCTATTTACTCGGTGTGACATCTTTCACAATATACAAAAAAATTGGGTTAACTTTACTGTTTGGTTTGTTTAAATGCAGTAAAATATATATATTTTTTTTAAAAAAATGTGTTTGAAAGACCACTATGAAAATACATGACAAAAAATATTGCAACGACCGCCATTTTATTCTCCAGAGTCTTTGCTAAAAAAAATATATATGTTTGGGGTTTCTAGCAAAAAATACTGATTTTAACTTGTAAACAACGTGTTAGAAATAGGCCTGGTCTTTAAGTGGACTTAATGAACCAATTTAAGCAAATACCAGGTAGATCTGTACTGTGGTTTTCTGCTTGAAGTTTCAGAAGGTAATACCAGTGATAAGAAGTTCAGCATCTTTGATAACATTCCAGAGCTCTGATGAAATGTAAAGTGAGGAAAATAATTATTTGATCCCCTGTAGATTTTATAAGTTTGCCCAATTACAAAGAAATTAAGGGTCTATAATTTTTTATCATAGGTGTATTTTAAATGATAGAGACAGAATATCTACCAAAAATCCAGAAAACACACATAAAACAAATGCTATAAATTAAGTTGCAGTTCAGTGAGTAAAATAAGTATTTGATCCCCAAGCAAAACATGACTTAGTACTTGGTGGAGAAACCCTTGTTGGCAGAAAGCCTTGTAGGTTTCTTGGCAACTCGAAGTTTAAGTTCCCTCCATAAATTTTCTATAGGATTAAGGTCTAAAGACTGACTAGGCCACTCCATGACCTTAATGTGCTTCTTCTTGAGCCACCCCTTTGTTGCCTTGGCGGTATGTTTTGGGTCATTGTCATGCTGAAAGACTCATCCTTGACCCATCTGCAGTGTTTTGGCCGAGGGGAAGAATGTTCTAATCAAAGATTTTACAATACATGGCCCCATCCATTGGCCCTTGAATGCGGCAATGGCGTTGTCCCGTTGGAAGATGAATCTTTGCCCCAGTCTCAGATCCAGAGCAGGTTTTCATCAAGGATGTCTCTGTACATTAATGCATTTATCTTTCCCTCAATCCTGACTAGTCTCCTAGTTCCTGCCGCTGAAAAAACTCCTACAGCATGATGCTGCCACCACCAACCTTCACTGTAGGGATGGTATTGGCCAGGTGATGAGCAGTGCCTGGTTTCCTCCAGACATGACGCTTTCCATTCAGGCCAAACAGTTCAATCTTCGTGTCATCAAACCAGAGAACTTTGTTTCTCATGGTCTGAGAGTCATTCAGGCCGCTTTTACTGAGGATTGGCCACTCTACCATACAGGCAGAGATGGTTGTTCTTCTGGAAGGTTCTCCTTTCTCCACAGAGAAACACTGGAGCTCTGTCAGAGTGACCATCAGGTTGTTGGTCACCTCCCTAACCAAGGCCCTTCTCCCCCGATCGCTCGGTTTGGATGGGTGGCCCACTCTAGGAAGAGTCCTGGTGGTTTCAAACTTCTTCCATTTACAGATGATAGAGGCCACTGTGCTCTATGGCAGTGGTCCTCAACCCTGGCCTACAGGGCCCACTAACAGGCCAGGTTTGCAAGATAACTGAAATACATCCCATGTGATATCATTTGCTGCTCAGTGATTGCAGTACTCTAGTCTGCATCTCCCCAAGGCAATACTCAAAATCTGGCCTGTTAGTGGGCCCTGAGGACCGGAGTTGAGGACCAGTGCTCCATGGGACTGTCAATGCTGCCAACATCTTTCTGTACCCTTTCCCAGATCTGTCTGATAGCTCTATAATCAATTCCTTGGACTTCATGGCTTGGTTTGTGCTTTGACATGCATTGTTAACTGTGGGATCTTATATAGACAGGTGTGTGCCTTCCCAAATTATGTCCAATCAACTGAATTTACCACCGGTGGACTCCAATCAAGTTGTAGAAACATCTAAAGGTAGATCAGCGGCAACAGGATGCACCTGTGCATTATGTTAAATGTCATGGCAAAGACTGTGAATGCTTATGTACATGTGCTTTTTTTTTATTTTTAATACATTATTTTTAATACATTTGCAAAGATTTCAAGCAAACTTCTTTCACAATGTCATTATGGGGTATTGTTTGTAGAATTTTGTGGAAAATAATGAATTTAATCAATTATGGAATAAGGCTGTAACGTAAGAAAATGTGGAAAAAATTAATCGCTATGAAAACGTTCCAGATGCACTGTAGATCAGCCATTCTCAATCAGGGTACTGTCGAACCCTAGGGTTCCTTGAACTGAGGCTCATTTAATGGTGCCTGCATATTTCTGGGGCCAATGCCACTTTTAAGAGCCAGGAGCATGACACCAATCATCTATTTAGGTGTCTAGAAGGGGGACATTCATCCCAATGATGGACTGGTTTAGGTGTTCCCCCTAGACCTGGAAATTATTTCAAGGGATACAGAAAGACAATGTCTTGGGATACACATACCATAAGAAATTAAGGATTAGGAGAACATCATGCAAAAGACAGATACGTACTGCCTGGGTGGAGAGCATCTCATTAATGCTGTGGTCATACTGCTCAGCCAGGATAGCCAGCTTGCGGGTCTGCTCATCCTTCAGCCTCTTCAGGATGCTCTTGTGCTCACTCTTGGGTGTGGTCTCCAGTAGGTGGTTGCGGAGCGCCTTGTACTGCCTGGTCTGGATCTTACAGGTGTCCTGGAATTGTCGCTTGATCTGCAGCTCCTTGGACTGGAGACAGAAGAGGAGGTGTGTAGAGGGAAAAGTAGAAACATGGAAAAGGGGATAGGGAGGAATGAGAGGAGGAAAGGAGAAGAACAAGGACAGAAAAGAATGTCAATCCCACCTGCCACACACAGGTCATAGTTACACTAAATAATTGAGAACAAGACATTGGTCAATTAAGTACAACTACTCAGACTCTAGCAGTTCTGGTCCACAGAGAAAAGCAAAATACATGCCCCAAGGACATGTTTTACCTCCAACCCAACAACAGCATTGGATCTACTTCCTGGATCATTTGTATATTATTATTTAAAAAAGATAACTAAGTGGGTCCTATATGTAATAGGAAAACCATCTCGTTCTTTGGAAAAATTGTAATGATCGATCTTGGTATCACAGTACCCATTTCTTGAAGTTTAACCACTTTACCACCGGAGGATTTTGCTGTCTTACGTCCAGGCCACTTTTTGCGATTCGGCACTGTGCGACTAACTGACAATTGCGCGGTCGTGCGACGCCGTACCCAAACGAAATTTACGTCCTTTTTTTCCCCACAAACAGAGCTTTCTTTTGGTGGTATTTGATCACTTTTGCGATTTTTACTTTTTGCGCTATAAACAAAAAAAAGAGCATAAATTTTGAAAAAATAATATTTTCCACATTTTTTTATATGAAATTCCCCCCCCCCCCCAAAAAAAAAATGTAAAAATCTAAATTTTTTAAAATTTTTGGTCAATTTGTTTTCTGCTACCTATGTTTGGTAAAAAAAAAAAAAAAAAAAAAAAAAAAAAAAAAAAATCACAATAAGCGTATTTTGATTGGTTTGCGCAAAAGTTATTGTGTTTACTAAGGGAAAGATTTGTGTCATTTTTGGTGTTTTTTTTTTTTAACTAGTAATGGCGGTGATCTGCGATTTTTTTTGCGGGACTGCGACATTGCGGCGGACAGATCAGACCCCTGACTGACATTTTTGGGGGTACCAGTGACATTACTACAGTAATCAGTGCTATAAATATGCACTGTTACTGTAAAAATGACGCTGGCAGGGAAGGGGTTATTTTTATTGGTGATCAAGGGGTTAATGTATGCCTGGTGCTTACTGACGTGTGTGGGGGGAGGTGACTGAGTGACACAGGACAGATCGCAGGTTCAGCTATGCTGAACCCTGGAATCTGACCCTGCCTGTCACTTAGGAGATCTGCCCGCTTTGTTTACACAAGTGGGCGGATCTCCACACTCGATTCCCCGACGATCGAGGAAGAGCAGCGGCGATCGCCGCCGCTCCGCCCCGACTCCCGCTGTGACTGAATACAGCGGGAGCGAGCCTCCAGCGGCGCGCGCGCGTGCTCCTGAGAGAGGGGGGAATGTCTGGTGACGTAGGTCTAGGTCGCCAGACGATAACGAGCCACTGTGACACAGTACAGCTCTAGTGAGCAGTGCGGAAGTGGTTAAAGGCCTACATCAAAAACATCAGTTTGGAATGCTCCTGAGACCATTTAAAACAGGGGTCTTCAAACTATGGCCCTCCAGTTGTTCGGGAACTACAATTCCCATCATGCCTAGTCATGTATGTGAATGTCAGAGTTTTACAATTACTCATGGAATGTGTAGTTCCACAACAGCTTGAGGGCCGTAAATTGAGGATCCCTGATAAACCACTTGCCGACCGCTGCGCGACTATTTACGGCGGCAGTCAGCCCCTCACAGGCAAAGTGACGTAGTACTACGTCGCTCGCCTAAGAGCCTCTAGGGGGCGAGCGCGCGCCGCCAGGGGCGCGCTCCCTCCCCCACTCGTTCCCTAACATGTCCGCGCATGTGACCGGCAGACCCGATGTCCGCCGGTCACTCGTGATCTTCCGGTGCAGAGGGAGAAAGGCAGACGGCTGGTGTAAACAAAGCAGCCTGTCATTCTCCCTGATCTAACTGCAGAGATCATACCATCCTGCTATGTAGGATCATATGTCTCTGTGGTTACATCACTAGCCACACCCCTTTACAGTTAGAAGCACGCCCCTAGGGACACACTTAACCCCTGCATCACCAATAAAGTTAACCCCTTCCCTGCCAGTGTCATTTTTACAGTAACAGTGCATATGTATAGCACTGATTACTGTAGTAATGTCACTGGTACTCCCAAAAGTGTCAAAAATGTCAGTCAAGGGTTCCGATCTGTCCGCTACAATGTCGCAGTCCCGCAAAAAAAAAAAAAAAAATCGCAGATCACCGCCATTAGTCGTTAAAAAAAAAAAAACAATAAAAATGACAAGAATCTTTCCCTTATTTAGTAAACGCAATAACTTTTGCGCAAACCAATCAAAATACGCTTATTGCGATTTTTTTTACCAAACATATGTAGCATAAAACAAATTGGCCTAAAATGTTAAAAGATTTTGATTTTTACATATTTTTTTTTGGAATTTCATATAAAAAAAATGTGAAAAATATTGTTATTTTTTTCAAAATTGTCGCTCTTTTTTTGTATATAGCGCAAAAAGTAAAAAAAAAAAAATCGCACAGCTGATCAAATACCACCAAAAGAAAGCTTTGTTTGTGGGGAAAAAAAGGATGTCAATTTCATTTGGGTACAGTGTTGGACGAGCGCGCAATTTTCCGTTAAAGTCACGCAGTGCCGAATCGCAAAATAGGGCCTGGTCAGGAAGAGGGTAAAATCTTACAGGGCTTAAGTGGTTAATTAAAAAAATGTATCGGCAGCTGCATCTGACCTGCTACTGACTTGCTTCAAGCAGGTTTGGCGTTCCCACAGCCAACGAAAGCCTGTCAACACAATGCAATGAAGTTTGACACCAAGCTTAGAGTACTGAAAGTCTTCTATATAGGCAGTGACCAGTACTTAGTGTTGTTGGTTTTATTACACTTGTATGTACCGAAGGAGGCCTGGGAGGCTGTGGCTCCTGGATTAGATTGAGATGATTGGAACAATGTTTGGAAGACCCCTTCTGCCAGAGACCACCTAATAATACATTTTCAATCAGGGTCTATTTTACACCAGCCTGACTCGCTAAGATATTCAGGGCTCAGCCCTTCCTTTGCTGGCATCGTTTCATGCCTGCTGCAGATTTCATGCATATATTTTAGGAGTGTCTGGTTATTACACCTTTCTGGCAGGAGATGCTGGGCTGTACTACCTCAACAACCAGCACATCCGTTCCCCCTTTCTATAGAGCAGTGATGGCAAACCTTGGCACCCCAGATGTTTTGGAACTACATTTGCCATGATGCTCAACTACACTGCAGAGTGCATGAGCATCATGGGAAATGTAGTTCCAAAACATCTGGGGGTGCCAATGTTTGCAATCACTGCTCTGTAGAAGCTTAATAACCCCTTCACGCTGATGTACAGTGGGCATCGAAAGTTTGGGCACCCCAGGTAAAAATTTGTATTAATGTGCATAAAGAAGCCAAGGAAAGAAGGAAAAAATCTCCAAAAGGCATCAAATTACAGATTAGACATTCTTATAATATGTCAACAAGAGTTAGATTTTATTTCCATCATTTACACTTTCAAAATAACAGAAAACAAAAAAATGGCGTCTCCAAAAGTTTGGACACCCTGCAGAATTAATATCTTGTACTGCCCCCTTTGGCAAGTATCACAGCTTGTAAACGCTTTTTGTAGCCAGCCAAGCGTCTTTCAATTCTTGTTTGAGGTATCTTTGCCCATTTTTCCTTACAAAAGTCTTCCAGTTCTTTGAGATTTCTGGGCTGTCTGTCACGCACTGCTCTTTTAAGGTCTATCTATAGATTTTCAATTATGTTGAGGTCAGGAGATTGTGAAGGCCATGGCCACCTTCAGTTAACGCCTCTTGATGTAATCCCCCATGGATTTCGAGGTGTGTTTAGGATCATTATCCATTTGTAGAAGCCATCCTCTCTTTAACTTCAGCTTTTTCACAGATGGCATCAAATTATCATCCAAAATTTGCTGAAATTTTATTGAATCTATTTTTCCTTCTACTCGTGAGATGTTCCCTGTGCCACTGGCTGCAATACAACCCCAAAGCATGATTGATCCACCCCCATGCTTAACAGTTGGACAGAGGTTCTTTTCATTCAATTCTGTGCCCTTTCTTCTCCAAACGTACCTTTGCTCATTCCGGCCAAAAAGTTCAATTTTAACCTCATCGGTCCACAGAACTTGTTTCCAAAATGCATCAGGCTTGTCTATATGTTCATTTGCAAAGTTCAAACGCTGATTTTTGTGGTGAGGACGTAGAAGAGGTTTTCTACTGATGACTCTTCCATGAAGACCATATTTGTACAAGTATCTCTTTATAGTGGAATAGTGTACCACAACTCCAGTGTCTGCCAGATCTTCCTGGAGGGATCGTGCAGTCAAACGTGGGTTTTGAATTGTTTTTCTCACAATCCTGCAAGCTGTTCTGTCTGATATTTTTCTTGGTCTTCCAGATCTTGCTTTAACTTCCACTGTTCCTGATGACTGCCATTTTTTAATTACATTCCGAACAGAGGATATTGTCATCTGAAAAAGCTTTGCTATCTTCTTGTAGCCTTCTCCAGCTTTGTGAGCGTCAACTATTTTCAGTTTTCTAATCTAGACAACTGCTTAGAAGATCCCATGGTGCCGATTGTTGGGGCAAGGTCAGATGAGTCTGGGCATTTAAAACCTTTGAGATTGACATCACCAGGTCTTCCCAGACGATGATTGAGAACAATCCATGACACTGGCAGGTCTCAGCCTTGCAAAGGGGGCAGTGCATGCTGTAAATTCTGCAGGGTGCCCAAACTTTTGCAGACGTCATTTTTTTGTTTTTTGTAATTTTGAAAGTGTCAATGATGGAAATAAAATCTAACTTTTGTTGACATATTATAGGAATGTCTAATCTGTAATTTGATGCCTTGTGGAGACTGTTCCATCTTTCCTTGGCTTCTTTATGCACATTAATACAAATTTTTACCTGGGGTGCCCAAACTTTCAATCCCCACTGTAATACATATGCAGCCTACTAGGACTAGGCTTTTTTTCCACTGATTGGCTATCACAGTGATCAGTGACTATAAAGCCCGTCCCAGTTTTTTCGCTCTGTGAATGGAGAAGAGAGATACAAAAACAATAACAAATAGCTAGATCAAGGTTTGATGTAGGTCAGTACCAGGATTGATTAGTGTTTGGGTCATGGTCAGTATATTTTGGGCAGGATTTTTTTTTTTTTTCATTTTATTAAAATAATTTTTTCAAATTAGTAATGTTTTAGGTAGGATAAAGCAAAATGGGCATTATTATTTATGGGCTGTACTACGGGAACAACTAACATACATTATCTCACAAAAGTGAGTACACCCCTCACATTTTTGTAAATATTTTATTATATGTTTTCATGTGACAACAATGAAGAAATGACACTTTGCTACAATGTAAAGTAGTGAGTGTACAGCTTGTATAAGTGTAAATTAGCTGTCCCCTCCAAATAATTCAGAACACACAGACATTAATGTCTAAACCGCTGGCAACAAAAGTGAGTACACCCCTAAATAAAAAATGTCCAAATTAGGCCCAATTAGCCATTTTCCCTCCCCAGCGTCATGTGACTCGCTAGTGTTAGTGTGTTAAATTTGGTGTTTTCGCTCTCACTCTCTCATACTAGTCACTGGAAGTTCAACATGGCACCTCATCATGGCAAAGAACTCACTGAGGATCTGAAAAAAAGAATTGTTGCTCTACATAAAGATGGCCTAGGCTATAAGAAGATTGCCAAGACCCTGAAACTGAGCTGCAGCATGGTGGCCAAGACCATACACGGTTTAACAGGACAGGTTCCACTCAGAACAAGCCTTGCCATGGTTGACCAAAGAAGTTGAGTGCACGTGTTCAGCGTCATATCCAGAGGTTGTCTTTGGGAAATAGACGTATGAGTGCTGCCAGCATTGCTGCAGGGGTTGAAGGGGGGGGTGGGTCAGCCTGTCAGTGCTCAGACCATATGCCACACACTACATCAAATTGGTCTGCATGGCTGTCGTCCCAGAAGGAAGCGTCTTCTAAAGATGATGCACAAGAAAGCCCGCAAACAGTTTGCTGAAGACAAGCAGACTAAGGACATGGATTACTGGAACCATGTCCTGTGGTCTGATGAGACCAAAATAAACATATTTGGTTTAGACGGTGTCAAGTGTGTGTGGCGGCAACCAGGTGAGGAGTACAAAGATAAGTATGTCTTGCCTACAGTCAAGCATGATGGTGGGGGTGTTATGGTCTGGGGCTGCATGAGTGCTGCCGGCACTGGGGAGCTACAGTTCATTGAGGGAACCATGAATGCCAATATGTCCTGTAACATACTGAAGCAGAGCATGATCCCCTCTCTTCGGAGACTGGGCCGCAGGGCAGTATTCCAACATGATAACGACCCCAAACACACCTCCAAGACGACCATTGGCACGCTAAAGAAGCTGAGGGTAAAGGTGATGGACTGGCCAAGCATGTCTCCAGACCTAAACCCTATTGAGCATCTGTAGGGCATCCTCAAATGGAAGGTGGAGGAGTGCAAGGTCTCTAACCTCCACCAGCTCCGTGATGTCATCATGGAGGAGTAGAAGAGGACTCCAGTGACAACCTGTGAAGCTCTGTTGAACTCCATGCCCAAGATGGCTAAGCCAGTGCTGGAAAATAATGGTGGCCACACAAAATATTGACACTTTCGGCCCAATTAGGACATTACTTAGGGGTGTGCGCACTTTTGTTGCCAGCGGTTTAGACATTAATGGCTGTATGTAGAGTTATTTTGATGGGACAGCAAATTTACACTGTTATACAAGCTGTACACTCACTACTTTACATTGTAGCAATTTCTTCAGTGTTTTCACTTGAAGATATAGTAAAATATTTACAAAAAAAGTGAGGGCATACTTACTTTTCTGGGATACTGTATGTGGTATCACTGCGATCTTCCGGAGTAGGAGAATTTGTTTTGGGTGGTTCTTTGGTGGTAGGTTATGGTAGGAACAAGAAATATACAGATAATTTTCTTTTTCTTTTTTTTTTACAATATTAGGACAGTTTTCCTAGGATAATAAAAAAAATATTCGGAAATATCCATTACCATTTACCAACGAATGAAAGCCCAATTTGTCAGAAAAAACCCCCCCAAAAAATCTAAACCAAGGTATAACCCACCTGGATGCACAAAGTAGTTGTGATGATATGTATGGTTTTACTAACACATGTCAAAATTGCAAAATTGGGCTTAGGCATTTAGATTTGTTGTGGGGGGGTCTTGGCTCAAAATGTTTTATCCTTGTACTATTGTTCCACAAGGGAACGATGTCTCATTGGTCACAGGCCTCTTTCCTTTAGTAGAGGGGACGCTCAAGTTGGTATTTACCAGTTGAGGGTATTTTGTTTTCTAATTTTTGCTTTAGGTTTTATTTGTTGAAGTAATGTAAATTTTATACTATTTTGTAGTTGTTAAACCTTCAATAACATTTTTTATTAAAGATAAGTGTGTATATTTGACTTTTCTTCCCTTCCCCACTGCTCCACTTTGTTGCCAGGAAGGGAATAAAGCCCTGTGTAAGCTACAACCGGACCACATAAGGTTCAAGATACGATAACTCCATACCTCAAAAAATGATCTGAAAAATCACCTTGCCAAGGAAACCCCTTAAATAGACTAGAAACCACAACCTGCGACAGATGTGAAAATGCCTCCTAAGTCCAGCAAAGAAGCCAGGTCCTACAAGTCAGCATGACTGAGGACGCAAGGTGCATGGGACAAACCCCAACAAGTGTAGGCAGGAAAAAAAAGTTAGAAGATGAGCATAAACTGATAAGATGAGTTAGGAACCTGATGGACCTGAAGATGCTAGCCCACTGACCAGTACGCAAGAAGCACCTCTGGGGAGAACCCTAGGAGGAATCTATAACAAATAATCCGGTCCTAACTTTGACATCAAGAGTCACAGGACTACAAATGCTCCAGTCCAATGAACCAACAGCATATGTGGAACAAGGGACAGGAGTAAAACATTTTCAGTGAATCTCAGAAACAGGACCAGTGCCAGAAAGGCCTTTTTCACGAATCTTAAGATCTGTCAAGTAAGAGGGGCCTAACCCCTGGTGGACAGGTCCCATGGAGCTCTTAAGCCATTCCCTGTTTCTGATGGAGGATACCTGCAGCAGGAAACAGGTTTGTTCCACCCAGCCAGGGCCCACCCTCTGACATACTTCAACCACATTGTAGGGTCTGAGACACACATAGGTGCATTATTCTCTTGTCCATGTCCAGAAGCTTCCAGTTGGGAAAAGCTGGCTTCCAGAGGATCCTCCTTATGGGGTTCAGCCTGGGTAGGACTAAGACCAATGGTACAATCAACAATCGGAACCAGATTACCTCTCCTGCTGCAGGAATAACTTCCAACACCTCTTGATGGTGAAGACCGTGGGGTTGATTTACTAAATTGGGAGAGTGCAAAATCTGGTGCAGCTGTGCATGGTAGCCATTTGGCTTCTAACCTCAGCTTGTTTAGTTATGCCCCGTACACACGCGTCGATAGTTGGCTGTGAATTTTTGGCCAATGTCCGATCAGCCATTTTTTTTCGGCTTGTTAGTATGATGCTTCCCGCAACCGACTCAGACTTTTCGGCCCAAAAAAATCTGGTGTGCAGGCTATAAAATTTTTGTTGGCCGTCACCACAACTGCCGATTTTCCGTCAGTCAGTACAGATTTCGGCAGACAAAAATCTGATGAGCAAGATTGGGCATGTTCAGAGATGAAAAAACACACGGAAAGTAAACCATTACATGACATCACTTCTGAAGCAGATTTTTGTTGGCCGAGAAAATGTGTGCAGTCTAGAGCACATTCCAACCAACACAACAACACTGGACAAAGGTCGGCCGATAATCGTTGCATGTACGGGGCATTAGGCTTTGGCAATACAACCTTTAAGCTGATTGGTTTCTCCGCAGAGCTGCACCAGATTTTGCACACTCCAGTTTTAGTAAATCAACCCCAGTAGTCCCTAGATGGTGTCTAGTGGTGTCTGAACCAAGAGACCTGACCACAGAGGGATGCCACCAATGAGAAGCAATCACCTGTTCTAGAAATCCAGAATGCAGCCACAGAGATAATCTTTTTAATGAGGAATCCACCAGGCGGGGGGAGAAAGAGCCTGTCTGATGGGGAAGCTGAGAGATCGGGCCAGGAGCTACCTGATGCTTATAGGCAGGTAGGCAAACATGTCTACTCAGGAACCAAACTTGTACCGATAAAACATAGGAGCCAAGGTGGACCTAGCAGCAGAGAGAGAAAGGAAGGTTCCTTTGAGAAGGCTCCCGCTTGACTCCTACTGTTCCTGCAAGAGGAGAGATGGGTAATTTCCTGTCTGATGGCAAGGGGTCTGAGGGCAACAATGCTGTGGACTTCCCCCACTTATGCTGCTTATCATCTACAGGCAATGGGCAATTTCTACGCTGAAACTTGCCAAAGCAAGATCTGGATGGTGTTCCACAATGGAGTTTGTAAGGATTTCAAATCATGTTAGTGTAGAGTACAGCCAAGGCTGGCTCCAGAATCCAGGGTAGGTCAGGGGGTCCCTCTGGTGACAGAGAGGGATGACACTTAGGTGGACCAAATACCAATAATGAACGTACATGGCCCCAAGGTAAAAAATGTATTACAGGGAGAAAACTGGACAGGTAGAACACAACTTCAGAGGTGAAACCAACAGGAGCAAGAGCCAGAGCCTCTAGTTGGAGGAGACTCCAAGTGGGAAGAAGAAGGTCCAATAATCTCCGCCATGGCAAAGGAAAGAAGATGGTGCATAGCTGAGAGAGCAGAGACAAGAGATTAGCATGAGAATCTAAAGGGATGCTCTCTGCACCAGGGAAAAAATAAACTTCCCAAAAACAAGAAAGAATTTATAACCATAACACCACTCAGAAAAGAGAGGGCACACCCTCATATGATGAAGTCTTCATCGAGAGCGAACGTTTCTTTCTTCCAGTCTTGTGGGGGCTGCATGCATCTACTCTTAAGGTAGATGAGAGATAAAGATATGACTCCACCGACCTTTCTTTGGACTGCTTACAGCAGGTGTAAGCTCTGGCCCACTACGATATCTCTGATGACATCAAGGGTAGGTTTGAGGAGACAGTTTACCTCACATGCCAAGTGCTCCTTGGATGTAGCATCTGCCTTCCAGCACATCTGTATGGACAACAAATTTCTGCTCTATCAAGAAGAGGTTAAGGTTGCAGTGGAGAGATCTTTCAGGATAATTAATCCATTCTGCCGCAGTTTGACATATTTATGTCACAGCCATGACAAAGGGGAAGGATGGTGCCTGCCAGCTAAATTGGGTGTTAAGGAGAGATTCCAACTGTTGATTAGTAAAATCCATAAATAGAAGCATGGCTTCTACTGGGGATTTTGCTGCAAAGGTGGGTCAAAGGTCAATTCACAGATGCTATAGACCAGTGGTCCTCAACCCTGGTCCTCGGGGCCCACCAACAGGCCAGGTTTGCAAGATAACTAAAGTACATCACATGTGATCTCATTTGCTGCTCAGTGATTGCAGTATTCTAGTCTGCATCTCCTCAATGTAATACTTAAAATCTGGCCTGTTAGTGGGCCCCGAGGACCAGAGTTGAGGACCACTGCTATAGACCACTGTTTAACAATTTCACTCTCAAAGGGGAATGGTTCTAACACGCTCAGGTGGTCACCATGACCCTTTAGGTTGCTTCCAGTCTGCCTAGAGGTAAAAATCGGATAGCCAATATAGTGGAAAGGTCTTTTCAACCAGAGGGGCTCTGAAAGACCCTTGGCTGGGGCCAGTAGGCCGATACTTTAGATGCACAGTACCTACTTCTTCAATAAGAGCTGAAAAGGTCTCTTGCAAGTCTAAGGTAACGGCAGAAGACTGCAGTTCCTCAAAAACAATCAGAGAGGCTTTAGGGGCCTTAAGACTGAGATAGTCATTGCAACCAGTGGCCCAGCCTCTTTTTGCAGTCAGTATCCACAAGTGGGTGAATTTGGAAAAAATGTGCGACTGTAGCAGAGGCCCCCCCACCTCAATTAAGTTTCTGTGGAAACCTAAGATGCCTGTAGTTGTTATGCGCTCTTTCAGCAAATACTGCCCCCCCAGAAAGGGGGTATTTTTCCCACTGACCATCAATGCGAGGGGCATACTTCCCACTGATCATCAATGCGAGGGGCATACTTCCCACTGACCACCAATTTAAGGAGCATTCTGCCAAATGATCACCAATGTAAGGAGCATGCTTCCCCCTGGCCATCGATGTAGGGGACATTCCTCCCACTGACCACCACTCTTAAGGAGCATTCTTCCAAATGACCACCAATATAAGGGGCATGCTTTCCACTGACCGCCAACATGGGGATATATCATTCCACTGACCACCAATGTAAGGGTAACTTTCTATTGACCACCAATGTAAGGAGCATTGTTCACACTGACCATCACTCTAATGTAATGTTCTCTGAGAATATTATTTCTCTGTGTTCGAAAGGTTGAGCCCTTCTGTGACTTGATATCACTTTGCTACCTGGACATGACTTCAAGGCTAAGCCAATATGCCTAACTGGACAGGCCGATGGCTGATAACAGAGCTTAACCAGCAGGTCAGGCCCCAGTAGCAAGAGGAAATAGAGAGAGAAGGCTACAGAAGTCTTTTCTTATAAAAGGTCAAAGCATGTATCTTGGGTTGTCTGCTCTTATCATACACATGCCATCCTGTTGCTGGCAATTCCTAAAAATCACAGTGTAAATACTTGGCCACAGTAAAATCCAATGGTAGGCAGATGATCAAAGCCTCACTCCTTCACAGATAGAAACACTACAGCAAGAGAGTCCCACTTTGCTCATCCAGCCAGCCCTGTCCTTCATAGCAATCTTGTCACTGGCTAGTTGTCCCCATCAGCAGAATCCAATGTGCAATATGGGCCCTTGCTATGATGTTTATTTTTTACAAGTTTGCAATTTAGTATAGTTCACTTTAAAGCATATCTATGGTCAAAATGTTAAATTATATGCATTTTTAAATTGTATTTAAAATATTTCCAGTCTACTCCTTAGAATCTGAACGATCTTGAAGCTTGAAAACAAATTTTATGAAAATCCTCACACATTTACTTTCTTGAATTCTGTGACACCTATACACTATTCCCTGTGAGTAGGCACTGCTGTGTCAGACATTCCACAGAGCCTGCCTTCTGAACTACAGGAGTGCTAAGAGGAGGAGTTTCAAGAGGCAGAGTCTGTACAGGAATCACTGCTTGCAGTAACAATGTACCATGGGATATGTAGTCCTTAGAACTTGAGAAACAGCAAATCATGCAGGGAATTCAGATAGTTGTGGAAAAAGATGGCCAAAAGACCGGCAACACTCAAAATATGAAAGGAGATTTTTCAAGTAATCTTATATTGGATTTTAAGCATAACTACAGTTGTGCTCAAAAGTTTACACACCCTGGCAGAACTTACAATTTCTTGGCCATTTTTCCAAGAATATGAATGATAACACAAAAGCTTTTCTTTCACTCATGGTTAGCATTTGGCTGAAGCCATTTATTATCAATGAACTGTGTTTACTCTTTAAATCAGAATGACAACAGAAACTACCCAAATGACCCTGATCAAAAACTTACATACCCTGGTGATTTTGGCCTGATAACATGCACTCAAGTTGACACAAAGGTGTTTAAATGGCCAATAAAGGTAACCATCCTCACCTGTGATCTGTTTGCTTGTAGTTAGTGTGTGTGTATAAAAGGTCAATGAGTTTCTGGACTCCTGACAGACCCTTGCCTCTTTCATCCAGTGCTGCATTGATGTTTCTGGATTCTGAGTCATGGGGAAAGCAAAAGAATTGTCAAAGGATCTGCGGGAAAAGGTAGTTGAACTGTATAAAACAGGAAAGGGATATAAAAAGATATCCAAGGAATTGAGAATGCCAATCAGCAGTGTTAAAACTCTAATCAAGAAGTGGAAAATGAGGGGTTCTGTTGAATCCAAACCACGGTCAGGTAGACCAATTAAAATTTCAGCCACAACTGCCAGGTAAATTGTTCGGGATGCAAAGAAAAACCTACAAATAGATTCAGGAGAAATACAGGACTCTCTGAAAACATGTGGTGTGGCTGTTTAAAGACGCACAATAAGGAGGCACTTGAAGAAAGATGGGCTGCATGGTCGAGTCGCCAGAAGAAAGCCATTACTACGCAAATGCCACAAAGTATCCCGCTTACAATACGCCAAACAGCACAGAGACAAGCCTCAAACCTTCTGCCACAAAGTCATTTGGAGTGATGAGACCAAAATTTAGCTTTTTGGCCACAACCATAAACGCTACATTTGGAGAGGAGTCAACAAGGCCTATGATGAAAGGTACACCATTTACACCATTCTTACTGTGAAACAAGGAGGTGGATCGCTGATATTTGGGGATGTGTGAGCTACAAAGGCACAGGAAATTTGGTCAGAATGGATGGCAAGATGAATGCAGTATGTTATCAAAAAATACTGGAGGAAAATTTGCCTTCATCAGCCCGGAAGCTGCGCATGGGACGTACTCGGACATTCCAACATGACAATGATCCTAAACACAAGGCCAAGTAGACCTGTCATTGGCTATAGCTGAATAAAGTGAAGGTTCTGGAGTGGCCACCTCAGTTCCCTGAGCTCAATATCAGAGTCACTCTGGGGAGATCTCAAAACGTGCAGTTAATGCAAGACAGTCCAAGAATTTACAGGAACTGGAGGCTTTTTACCAGGAAGAATGGGCAGCTTTACTATCAAAAGCCTCATACACACGCAACGAATTTCCACCGACCGGTCATCATCCTTTTGTCCAGAGTGGTGTCTGTTGGTTGGAAAGTGCTCTAGACTGCACGCGAATTTTGCCGCACGACAAAATTCTACTTCAGAAGTGATGTCATGTGTTGGATTGCTTTCTTTGTGTTCTTTCTCTCTGAGCATGCCTAGTCTTGCTCAGAAGATTTTTTCCCCATCGAAATCTGTACAAATGAGACGAAAATTGGACGTGTTTTGATGGTCGACAAAAATTTTATAGCCTGCACACCAGGATTTCTTTGGCCGAAAAGTCGGAGTCGGTTGTTGGAAGCATACATCATACTAACAAGCCGAAAATCGGCGGATCGGTCGTCGGACGAATTTCCACTCGTGTGTACGGGCCTTAAGAAAATAAAGAACCTCATCCACAAATGCCACAAAATACTTCAAACTGTCATTGATGTTAAAGGAGGCAATACACGGTATTAAGAACTGGGGTGTATAAACTTTTGATCAGGGTCATTTGGGTAGTTTCTGTTGTCATTATGATTTAAAAAGAGTAAACACAGTTGATTGATAATAAATGGCTTCAGCCAAACACTAACCATGAGTGAAAAAAATGTTTGTGTTATTCATATTCTTGGAGAAATGGCCAAGAAATCAAATTCTGCCAGGGTGTGTAAACTTATGATCACAACTGTATTGTCAGTATTAATAAAAGGCTGGTGTTATAAATGGAAGTAGTGTTTGTTGTGACAATAGAACTCCGTCAAAAGAAACATTTTTACATTACAAATGTACTTTAAAGCCAAGTTTATATCTGTATTTGCCTATGCAAAACCCGTATATAATTACATACGAGAAACCCTTTGCGAATTGGGTACATGAGGGGACTGGATCAGGAATTTTACTGTTGGCAAAAAAAAAAAAAAAAGAAAAGAAAAGTATAATACCTTTGATGACAAATGATATCATAGCCAAGGTATTCCACTTTTGGTTTAATAGTACAATTTTTGAACCATTCCATGATCCATTTTGAGAGTTGGCTAAGAAGAAAATCACCCCTTTCCATGTTCATAGGTAATGACCTGACGAGGTGGACAGACCTTTAGATTTCGTTCAGATGGGCGATTAGGTTCTCTGCTGGCAGAGGAAATTCAGCCCCATGCAAAGCCAGAGTTCGATTTTCACACTCTACAAACCAATGGCTGGCGCCACCCTGTTCACATGCAGCTGCCTATATTAGTAGATTCAGTAAAGTATGGTCTCTGACTGGCTCCAGACGGAGAGTTTAGCCCCAGCCTAATCACAGCCTTAATGAGGCCTTAAAGTAGAAGTAAACCCTCCTATCATTTTCAGCCACGGGAGCTGCCATCTTGGCATCGGTTTAATCTTTAAAGCGGAGTTCCACCCAAAAGTGGAACTTACCCTTTAGGCATTTCTTACCCCCTGACATGCCACATTTGGCATGTCATTTTTTGGGGGGGGGGAGCGGGTACCTAGTTTTGACAGGTACCCGCTCCCACTTTCGCTCGCAGCGCCCTGAGCGGAAGTTCTCCTCTCCCCCTCCCTCCCTGCAATCTTCTGGGACATGTCAGAGGTCCCAGAAGATTGCCGGCCAATCACGACGCGTAGCGCAACTCGCGCATGCGCAGTGCGTACCCAGCTGTGAAGCCGACAACTGTCACAGCCGGGTGCCCACACCAGTGATGCCGGCGCCGCAGACAGAGAGGGAGAAGAGCGAGGCTTCGGGCGGCCACATTGATGGACCGTTGGACAGGTGAGTGTGTGTTTAGGCTGGAACTCCGATTTAACTGCCATTATGTGGTCAGTTAGGACACAAACCATTGGATGGTTTGACAGTTTGGTTTAGAGCACAACCAATATGACAGTTACATTCCCGAAACGGTTTCTTGAAACTGTTAAACTGATGGGTTTACTTCCACTTTAAAATCCAATTACAGTAGAATTTTGGGCTAATTCAAACTATTCCTAAAAATGCTCCCTCCACCCTCTTAACACCTATGCTGGGGAACCTGTGTAAGAAAGATGTATATACTTACCTATTTTTAGCACATTTTGGTCATGTGATCCCCTGTGTCAGCCACTGGCAGCTGCATAGGAAAGGACAGAGTGCTTGACAATGGCTGGTTATGCCTGGGAGTGGTGACATCACCCATAGACTCCTATGGCCCACATTTTGTTGCCTTCCACCCCCTGCTGAATAACATAGGTGAGCCGGATCATGTGACTGCACCAGAGTGGGCTGAACATAGGGAGGTCTTTCTTATACAGGTTATTCAGTATTGGTGTTGGGGGGGGGGGGGGCATTTTTAAGACTAGTTAGGTTTACCCTGGAATTCTACTTTACACTTTCTACATCTCTTACATGCTCCATTGTAGGCCCCTCTAACCCTCTTGTATTGGTGCTGTATTGTCTCCCTTTACATTGTAAAGTGCTGCATAAACAGTTGGCGCTATATGAATCCAGTAAAATATTGTCCAGGTCCATAAAAAGCAAAAATGTGTCTTTTGTTTTCTTTTTTTAAGAATGCAGCCACAGGCTGCGTAGGAAAGGCTGTTCCCTGCCAGCAAGCTGTAGAGAAGGACCCTTGCTCTATTTAAGGGATCAGTGGCCTACCTACAGATGTCCACCATTCCCCCTGCTGAGTTAGACCAATAAGCTCCCTGCTGACTGGTGAGTCCTAGCCCTTTGCAGGGGGTTGTCAGATCCCCGCAGAGAGACCACTGCTTCAAGGCAGAATGCAAGGGACCTCCTTTGCAGAATGCTGTTTTCTATAAAAAAAAAAAAAAAGAAAAGAAAAAAAAAAAAAGGAAAAACTCTTGTTTTGAAGTCTCTGGAATGTATGGCAAGGATTTAAAGCCCAACTCCATGAAAATGAAAAAATCCACCCTTGCAGGGGGCACACCTGCACTGCAAAGGTTAAAATGATTGTAAAAGTTCATTTTTATTTTCAACCAAGAAAAGTTTAAATGTAATGCCTTATATTATTATTGTCTATCAGCCTTCCGCTTCTCTGGGTTCATATGCTGATCTTCCCTTTTTTTTTTTTTTAACAAACATGTCATACTAGTTCTGTGTAATGGTTTTGCACAGAGCAGCCCTGAATCTCCTCTTCTGGGTTCCCCTGCCAGTGATCTGTGTGCCCCCACAGCAAGCTGTTTGCCATGGGAGCACACAAGTGGGCTTGATCCTGAGCCAGGCTGTGTGTGTCTATTGACACACAGTGCAGCTCAGCCCGGCCCCCAACTCCCTCCTCATTTGATTGACTGGCAGCAGCGGGAGCCATTGTCTCCGAGGCCTGTGAGGAGAGAGCGGGCATTGCTGCTGGTCTTGGGCACAACACTAGATCAAGCTCAGGTAAGTATCAGAGGGGCTGCAGGGGGAGCTGATCATGAAAAGGTTTTTTTATGGTAATGCAGAAAACGCATTAACGTAAAAAAAAACCTTGATCCTTTACACCCACTTTAATGGTTCAATTAGTCAATGAGCAGAGGATTAAGGAGAAAATGCTTGCCTTACTCCTCACTTCATCAGGCTCCCTCCAGCACTGACTGGTTGCCTGTAAGCTGCAAACGGCTCTGATTGCACTCGAGCCACCTAAACATACAACACAGGGTTAATGTCCCTATATTGTATGTGATTAAAGCCCCGTACACACGTACTGATCATCGGCCGAACTATCGGCCCTCTTTTGTCCAGGGCTGTCGTGTCGGCTGAAAACTGCAAAAGACTGCACACAAATTTTGTCAGCCAACAACAGCCGACTGCAGAAGTGATGTCATGTGATGGTTAACTTTCCCTGTCTTTTTTCTTTTCTGAGCATGCCCAGTCTTGTAAATCTGCTGTCTGTCGGCCGAAATCTGTACTGACTGGCGAACAATCGGCCATTCTGGTGTTGGACAACAAAAATTTTAATGCCTGCATGACAGATTCTATTCGGCCGAAAATGCGCCGTCGGAAGCATCATACTAACAAGCCTACAATCGGCCGATCGGTCGTCGGCCGACAATCGGTACGTGTGTACGGGGCTTAAGCTGAGGCTCTGTCCATAGACAGGTGCTTTGGGCAGAGGAAGGCTGCAGCCGCGAGAAGGGTAAGTAAAGCTACTTGATAACTTACCCCTATATATACCAAGCATTTATCCTTTGCTGTGGGGGGGGGGGGGGGGGGCACACTGCAAGGGGAAGGGGAATTTTTTAATTGTCATGGAGTTGGGCTTTAAATCTAAAGTACAGCTGCCATTTATTATTTATATGCTGTGGGAATACACAGGTCAAGTGCAAAAGACAAACGCAGAACGCAAGTCCCTTGCTTAATATCTCAAGAGCATTGCTCCTTGATAAATTCACCAAAAATGTGCAGACCATTGCACCATTAACCATTTCCCTGCCCGGACACAGCCTTTTTTTTATTCCCCTGAAGACCCTACTTTTTTTTTTTTCCCCTCCCAAGTTCCCTTAATACACACAAAAGACAAAATGGTGTAAAATGTAAAGAAATGAGACAAACTGGATGAATTTAATTTCCAGCAAAATGTTTATTACAAAAAGAAAAAAAAAAAAAAACCAAAACAAAAACAAAACACACAAAAGAAAAAAAAACACAGACTCAATTACATTGGGGGAGAAGGACTAGAACAAAAAAATGATGTAAAATATATATATTTAGGAAAACATTAAATAAATAAGATTTAACACCTTTGCCTCCCAGGCCTGCTCCCCTCAAGGTCAGCAAAGGGGTTAAAAAGATAAATATATATATTTTGTGTTGGTAAAAAAAAAAAAAAAAAAACACACAGAAATGTCAGCAGGTTTACTTTTTACAATGTGCGAGGGGGAGAAAATAAATTAAAGAAAAAAAAGAAAAAATAAGATACACAACTTTTAAGATCAAAATAAAAAAAAATTTAAAAAAAAGAGGTGTAATACCACAAAAAGGGTGTTTTGTTTTGTTCTGTTTTTTTTTTTTTTTTTTAACTTTTACAAGTTTGTGGTTTTCGGGGAGGCTGGTCTCAGGCAAAGAAAGGGTTAAGGAGCTACTCCCAGCTGTCTTTCATGTGATTCCTTATACAAGCTAATGAAACACAGAAGTAAAAGCAATAACAAAAAGCAGTGATATAACAGAGAGTGGTCTTACACACAACTAGCCACTAGATGTCACCGAGTGCGCGAGTGTCAGACAGTACAAGCGGTGGAAGGGGTCTTATCCAAGAAATGGTACTCAATGTCACCATATAAAAGGGAGGCATACATAGAACATCCTTGATGACGAGCACTGACCTGTACAACCTCCCTGAAGGCCAAGCACTATGACCTGATATAGAGGTTCATCTGCAATAGCCGATTATCAATACATGGCTGATTCTGCTGGATTAAATCAGCATAAGGGCTTGTACATGAGCCGCAACCAACATATACCCAGTGAAGGCATGGTGTGCTGTGAATTTACAATACAAGGCAGTTAGAGAGCCACAGATGCCACAGCTGTCCAAATATACCAACCAGCAGGGCCTCCACGGTGCTTAGCATGGATGGGTATATCAACTGATTTCCATCATTCAGCCTATTGTGTGCATGACTGGAACAATAAAGTTTTATAAAAACTTTGACATTGTTGATGCTAGGCCAGTCCTTTGCAATATGCCTCAGTCGCATTGTGGATGCATGCGTTACGCTTACCATATATTTTAAAGTGGAACTCTGGGCAAAATAAGAAATTCAATGTGTAAAACAGTCTGTCAGTAGTAACACAGCAGATTTTGTTTCTCAGAGCCCCCATTGACAGTAGATCTGTTAATTCTTCACTTCCTCCAACAGAGTACAGGGGGTTGTCCTTAGGGTTGCACCGATACCATCTTTTTTTTTTTTTCCCGGCAAGTATGAGTATTGATACTTTCGGTCAAGTAATCGCCGATAAGGAGTACCGATACCTTTACGGTGCAATTTGAGCCCATACAAAATGAATGGGCTCAAATCGCACTGCAAAAAAAAAAAATCACATGTGAATTAAACAGGAATGCAGTGTGATTCCTGCCTGATTTGCATGCGGTTTCCCAAACCGCTCCTGTGTGAATCCAGACGGAAGTCACTATGACAAGCCTGGGTTCACACAGGAGCGATGCGGGAAGCCACATGTGACTGGGACAGGAATTGCACCGCATTCCTGTTCAAAACACATGTGATTCTTTGCAGTGTGATTTGATCCCATTCATTTTGTATAGGCTCAAATCACACCCCAAAGGTATCAGTTTCAGGTATCAGAGCATTCATGCAAATGATAAGTAACGGCACAGATGCCAAGCATCAGCGCAACCCTAGTTGGGGGATACAGGGATATAGTTTTGAATTACCTTGTAAAAGACAAATTCAAGGCCAACATCTGCTACTTCTTTCTAGACCTGGAGTCTCAAAGTGGTGGCCCCCCCAGCTGGTGCAGAACTACAGTTGCCATGAGTCATTGCAAGGCTGACAGTTACAAGCATAACTCCCATAGGCAGAGGCATGATGGGACGTGTAGTTCGAAATAGCTGGAGGGATGCCAGTTTGAGAACCCTCTTCTAGACAGTTACAGTAAGCAGTAATGTTTAATCACAAAAGTCGCAAGGAAGTCACACCACTTTGAGATCACAGCAGTTACCTCAAAGTGGTGCGACTTGATTGCAACTTTTGTGATTAAACATTGCGGTCTATAGCACTCAAGTCGTAGAAAAGTAGTGCAGGAACCTTTTTTGTTGCTGCAACTTAGGTCGCATTAAAGAGGTTGCAAACCCTCTCTTATAACTTGTACCTATAGGCAGGCCTTTAATAAGTCTTACCTATAGGTACTGTAAATATCTCCTAAACTTGCACCGTTTAGGAGATATTTACTTTTAATGCAGCCGATGGCGTTCTCGCGCATGTGCTCTGAAGGACCAGGCCACCCGTGCCGTTCCTCCAGAGCCTTGAACGATGGTACCTGCGCACAAGCGCGGGAGTGATATCATCGCGCCTCCGACCAATCAGATGACCGGAGGACGCGAACCAGGACGGCCGAACACCGCTGAGCGGGCGGCACTGCAGGGGCTTCTAAGGTAAGTATTTCATAATGAGCTAGTATGTGATGCATACTAGCTCATTATGCCTTTGTCTTACAGGTTTTTTTTTTTTGGGGGGGGGGGGGGGGGGTTTACAACCTCTTTAAGATGGCACCTATTGAAATGAATGTGTTTTGGCTTGTCATGCGACTTTATGTGACGCAAGTCTAAGCAGTATGAACCGAGGCAAACTGTGTTTTAATTTCTTTTGGAAAAAAAGTTAATCCTTTGAACAAAAGCAGGCCACTGCTCTATAGTCGTCCCAACTCATATGAACGCTATTTTTGCTAACAGCTTGGTTTCCTAAAGTCAGGGCCCAGCAGTAAGCAGAAGAGGCAGCTACCTTGGGCACTTCAGCATGAGGGGGGGGGGGGGGCGCAAAATGGGCAGCACTTGCGACCTGTGCTGCTGGAAGTAGAAAAACATCTACTGGCAAGATCCCCAGGTAATAAAACTATATTACAGAGTGAAGAAGCTGCATTAATGCAAGTGGCAGACTGCATCATATACGTCTTTTTAAAGTTTGCCCATAGTTCCACTTTAACAGTTCATTACCACAGACAAACAAGAAATATGAGGATAGAATAGGTTACATTGAGCAAAGTACAATCCAAAAACAAACAGTCTGCACTACCCTGTAACATTCAACATCGATTTTACCGTTACTCTTAGGACTCTTCCGACCTGAAACTCCTAATTGCACAAACCCTCAGAATGAGTCACTTGGCTGCCTGGCCAAACACTGCGACTACCGCCTGTTCAATCCCTTCAATGTACAGCAGAGTGAAAGCGATCAAGACACAGTGGAGCTTATACAATAAAGCAGTGCAAAGTGCAACAATAACGGGGAACAGGCTGTCACCAATGGTCATTGATTTTGTACTGGAGGGGTCAGTCTGCCCATAGGCTTCTCTATAGTGTATAGAAGGATGAAAGCCCCGCAAGTCTAGATTACGTTTTTTCACAAGCAGACAGACAATTCTCCCAGTAATCTTTGTGTTCTGCAATTACCCGTCCAGTATCATCTCCAACTGTCTGATCATCAGATGAAAGCCCTGATGAAGCAGGATTTGTGAACCCCTGAAATGTGTCGGTTATACTTTTTGATCTCTTGCTTGTGAGAAATAAACCATTACTGGTCTTTTATAAGACTTGTGAAGTCGTCATCCTTATATACACTCCTAGGACTGTTCCAGGGATCCCCAGCTGACAGAGAGCGGCTTCCAAAAGCTGAACGGATTGCTGGACTATACTTCGATTTCAATAAGCGCCCTACAAACCCGTCTTTAAAGGCTCCTGTACACGAGCATGAGACACAGGAAAATAATGCTGTATTCTTTCATGTGCTTCTGATATATTTTGGGGTTGATTTATAAAAACTGGAGAGCAAAATCTGGTGCAGCTGTGCATGGTAGCCAATCAGATTCTAACTTCAGCTTGTTCATTTTAAAGTAGAACTATAGGCAAAACTTTTTTTTTTTTTCCCCCATTTTGGCTAAAATAAGGGAGGGATATAACCCCTGTCAGATTTTTTTTGCCATCTGTGTGCCACTGTTCCGTGAGAATTACCTACCCCGTGAGAAAAACCTACCCTCGGCGGTTACATTAAAACAGCTGTGCTGCAATACGAGTCATCTCCGCCCATGTCCTTGTCACTTCCCTGATCTTGGCTAGTAAATATAAAAGCGGCGGCGGGTCTATGAAAAGATAAATCACGGAGCCTAGAGCCGCTTTTATATTTACTAGCCCAGATCAGGGAAGTGACAGGGACAGGAGCGGAGATGACTCGTATTGCAGCACAGCTGTTTTAATGCAACCGCTGCGTGGGTAGGTTTTTTTCACGGTACACCGTGATCATTCCATACCAGTGCGCATGCGCACTAGTCAGCTCCTCATCTGTTCCATTACGTATCCGGGGCTGGGAGCATGCGCACTGCTGCGCTGCTCAGCTGTTCCTGGCCGGAAGGGACGAGGGTAGGTTTTTCTCACGGGGTAGGTAATTCTCACGGAACAGTGGCACACAGATGGCAAAAAAAATCTGACAGGGGTTATATCCCTCCCTTATTTTAGCCAAAATGGGGGAAAAAAAAAAAAAGTTTTGCCTATAGTTCTACTCCATTATGGAGATTTCCCTTCACTTCTTATCCCATAGCCAAACAGGAAGTGAGATCCCTGGAAATTAGGAAATTCCTTGGGACTCCCAGGTCCCCCCTACTTTTTTGGAGAAAACCCAAAATTTGGAATTTTCTTTTAGGGCCAGTTCACACCGCATGCAGTCCAGTGCATTTTTTTTTCTGCATCAAAAACAAATGGAAAGTAGGGTATATGGTTTCCAATGGCATAGTTCCCACCAGCGCAGTCAGTTCCAGGGCTTTCCAGTTTCAGAAAAAAAAAAAGTAGAACATGCTGCATTTTTCTTGCACTGGACTGTACTGGAACACGGTAAAATGCATTAAAAACACCCTGGAATGCACAAGATCTCATCAAAAACACACTGGACCCCAGTAAAATGAAAAGCGAAACAGGAAAAAAGAAAAAGCATCTGCAATGTATCCAGAAACGCATCATAAAATGCGCATGCAGAAACTCATCTGGAACAGATCTGGAGTGCGTTTTTGTGGTGTGAACCAGCCCTTACTTTAACTTTTAATGACAATGGAAAACAGGACAAATTGAGAGGGTGAATCTCCCTATTGGGGGCACAGACAGAAATAAAAACTGACAGGTGTTCTAATCCCCCTCCACTCTATCCAAAACTAAAAAAAAAAGTTTTGCCTTTAGTTGTACTTTAAGCTTTTTTTTTTGTCAAAGCTTAAAGCAGATTGGCTACCATGTACAGCTGCACTAGACTTTGCACTCTCCAGTTTTAGTAAATCAACCCTTTGGACTTGCTTTTGAGCTGCTTTAAGTTGCTTCTGTTGCTCAAAGGCGTTCCTTAGAGCTGCTTTTCTATTCGCCCTGACTTGTGCAGAGAATGAATATAAGCAATGCCGGTGTACAGAAGCCGTAAAGTAGCATTTCGGCTATAAACGTGATTTGACATGCCCCTGTCTTACATAGGTCAGGAATTCTATCAAGAAGACTATTTCCTGGCCCCGTTCCATTCAGCCTGTGTTCGCCCCTAAACAGCAGGTAAAGGGACTCCCCTTGAATTGGCCTTGGCAGGGATGCAGACCAGAAACTGGAGCGTTGGGGGTTGAGTCCCCCAGAAATATAAGGAACTGTTAGAAGGTTTACCCTTCCAGCATCTAAACTATGAAAATCGGGGCAGACTGACCGTTGAATCAGCGAAAGATGGATCCTGATTGGCTGCTATGCAATCGCTGAATCTTGCTCTTAACCATTACTGTGTAAGCGTTTTAGAAAGAAAGCCAGCCCTGGTGCAGACACAGTGAAGGCAGACATTGGACATGGTACACCCTCAGCATTTTGTTCTAAAGATAGTAGAAAGTGGGAGCAGAAGGAGCTACATCGGCGTTAACCTCTTCACTGCCAAAGAGACCAGCATGAGCCTTCAAACATGAAAACAGGAAAAAAACAAACAGAACAAAAATAAAAACACCCTTACAAGGTGACCCCAGTGGTCTGATCCCATATTACAGTTAATGCTTAAAGTCACACGGAAATGATGCCCCAAAAATAAGACCAGGAAATTTGGTGCTGGCTTCCTTATAATGGGTCACAAAGATACTTCTCTTATGTTTTGATGAGTAGTGTCTTCTATGTTAGTTAAAGCCAAACTCCAGGAAAACAGCTAAACACACAGGGGTGGATTTACTAAGACTGGAGAGTACAAAATCTGGTGCAGCTCTGCATAGAAACCAATCAGCTTCTAACTTCAGCTTGTTCAATGAAGCTTTGACAATAAAAGCTGGAAGCTGATTGGTTTCTATGCAGAGCTGCACCAGATTTCGCACTCTTTCGTTTTAATAAATCAACCCCAATGTTATAATAATCCTATAATAATACTATAATCCCCGATATCCTGAAAAGACACAACGGTGACATCACTCTGCAGAGCCTGCCACGCGACAACTTCCTGTGTCCACTGTCCAGACTGAGCATTCTAATTGGACCCTGTATAAGCATACCTCATTTTTTATGCCCTCCCTGTTCTAAGCTTCTCTTTATAAGTCACACATCTCCAGAAACACGTTAGGGCTGACAGCAAAATGAAATTGCAATCAACTGGCCCACAGTACAGAGCCTACCACACTCTGATTTCAGCTATGCAACGGACCATGGGAGACCTGGACTGGTCAAAAACAGTGCTGCTGTGTACCAGCCTTGAAATTAATCCCTGTTCTCCAGCTCTATTTCCTCCCTCCCCCACCAATGCTAGGGCCCAGGGTGTACATCAGGCCTCAACTACTGTCCAAAGCAATGTCTGCTTCTAAGCACCTTCTGTCAAGTGCTCGGCAAAGTTTCTACATTCAACAGCTGAACTACAGGAGAGTGGGGCATAATGTTGTCTTGGGGAAAAAGTAGAGGCCCCATGTACAACTTCAGATCTAGAGGGATCGAGTTGAGGACATAGGCTCGGTTCACGCTGGAGCGGCTTCAAAGTCACCCGACTCTAAAGCTGCCCGCACTGCGCGACTTTCGCCCGACTTGCAAACTACTTCTTTAATAGAAATCAATGCAAGCCGCTCTGAAGTCACCCCCAAGCAGTGCCTGAACCTTTTTCTAAGTCGGAGCGACTTGAATCGCTCCGATTAGAACGGTTCCATTGCACAGAATGGAGTGCAACTTGTCAGGCGAGTAAGTCGCCTGACAAGTCACCCCAGTGTGAACCGATCCTAAGGCAAGCAATAGTTGATGCAATTTTCTTTCCTGTAACTGTGGGTTGCAGGAAAGAAAAAACGCTTGATTCCTCCCAACTACACTAACTGAAACTCTCCTGCATCACATCACTATTGTGTTCTGCTGGCACGGAGCCTTCCCTGTTGGCAGAACACGATTACTGCTGGCTGCTTTGTCGCATGAAAAAATTCCGACATGCTGGGTATACTGAAGTCGATTGGTGGATTGACTTCAGTACAACCAACTTGCCCATAAATGGATCGAATCTCGGCTGGTCCCTGCTGAACCGTCTGAGATTCGATCCATCTAACCAGCTTAACACAGATGCTCTAATGCAGTGGTCCTCAACCCTGGCCTACAGGGCCCACTAACAGGCCAGATTTTCAAGATAACTGAAATACATCCCAGATGATATCATTTGCTGCTCAGTGATTGCAGTACTCTAGTCTGCATCTCCCCAAGGTAATACCTAAATTCTGGCCTGTTAGTGGGCCCTGTAGGCCAGGGTTCAGGACCACTGCTCTAATGCACTGGTCCTCAACTCCCGTCCTCAGGGCACACTAACAGGCCAGATTTTAAGTATTACCTTGGGGAGATGCAGACTAGAGTACTGCAATCACCGAGCAGCAAATGATATCACCTGGGATGCAATTTAGTTATCTTGCAAACCAGGCCTGTTCGTGGGCCCGAGGACCAGACTTGAGGACCACTGCTCTAATGCACCACGAGGTGTTGTGGTTACCTAATACAGGTTTTAGGCCAGGTCATGTTCACAAAATAGATCTCAGGCAGAGAAGCAACAATACTGAAAAATAAGTTATTTTTAAAGCAAACCTTTCACCTCAGTGGAACGGCCCACTTATTCAAGGTGCGCTCCCCTTCCTCATCTTCTGTAATGCAGGGGGTGATGACATTTTCCTGCTGACAAGATCCCTGGGAAAGCTTAACAGCACAAATTTTACAAGAAGAAGCTCTAGTACAATATAAGAACACCTTGCAAGATTTGGGATACTCAATATTCTCCAAGATTTGAAGTCACCGTTGGCTAAGAGCTGAAGGAGGAAGTCGGGGAAAGGTGAGTATATTATTTATACACCCCCCCCCCTCCTGTTTTAGGAAATAATAAACTGAGGTGTACTTTAAGAAATACTAAACTGGAGTGAAGAGTGTCTTTGTATTTTCCTGGAGTTTAGCTGTAACGTTATCCTAATGGGTCAGGTTTTAGTGCAATACAAACCTTTCTATAAGGGTACACAATTCTAACTACGAAATAGACCCTCTCTTTCTGTGTGAAAAAGTATTACCTTCTTTTCTAAAAAGCCAAAGCACTGCCCTATTTCTAAATGTTGTGTATCATTTGGTTCCACACTAAAGGCATGAAATTAAGTCAACTGCTCTACAGATAAAGCCTATACCTTGTGTGACTTTGTTACCCAACAGGCCTCATTTCATGACCTCATATATTCTCACCGAATTGGTCTGTTCAAAAATGAGTTACAGACATAACTACGGTATGGTGTGACCATATAGTCACTTTCCGTGCTTCGCGACACCGCAGCACAGCAGAGGTTAAACATCTGCTGACGCGGTGATATAAAATTACTCTTCGAAAATATATTTATATTTTATAAAGTTACTGTGTGCAAAATTGTCATCACTTAAAATAGAAACCTTTTATAAGAACTTCAATAAACACGTATAAAATCTGTTCCCCCAAAGCAGCGGTAAACTTCACATTCATTACTTTGCTGGGGGAGGGGGGAAAAGGGGGTTAACTGCGGGATGGAGAAGGGGTTACCTGTGGTGGAATCAGGAGGGGGGAGATAGCAAGCAGACGTAACTCTAACATTTGTCTGCTTTAAAGAGTAGGGAGGGTGAAGAATTATAATCAGTGCAAACTTACCAGTTTGCCGCATAGCAAAAAGGGTCTTTGGTGCTCCAGGTCCTGTGAAATAATTGCGGCATTAGGTCACGTGACACCCGGCTGCTCTATATTGTAAATGCTGATGTCAGCAGAGCCCCCGTTCACTCTACTGATGTTGGTGTCCCATTGGAGGGCTGCCATAGCATTAGATGTATAAGATAACTTGCCAGCACACCGATAAGCTAGTTTCAAAGAGCAGAGCTTTTTTTTTTCTGCAAGATCCAAAGGAAAAGCAATGACTCAAGACTGTGCAGGGACTGTAACAATGCCTGATGAAGGATCCCTGCATGGTCCCAAAATGTTGCTCATCTGAGAAATCATGCAAAAAAATAAAGAGCCTTGGACTTTAAAACACGCTTGTTGGTAGGCTGGCAACATTTCTTACCCATGTCATGCACTGTGACCAGTTGGAAGTTGTCGCGGCACCCACATGGTTGATTCCAGTAAGGTGTGCAGGAGGAATATACTCAATGCAATGGCATTAGATCACGTGACCTGGATTTGGAGCACTGTGGAACCAACTTGTTTAATATAAACTAAAGCCAAAACCGTTGAGTGGTAAGGTGTTAGAACCCCTGTCAGGGTTTTCAATGCGGTCAGTGGCCCCTACGAGGAGGATTTACACACTTAATTCTGGTGACCATTGTCCCCAAAATTGAAAGTGGGGGAAAATCTAAAATTTGGGGTTGTCAAAGGAAATCTTTAAGTAGGGTCACCTGTTCTGATGACAACAGGGAGTTTCCCTTACAGAAACAGGACTTGAAAGGATGGCAAAAAAGTTGACAGAGGTTTTAACTATTCCTATAGATTCTGCCAAAGGCCTCCATACTTGTTTAAAGCAGACATAAAGTTAGAGCTTTTAAGTGTCACATTGGTGGCACAGAGGAGGGGGTGACTGATACTGGGGTGACATTTCTTCACTCTTTGCTCCATTTAATAAGGCACATTACAGTTTGGAGAAAGGCTGTGACATCTTGTGCGTGCTCCTTCACCTCCAGGGGATTGGAGGGTTTGATCGCCTGGCTCTTCCCACTGACTTCCCTACTTGTGGTCCCCGCTGCTCCCTGCGCTTTGCGGCCTCCCTCTGCCTCTGTTCGCGGCTCATTAGTCTGGGAATGCGGCTGGGCCTTTCCTGTCTCAGGAGTTTTAACCGTTCCATGTAATCTAGCGCTACTGGAGGCAGGACTGCACAGAGCCTCCGCACCCCTTTGGTTAGGCTCTCGTTCACCATTTTTGCCATACGCGATGGAGCCCTGAGAATCCTCTTCCACCAGGACTCCTTGCTGCTGGCACTGGACTGTCTGGCGAGCACAGGTATGCGGCTCCTGTAGCCACCTTTGTAAGTTTTTGGGAACAGGGAGAAGAGCCCGCCTTCTCGCACTGCCCCACAGCGTTGGAGAACCCTAAAGACCGGCCGAGGCAACCGCAGCAGCGCCTTAAGCCATAATTTACGACCTCGCTTTGGCCACTCCTTAAGCCACTGACTTGATGGCTTTCCCAGAGAACCAGCCGCCAGGGAAATAGACAGGAAAATCCCAGGGGAGGTGAACACCCCGACTGCTATTGCTAACACTGGTACATAATACAGCCTAAGCCTGTAACTCATGGCCAGCACGGCCAGGGCCGCCCAGCTCTGCGCCAGTAACATGAAGGAGGCAGGGCTTAAAGCAAACACCCAACACAGCAGTATGTAGCCACAAAGCAGGCTGGCCCCAAGGGTCTCTAGAGCCACGAGCACAGAGTCTAAAAGTGGCCCTGGCCTCCAGAGGGTGAGGAGTGCCAGCAGCAGGGGAAGCAGGGACCACGGGCAGGAGGGCCTGGAAGCTGCCAGAAGGGTTAAAGCAGCACAAACAGCATGGCTCGGTAGGGAGGAGGAAACCTGCGAGTGCCCTGGGCGGAGGGAAACCTCCGGCTCTGCCATCTGCACAGACGTCAACTCAAAGTAGGGGACATCAGGGCCTGGACTGCCATCCGCTGCGGTGCGCTCTGAAGCAGCCCCTGTGTCTGCCACTTGTTCCTCATCCTCAGAGCTGCAGAGGCTGAAAGTGCCACTTTCTCCCCCCTCCTCCTCCTCATCATCATCCTCCTCCTCCTCCTTATCATCCTCCTCCTCATCATTATCATCCTCCCCAGGCCTTACTTTCAGGCTCTTGGGCTGCTGTCGGACTTCGGCGGCATGTTTCTGGCGAAGCTCCTGCTCTCGCCGCTTGTTGTACTCCAGCTGGTTGCCCAGCTCAGTTTGGTGCTGCAGACGGATCAGTTCGCTGCGCGTGTGCTGCAGCAGCTGCAGATGGCGGAACTCCAACTCCTGGGTGCACTCGTGCTGTCGCAATAACATGGCACACTCCAGGTCTCGTTGTGTCTGCTTTTTGTTCAGCTCCTGCCAAAAAAAGAAAAAACACACGCACACATTCAGTTATTTTTTTCAGCTTATAAGAAATCTGAAATCTTTTAAGGATGCAATCAACATGAAGTCAACATTTTTTCATCAGTTTTGGAAAGAGCAGTTGGACCCTCCGCAGGTTTTTGCTGCCTATGTTTCCACTATTCAACCTCACTCCATGACAAAGAAGAAGAAACTGGCACCCACCTCTCGGAGAAGGTCTTGGTCCAGGTTGTGCCTTGCTAGCAGCATCTTTCGCTTATACTGCCGACACTGAAGCTCGAAGTACTGGCGCTGCCTGCGCAGGAGGTTGGCCTCCTCTTCTGCCTGGTAGTGCTGCATGCTCTCTTTCTGGCGGAGTAGCCACTCCTGCTTCTCCCGCTTTGGCGTGCTCTGGTTCTCCTGCAACTCCTGCCAGGAAAACACATTTTTTATATATGTAAGAAAAAGTTAAATATTAAGGCCACATAAAGTCCAAAAGGAGCCTTTTCTTGTTCTACGCATTATAAAATGGAGGGGGTGGACAGACACAGTTTTGATGTCCTCAAATCCCAGACCGCATATTACACTGGTCTATACATTTTTGGAAATCAACCTCCAAGATAAAATGTGCCAATTCTAACATTTTGATTAGGTGAATTAGAAAACAGGCGATAAAGGTGCTGCTTGGCTAAAGTTTTCAAGATATTTCACATTAAAGATTTATACACGGGCGAGTATATCTGCCTACAAGGGAGGGAGGTGTCTGATAATGCTGCCTTGTAACTTCTTAACAAAGTAAGGTAGAACAATGAAAATGGTAACACATACAGTAGAATTGTGTATGCATTTATCCTCACTTTGAGACTACAGATTAATACCGAACTGTCATTTATTGGTCCTTTATTGCAAGGTACAGGTGTCTTGGTCAGATCCACGCATCATACAGTTACATCTGGTGGCTTCTGAAAGTGTCATTGCCTAACATTTCCAAGGAACGGTTGCGTGATATTTTGCCTGAGAAGCAATGATGCCTCGAAACTGTGTAAACAATGCAGATCATTTCTGCTACATTTGTGGTGAGGTTACATTTGCATCTCCAAAGTGCAGTATGACGGCAATGGTAAAAAAGGCATACTGTCTAGATTTTGGATGCAAAAGAGGGGATCAGGACAAGAGTTGGGCCCCCTCATTGTTGCATTACATGTGCAACTTCTCTGCGTCATTGGCTATTGTTGCATTACATGTGTAACTTCTCTGCGTCATTGGCTATTGTTGCATTACATGTGCAACTTCTCTGCGTCATTGGCTATTGTTGCATTACATGTGCAACTTCTCTGCCTCATTGGCTATTGTTGCATTACATGTGCAACTTCTCTGCCTCATTGGCTATTGTTGCATTACATGTGCAACTTCTCTGTGTCATTGGCTTAACAAGAAGAAAAGGTCCATGCCTTTCGCAGTCCCAATGGTGTGGAGGGAGAGAAAAAAAAGTTACATGAAAAACCAATACATGAATGGAAAGTGATGCTATTGGTATTAATAGAAAGATGAATTGTTTAATGATCGGTGTGGCATCCTTCTTATTGCTATATCGCATTTAACCACTTAAGCCCCGGAAGATTTTACCCCCTTCCTGACCAGGGTTTTTTTTGGGATTTTTTACTGCGTGATTTTAACGGACAATTGCGCGGTCGTGCGACGCAAATTTGACGTCCTTTTTTTTCCCCACAAACAGAGCTTTCTTTTGGTGGTATTTGATCACCTGTGCGATTTTTACTTTTTGCGCTATAAACAAAAAAAAGAGTGTAAATTTTGCAAAAATCGGATTTTTGTAAGATCTTACCGTAAAATCCTTTTCTCTTAGCTCATTGACAGACGTAGTCTTCTTGATTCACAAGAACTGGGTTATGTTGTCTCCGCAGGAGTAGGACTAGGCAGAAAAGAAAAAACGTTCTGGCTCCACCCTAGGGGCAGTCCCAGAGGGTATATCCTCCCTCTCTCTGCTACAAGGCATCAGTTCTGTCACAAAGCAGCAACAGAGAATTTAACCCAACCCAACTCAATGATAGAGGGGCGGGTACTACGTCTGTCAATGAGCTAAGAGAAAAGGATTTTACGGTAAGATCTTACAAAAATCCAATTTTCTCTGTCGCTCATTGACAGACGTAGTCTTCTTGATTCACAAGAGCTGGGACATCCAGAAGCAGTGCCACAAATGAGGGGTGGGATTGACAGAAATCAAAATCCAATCTAGAAGGCCCAACCGGTGCCAAACTAGAAGTTTTAAAGGCTCATTATAAACAAAGAATGAGACTCAAATAAAAATCCCAACGGAAAAAAACCCTCGAGGTAGACCAAACACTGGAGAAAAACGACCTAAAAAATATTTTTTCTAAAAAAAAAATCTTGCCAGGACCAGAGATCCCAGCAAGGAACTTAGGTCCTTACTCCTGACTAGACAGAAAAAAACTGATGCCTTGTAGCAGAGAGAGGGAGGATATACCCTCTGGGACTGCCCCTAGGGTGGAGCCAGAACGTTTTTTCTTTTCTGCCTAGTCCTACTCCTGCGGAGACAACATAACCCAGTTCTTGTGAATCAAGAAGACTACGTCTGTCAATGAGCGACAGAGAAAAACAATATTTTTTACATTTTTTTATATGAAATTCCCCCCCAAAAAATTGTAAAAATCAAAATTTAACATTTTTGGCCAATTTGTTTTCTGCTACATATGTTTGGTAAAAAAAATTGCAAAAAGCGTATTTTGATTGGTTTGCGCAAAAGTTATTGCGTTTACTAAGGGAAAGATTTCGGTCATTTTTGGTGTTTTTTTTTTTTTTAACGCGTAATGGCTGCGATTTTTTTTGCGGTACTGCGACATTGTGGCGGACAGATCGGACCCTTGACTGCCATTTTTTACACTTTTGGGGTTACCAGTGACATTACTGCAGTAATCAGTGCTATACATATGCACTGTTACTGTATAAATGACACTGGCAGGGAAGGGGTTAACTTTATCGGGGAGGGAGGGGTTAAGTGTGTCCCGAGGGGCGTGCTTTTTACTGTGATTGGCTGTGGCTACTAGTGTAGGAACAGTGATCAACGGTCCTACATAGTAGAACCGTGTGATCAATGTTTCTACACAGGGGAGAATGACAGGCAGCTTGTTTACATCAGCCGCCTGACTTTCTCCCTCTGCACCGACAATCGGCGAGTGACTGGCGGACATCGGGTCCGCCGGTCACACGCACTGACTTCCCTGTGAACGAGCCGCATCGGGCGGGCGCGCGCTCGCCCGCTATTGGCTCACAAGGAAGTGACAGGCAAGCGACGTAGATCTACGTCACTTTGCCTGGCCCGGGGCTGACTGCCGCAGTAAATAGTCGTGCGGCGGTCGGCAACCGGTTAATAGAAAAGTTATGGAGCATAACTGCACACCCCCCTGGTAAGTTTGAATTATTTTGACATGAAGCCAATTAATACTCAGGACTTAATTTTCCTTTATAAGTGACCCAATTCTGGTAAAATTTAGCTACTTTTATTTCCGAGGCCATCTCCTTGTAGACCAGTGTTCGCCGCTCTTTCATTGTTTGGATGGCAGGTAACAAATGTTTAGGAGCATTTAATTATATAAAATGCTCTCAACTCCTCCAACATCTCATACCTCTGTAAACTGTGCTGTTCTTCCTATGCCCTATATATCCCTATATTCCATAACATACCCCCTGCAAAATGTGCTGTACATCCTAAATGCGACATCAGACACCGCTGTGTACACCCGATAATCTACAGCACTCCCTCTGCACACTGTGCTGTACATCCTACACTCCACACCACACCCCTCTGCACACTGTGCTGTACATCCTACACTCCACACCCCTCTGCACACTGTGCTGTACATCCTACACTCCACACCACACCCCTCTGCACACTGTGCTGTACATCCTACACTCCACACCACACCCCTCTGCACACTGTGCTGTACATCCTACACTCCACACCCCTCTGCACACTGTGCTGTACATCCTACACTCCACACCCCTCTGCACACTGTGCTGTACATCCTACACTCCACACCACACCCCTCTGCACACTGTGCTGTACATCCTACACTCCACACCCCTCTGCACACTGTGCTGTACATCCTACACTCCACACCACACCCCTCTGCACACTGTGCTGTACATACTACACTCCACACCACACCCCTCTGCACACTGTGCTGTACATCCTACACTCCACACCCCTCTGCACACTGTGCTGTACATCCTACACTCCACACCACACCCCTCTGCACACTGTGCTGTACATCCTATACTCCACACCACACCCCTCTGCACACTGTGCTGTACATCCTACACTCCACACCACACCCCTCTGCACACTGTGCTGTACATACTACACTCCACACCACACCCCTCTGCACACTGTGCTGTACATCCTACACTCCACACCCCTCTGCACACTGTGCTGTACATCCTACACTCCACACCACACCCCTCTGCACACTGTGCTGTACATCCTATACTCCACACCACACCCCTCTGCACACTGTGCTGTACATCCTATACTCCACACCACACCCCTCTGCACACTGTGCTGTACATCCTATACTCCACACCACACCCCTCTGCACACTGTGCTGTACATCCTATACTCCACACCCCTCTGCACACTGTGCTGTACATCCTATACTCCACACCACACCCCTCTGCACACTGTGCTGTACATCCTATACTCCACATCACACTCCTCTGCACACTGTGCTGTACATCCTATACTCCACACCACACTCCTCTGCACACTGTGCTGTACATCCTATACTCCACATCACACTCCTCTGCACACTGTGCTGTACATCCTATACTCCACACCACACCCCTCTGCACACTGTGCTGTACATCCTATACTCCACACCACACTCCTCTGTACACTGTGCTGTACATCCTATACTCCACATCACACTCCTCTGCACACTGTGCTGTACATCCTATACTCCACATCACACTCCTCTGCACACTGTGCTGTACATCCTATACTCCACACCACACCCCTCTGCACACTGTGCTGTACATCCTATACTCCACACCACACTCCTCTGCACACTGTGCTGTACATCCTATACTCCACATCACACTCCTCTGCACACTGTGCTGTACATCCTATACTCCACACCGCACCCCTCTGCACACTGTGCTGTACATCCTATACTCCACACCACACCCCTCTGCACACTGTGCTGTACATCCTATACTCCACACCACACTCCTCTGCACACTGTGCTGTACATCCTATACTCCACACCGCACCCCTCTGCACACTGTGCTGTACATCCTACACTCCTCTGCACACTGTGCTGTACATCCTATACTCCACACCACACCCCTCTGCACACTGTGCTGTACATCCTATACTCCACACCACACCCCTCTGCACACTGTGCTGTACATCCTATACTCCACACCACACCCCTCTGCACACTGTGCTGTACATCCTATACTCCACACCACACTCCTCTGCACACTGTGCTGTACATCCTATACTCCACACCACACCCCTCTGCACACTGTGCTGTACATCCTATACTCCACACCACACCCCTCTGCACACTGTGCTGTACATCCTATACTCCACACCACACCCCTCTGCACACTGTGCTGTACATCCTATACTCCACACCACACCCCTCTGCACACTGTGCTGTACATCCTATACTCCACACCACACCCCTCTGCACACTGTGCTGTACATTCTATACTCCACACCCCTCTGCACACTGTGCTGTATATCCTATACTCGAAACCACACCACTCTGCACACTGTGCTGTACATCCTATACTCCACACCACACTCCTCTGCACACTGTGCTGTACATCCTATACTCCACATCACACTCCTCTGCACACTGTGCTGTACATCCTACACTCCTCTGCACACTGTGCTGTACATCCTATACTCCACACCACACCCCTCTGCACACTGTGCTGTACATCCTATACTCCACACCACACCCCTCTGCACACTGTGCTGTACATCCTATACTCCACACCACACCCCTCTGCACACTGTGCTGTACATCCTATACTCCACACCCCTCTGCACACTGTGCTGTACATCCTATACTCCACACCACACCCCTCTGCACACTGTGCTGTACATCCTATACTCCACATCACACTCCTCTGCACACTGTGCTGTACATCCTATACTCCACACCACACTCCTCTGCACACTGTGCTGTACATCCTATACTCCACATCACACTCCTCTGCACACTGTGCTGTACATCCTATACTCCACACCACACCCCTCTGCACACTGTGCTGTACATCCTATACTCCACACCACACTCCTCTGTACACTGTGCTGTACATCCTATACTCCACATCACACTCCTCTGCACACTGTGCTGTACATCCTATACTCCACATCACACTCCTCTGCACACTGTGCTGTACATCCTATACTCCACACCACACCCCTCTGCACACTGTGCTGTACATCCTATACTCCACACCACACTCCTCTGCACACTGTGCTGTACATCCTATACTCCACATCACACTCCTCTGCACACTGTGCTGTACATCCTATACTCCACACCGCACCCCTCTGCACACTGTGCTGTACATCCTATACTCCACACCACACCCCTCTGCACACTGTGCTGTACATCCTATACTCCACACCACACTCCTCTGCACACTGTGCTGTACATCCTATACTCCACACCGCACCCCTCTGCACACTGTGCTGTACATCCTACACTCCTCTGCACACTGTGCTGTACATCCTATACTCCACACCACACCCCTCTGCACACTGTGCTGTACATCCTATACTCCACACCACACCCCTCTGCACACTGTGCTGTACATCCTATACTCCACACCACACCCCTCTGCACACTGTGCTGTACATCCTATACTCCACACCACACTCCTCTGCACACTGTGCTGTACATCCTATACTCCACACCACACCCCTCTGCACACTGTGCTGTACATCCTATACTCCACACCACACCCCTCTGCACACTGTGCTGTACATCCTATACTCCACACCACACCCCTCTGCACACTGTGCTGTACATCCTATACTCCACACCACACCCCTCTGCACACTGTGCTGTACATCCTATACTCCACACCACACCCCTCTGCACACTGTGCTGTACATTCTATACTCCACACCCCTCTGCACACTGTGCTGTATATCCTATACTCGAAACCACACCACTCTGCACACTGTGCTGTACATCCTATACTCCACACCACACTCCTCTGCACACTGTGCTGTACATCCTATACTCCACATCACACTCCTCTGCACACTGTGCTGTACATCCTACACTCCTCTGCACACTGTGCTGTACATCCTATACTCCACACCACACCCCTCTGCACACTGTGCTGTACATCCTATACTCCACACCACACCCCTCTGCACACTGTGCTGTACATCCTATACTCCACACCACACTCCTCTGCACACTGTGCTGTACATCCCCATACCACACTCCTCTGTTTGATATCTTCCAATATTCTACAGCAACCCCTCTGCACAATGTGCTGTACATTCTATATGCTACACTACAGCCCTCTAGATATCCTATACTCAACGCTCTCACCCTGCACACTGTGTTGTGCATCCCATACTGTTTATCTAAATGCACTACACCCCTCTGTACATCCTATATTCTGCAGCACTCCCTCCGTATACTATGCTGTGCCTTCTACTGAACATCACTCTGTACACCCCACAGTATATTCCACACCGTGCCCCTCAGTATATTCCACACCGTGCCCCTCAGTATACTGTGTTGTATACATCCTATTCTCTACAAGCTGGTAGACTCCGATTACATAAAGTATCCAACCCAGGGAGTCCTTCTTTTGGTACCTCAGTTTTGCTCACCTCCTTGAGTTGCTCCTTGCGGATCTTGTACTGCCTCTTCTGGCTCTCCAGCAGGTTGGTCAGCTCTTTCTTTTGCTGGCCAAGGATGTGCTGCTGAAACTTCTTTTCTTCTGTCATAGCAGACTTGGCCTGTAGGCAAGAAAGCTCATTTGTTTATTATATTAGAATGACCCATGTTACACCTTTTATGTGAAATCTAATAAACACAACTTAGCTGACCTGATATTTCAACATATTCACAGGTCTTTTAAAGCTACGCAGCACATTATCTAAGACCTTCTCACACCTGACTTCCCAATCAATTCCACCTGTGCACCTTTATCTCTCTCTTCATTCCACCAGTGCACCTTTATCTCTCTCTTCATTCCACCAGTGCACCTTTATCTCTCTCTTCATTCCACCAGTGCACCTTTATCTCGCTCTTCATTCCACCTGTGCACCTTTATCTCTCTCTTCATTCCACCTGTGCACCTTTATCTCTCTCTTCATTCCACCTGTGCACCTTTATCTCTCTCTTCATTCCACCTGTGCACCTTTATCTCTCTCTTCATTCCACCTGTGCACCTTTATCTCTCTCTTCATTCCACCTGTGCACCTTTATCTCTCTCTTCATTCCACCTGTGCACCTTTATCTCTTTCTCTTCATTCCAAAACTTTTTTTTTTAGGCCCGCTAAAATGCTATATTACTCACCTTGATGAGTTCTTACACTTTGTTAAAAAGTGTTTGTAATCCCTTCCATATACCCATTGAAGTAACTTGGGTATATGGAAGGGATTACAAAACTGACACACAGAGACGAAACAAATCCTCCTACATAAGTTGTACCCGTCTATCTGCAGTCTTCTCTTCTCTACATCCATTCAAAGTGCAGAATTTATCTCCTCCCACGATACAGCAATGGAAGAAGCTGGTGAATTCAGTGATACCTCTCTATCGTGATATATATGCTCATAGAGGTTGCCCTAAGAAACATGATAGAGTCTGGGCCAAGTGGCTGTCTGACCCCTCCACTGCCATGGTAGACTATGTCCTGACCTCACTACCCGGTTTGGCTTCGCCGAACCGAAATATACCTCCCTATGGGGTCCTACAGTTGTACTAACTCTGATGTTTCTTGGTGAAGTCTTGACACCCCCATGCTTGGGTTTTCCCGACCCCCTGGATTTTATCGTTCTTTGGGATATGTTGCCCTTTCTGATCTTGACCCCTGCGTGGGCACTGAGTTCTCATATACTGTTCCAATGATGGTTGTATTATGAACCGAATGCACCCGTTTTTGTTTGTGGTTTGTGTTCAAAACTTCAATAAAAAGATTAAAAAAAAAAAGTGCAGAATTTACATAGCTTGTCAGAGAAATTAGGGAAAAAAAGAAAGGGGTGCAGAGGGATGAAATTACACTCTGCAGAGCTCAGTGAGGAGAGCTCTGAGAGCTGATTGGAGAGAAGAGACACACCTCCCTTCACACAGCACACAGAGTGGAGGATGTCAATCACAAGCTGTTACTGGAGGTCCCTCCCCTGTCACCATTTTTCTCATGGTGTCAGAAAAACTTGTCAGAAGTGATTCATGCTGATAGCAGAGGAATGAAGAAGCAGACAGGAATTGCACTTAGTCTTCACTCACACCTGGGCATTTTGAATCGTGGGCACATTTTCCATGATTCTGCCTACGATTTCACCACTTGCCGACCGCCGCCCGACTATATACGGCGGCGGTCAGCCCCTCCCAGGCAAAGCGACGTACCGGTACGTCACTAGCCCGGGAGCGAATAGGGGGCGAGCGAGCGCCCCAGAGGCGCGCTCCCGCCCGCGCTCGTACCCGAAAAAGCCGGCGCGTGTGACCAGCGGACCCGATGTCCGCCGGTCACTCGCGATCGTCGGGTAGAGAGGGAGAAAGGCAGGTGGCTGATGTAAACAAAGCCGCCTGTCATTCTCCCCTGTGTAAAAGCACAGATCACTCGGTCCTGCTATGTAGGACCGTTGATCTGTGCTGTTACACACACAGGCACATCCAATCACAGTAAGTAACACGCCCCTAGGGACACACTTAACCCCTCCCTCTCCAATAAAGTTAACCCCTTCCCTGCCAGTGTCATTTTTACAGTAACAGTGCATATGTATAGCACTGATTACTGCAGTAATGTCACTGGTACCCCCAAAAGTGTCAAAAATGTCAGTCAAGGGTTCGATCTGTCCGCCGCAATGTTGCAGTACCGCAAAAAAAAAAAAAAAAAAAAAACGCAGATCGCCGCCATTACTCGTTAAAAAAAAAAAAAAAAAAGACAAAAATCTTTCCCTTCGTTAGTAAAACGCAATAACTTTTGAGCAGACCAATCAAAATACGCTTATTGTGATTTTTTTTTTACCAAAAATATGTAGCAGAAAACAAATTGGCCAAAAAATTTAAAAAAATTTGATTTTTACATTTTTTTTGGAGGGGAATTTCATATAAAAAAATTTTAAAAATATTGTTATTTTTGCAAAATTGTCGCTATTTTTTTGTTTATAGCGCATGATCAAAAAAAAATAAATAAAAAAAAAAAAAAAAATACGCACAGGTGATCAAATACCACCAAAAGAAAGCTCTGTTTGTGGGAAAAAAAGGACATCAAATTAATTTGGGTACAGCGTCGCACGACCGCGCAATTGTCCGTTAAAGTCAAGCAGTGCCGAATTGCGAAATACCCCCTGGTCAGGAAGGGGGTAAAATCTTCCAGGGCTTAAGTGGTTAATGACAAATCCCACAATGCACATGTCAGACCTAAAAATGCAGTGCAGTTCTGCCAAGATAAATTGTGCTGCAATCGCAGCAAAATGCATCGCCTGAAGCTCATCGCCCCCAAAAAAAGTTCAAGAGCTTCTTTTGGGCAACATGCTTCACGACATTTGCGGCAGAACTGAACCACGTTTTTAGGTGTCATCAAATTAGTGGCATCTGAAATGTGCGTTTTGTCATTCACACCTGGGCGTTTTGAAATCACGGGCAGAATCGCAGAAAATCTGCCTGCGATTCAAAACGTCCAGGTGTGAATGCAGCCTTGGTGCTCCTAATTGAAACACGCACATACTATAGAGAGATATGCTTTGTACGTATTTCATGTCTGAGGTTTACAACCATTTTAAGCCTAAACCTATTTTAGTTGCCTAGCAATACAGACTGCTTTGGTCAGATTCATCCTGTCCATATTACCAGCTAATAGCAAAGCTTTTCTTTGGAGATCTAAGGCTCTGTAACCGGGGAAAAAAAAACTCATTGATTTACAAATTCTATGGCCTTTTCTGTGAAAACCTTCCTTAACTACTTCAATACCGAGCACTTTCACCCCCTTGCAGTTTTCAGTGCTGTCACACTTTGAATGACATTTGCACGATCATGCAACCTTGCACCCATATGAAACAGTTATCTTTTCACATAAATATAGCTTTCTTTTGGTGGTATTTCATTACCACTGGGTTTTTTTTATTTTCTGCTAAAAAAAAAAAAAAAAAAAAAAAAACAGAAAAAAAAAAAAAAGTGTTTTTCTTAACCACCTCAATACTGGGCACTTAAACCCCCTTCCTTCCCAGACCAATTTTCAGCTTTTAGCGCTGTTGCATTTTGAATGACAATTGCGCGGTCATGCAACACTGTACCAAAACCAAAATTAATGTCATTTTTTCCCCACAAATAGAGCTTCCTTTTGGTGGTATTTGATCACCGCCAGGTTTTTTCTTTTTTGGTGCACAAATAAAAAAAGACTGAAAAGTTTGAAAAAAAAAAAAAGTTTTTTTGTTTAGGTTATAACATTTTGTAAATAGATACGTTTTTTCCTGCACTGATGAGCACTGATGATGCCGCACTGACAGGCACTGATGAGGAGACACTGATGGGGTGGCACTGATATGCAGCACTGATGGGCACTGATAGGTAGCACTGATATGCAGCACTGATATGTGGCACTGATAAATAGCACTGATGTGCAGCATTGGTGGGCACTGATAGGCAGCGCTGATGGGCACTGATAGGCAGCACTGATGGGCACTGATAGGCAGCACTGATGGGCAATAATGGGCACTGGTGGGCGGCACTGATAGATGGCATTGGTGGGCAGCACTGATAGGGAGGCACCACTGGCAGGCTCTCTGAGCCCTGTTTTCCATCCCTGGTGGCCATGGTGGGCATCCCTGGTGGTCATGGGTGGGCATCCCTGGTGGTCATGGGTGGGCATCCCTGGTGGCTCTAGTGGCATCCCCTCCCCCCAGGGCTGCACTGGTAATCAATCATCTGATTACCAGCACAGACCCCCCCTGTGATCAGTGAGTAATTATAAATACTCACTGATCACCCCGGCTGCAGAATCGATCCTCTCCTTCTCCTCACACTGACAGGATCTGTCAGGAGGAGAAGAGATCGAAGCCGTTACAACGGCTGTATTGACATTACATGACGGCTGTGATTGGTCACAGCCGTCATGTGATCAGGAGGGCCAATCACAGGGCCCTCCTGCCGAGTCTTGTTGCTCTGTGTCCTAGGGACACAGGCACATCGAGATCGCGCCGCTGCGCGTGCCCGCGACGGCGCGATCTCTCTCCTTCTGAAGGACGTTCCGGAACGTCCATTCAGAAGGACGAGACTCCCACCCGGCCGTATATGTACTATGGCCCGGGTGGGAGGTGGTTAACCACTTGCCTACTGTGCACTTAAACACCCTTCCCATCCAGGCCAATTTTCAGCTTTCAGCACTGTCACACTCTTTGAATGACAATTGCGCGGTCATGCTACACTGTACCCATATGAAATTTTTATCATTTTTTTTCACACAAATAGAGCTTTCTTTTGGTGGTATTTAATCACCTCTGGGTTTTTTATTTCTTACAAAAAAAAAAAAGAATAAAGACAGAAAATTTTGAAAAAAAAATTTTTTTCTTATTTTCTGCGAGTAAATTTTGAAAATAAATTTTTCTCCTTCACTGATGTGCGCTGAGGAGGCGGCACTGATGGGCACTGATAGGCTGCACTGATGAGGTGGCACTTATGGGCACTGATGAGGTGGCACTTAAGGGCACTGATGAGGTGGCACTTATGGGCACTGATGAGGTACTAATATGCCGCACTGATGAGCACTGATAGGCGGCACTGCTGGGCACTGAGAGGTGGCACAGAGGTGGCACTGCTGGGCACTGAGAGGCGGCACTGACGGGCGGCACTGATGGGCACTGGACACTGGACACTGACGGGTGGCACTGATGAGCGGCACTGATGGGCAGCACCATCAGTACCCACACTCAGTGCCCATAGTGCTACCAGTCAGTGCTCACCAGTGCCTAGATGAGCAGGCACTGATGGGCACTGACTGGCAGCACTATGGGCACTGATTGTGGGCATTGATGGGGGGCACTGATGGCGGGCACTGTGGGCACTGATGGGGGACACTGTGTGTATGTTTTTACCTTTTAGTAATCAGGGCACTGGTGATCAGTGCCCTGATTACATTGCTGTGTGTCCCCGGCGCTGTGAGGCTCCCCCTCCTTCCTCACACTGCAGGCTCTGTGTGAGGAAGGAGCGCCGGCGATGAGAGATGATCTCATATGTTTACATATGAGATCATCGCTCATTGGACGGCCCGATCACGTGGTGAATGGCCGCTGTGATTGGCCATTCACCACGATCTGATCTGCGGGAGCGCGCGGGGGGGGGCGTGTCACTGGAGGCCGTTTGAAAACGGCCTCCCGAAAATTCGAGTCCGCGCTGCAGCCGTATATAGGCTGTAGCGCGGATGGCAGCAGGTTAATTTCTGTTGTAAAGCTTTGCAAAAAAAAAAAAAAAAATATTCTTTAATTTAGGCCAAACTGTATTCTGCTACATTTCTTTGGTGAAAATAACCCAAATCAGTGTAGATTACTTAGTCTGCAGGAAAGGTATAGGAAAGCTAGGAGTCCATAAACTATGGTATATATCTATATCTGAAAATTGATTAATCCTGATGTACTGACGGCTTTTTTCATTTCTTGAGGACCTAAAATGGAAAGTAGACAGTCCAATGTATTTAGTAAGAATTATGTTGAGTTTTTTTTTGAAGTTGTAATTTTTTTGGACACAATTTTTTTGGAAAATTAAGAAATTAAAAAAAATAAAAAAAATTATATATTATATATATATATATATATATATATATATATATATATATATATATATATATATATATATATATACACACACACACACACATACATACATATATATATATTTTTTTTTTTTTTTTACATACTTATACCAGTGCAGTACAGCATCATTATAAAACTGGTGTGGTGGTGATTGGGAACACTGACTGATGACAGTTAAAAACCAAAACATTTATTTTTTTCAATCCATTTTCTTTTTTATTACATCTTTTCTTGTTAACACATTAGGATTGCTTATACCAGTGAATTTCACTATTATAAGCAGCCATTCATTAATGTAGTGTGTATTGTGATTAGCTGTAACTGGCCACAGATAATCACATGGTACATATGGGCTGTGATTGGCTCTGTCTGTACCATGTGATCACTGTGACCAATCACAGCTAATAACACAATTGTCCACAATGAATGGCATGTATGAAAGCCCACCATTGTTTACAATTGTCATGTGATCTGCTGTGACTGATCACAGCGATCGCATGGTACTGGCAGCGGCGTGGTCCAGTGATCTGTCATCAGCTGTGTCTGGCAGACACAGCCGGTTACAGAAAACAGTGCAACTGAGCCTGCGAGGTACGTTCTGGGAGGACGTACACCCGGAAAAACAAATGTCGTTACCGGCCATCATTTGTCTATTGGCTGGGTGGGAACTGGTTACAGTAAACATTTCCTGAGAAACACACGAGGACTGTTATTGTCTATTCCCTATGCTAGTTCTCTGGCTAATACACTGACCAACTGGGTACAATAAGGCATGAGTCACTCACTGATATGGAACAAGTTCACATATCTGTAAAATCAGCATGAATCCTAACGGATATAAATCCAGTCGGGAGCGAGAGAGACCCTTGTAACAGCAATGGTAGTAGTAGTGCAGACCCAGGAATTAAAGCAGAGAGATCTCATGAACAGAACCCCTGAGGGATACAAGAAACCATGTAGCAGTCTAACATCTACCAAAAACTGTTTTGGTTGGACTGACCTTTTAGGAAGTCTGTACTCCTTTTTACAAACTGAATCCAAGCCGGCCAAACTTTTATGGTTAAACATCATGGATCACAAACCATCTTCTCCTGCTTGTACCTGAACCCCAAGCACTCACCTCCTTCTCAAATATGGCCTGGTGTTTCTTGCCAAGCTTATCAGTCTCTGCAGAAAAATTGCTGCGGTGAGCCTCTAGCTCTTTGTCCAGACGCTGTTGGTGCTCATCCAGCTCAGATTTTAGCTTGTTCTCCAGTGCCATCAGCTGTTTCTGGTGCTGCCGCCTCATGCGCTTGTACCCGGACATCTGTTCTCGTAAGGCCGAGTCCTGCTCATGTTCCTGAATCTGACGAGTCACCTGTGGTACAGAACAGAATCCGAGATCAAACCCAAAAGAAACCAAAGAAGCCTGAGGAAGAGAAAAAACGTAGAGTAACCCTCACCAGGGAGGCGGTGCGGATAGTGGCAAAGTGGTCCCTGTTGCGGCAGTAGGCCCTGCGCCGAGCCGCAGAGGTCGACTGCTGTGCCTCCATCTCTGGCTGGTATGGATCATCATAAATGTTGTCGTGAGCCTGAAAAAAAAGGAGCCGGTATGTGAATACAGGAACAGCAAGGAAGCTGGGTGTGTGGGTGTAAACAAGGGAAGGCTAACACTGCAATGAAAAAAAGCTCTTTAAAGTATACCTGTCAGACACAAAGTGAGCTAACCATTTGTTAGGGCTAGCATATTACCCAAAATCTATAGTTAAACCTTTTTAAGGACAGGTTATCTTCATAACCCACAATTCTCCTTTCCCACTGTTACTTGCCTACCATGTGCACCCTGCCACCCTGTTTGCCTGCCAAAGCCCTAAATAGGAAGCCTCGTGTAATAAGCTTACACATTGCTACAGACCTTCCACCCTACCCCATGTGACAGAGCTTAAGCTTGGTGACTTTAGCCGAATGCATCTTGCAAGAAAGAGGAGAATATCACATTAACCCATACCCTAGAAGTACTGGGTATATCCTGTGGTTTATTCCACTTGGTGTAGATGAGTCAGGTGGTCTACGCAGAATGGTCATTGGCATACCAGTCTTTACTAAATCCCCTTTAAACCAATTCTTCACTTCCCTGAACCCCAGAAAGTCAATTCTCTGCTACTTACCGGCAGCCGGTGTATGACAGAGCTGTTGGAGGTTACCGTGTGCTCTCCCTCCTGCATCATGGCCATTTCTCCGCTGTCATCAGAGGCATCTGCCAGGCTGTTCACTGAGCTGCTCTGGCTGCTGGCGCTAATGGACATGCTTGGTACAGACTGGCTGCTCTCCATGCTGGTTATGGTGCCTGTACAATGGAGGAACTGCTCCGACTCCTGGCAAAGCGGAAAAAAGGTGTTAGGTTTTCCTGGTCTTCGGATTCGGACCTACTAATTCAACAATTTGGTTTCCATTTCTATATTGGCCACAAGTTCAGATACATGCTAAAATGCATTAACAATGAACTCCAGGAAACCTTAAGCTCCTCCCCTGCAGTGGGGCTGCGCTCCCAAAGGTTATCTGCTCATTTAGGTCTAGGGGACTTGGTAAAGTACTTTTACTTGCCTGATCCTCAGTGCTGCTAGATCAGTCTCTGCATCCTCTTCTCACCTATGCATCAGAGGTCTAAGATATCAAGAACAAAGCAGGACCCATAGCCTTGCATTGGGCAGGATGACGCTGAGGAACAGTCCACTGATGGAGCATAGGGGTGCAGAGGATCAGGCAAAAATGCTTTTACGTTCCCTAGACTTAAATAAGCAAATAATCCTTGCAGTTTTTGGAGAAGGTTTTTTTTCTCTTTTCTTTTTTTTTTTTAAAGTGGAAGTCCAGGCTTTTCCTAACAATGCTTAAACCTGCTTCCACCCCCATTCTAACTCCTAACTACCCTGTGAAAAGAAGATGCTTGTACTTCCTACTCTGAGGCGGCTCTGGTCCAGTCACATGATTGGCTCCCTGCGGCGGCTTCAGGGGAGAGGAGGGACAGCAAACAACAGATATCCCATAGCAAGCCTTTGGGTGAAATCACTGCACATGCATTTAAGCCACTCTCAGTGATCGCTTCTCTCCCCTGAAACCAGCTGCTGGGGAGATCACGTGACCAGATTGGAGCGCCCTCAGAATAAGCATAGACATCTCACTGGATTAGGAGTTACAATGGGGGGAGGAGCAGGTTTAGGCAAAGTTAGGAAAAGCCTGGACTTCCACTTTAAGAATACATACTTGAATAGATTTTTTTTAAAACCAGAATTTAGTGCCGTGAGCATGAGAGTTAAAGGATAAGTTCACCTTTGGAACAGGTTACATATTCCACCCTTAAATTGGAAACATGTAACATGCTCCAGCATCTGCAGCCTCTCTCCCCTCGCTCCCATGACAGTGGGTAGGGCATCCTCTCCCCAATCCCGCTGTTACAATTTTAACACAGCGTGGACGTGCTGGGCTCTGCCCACACGGCTGCATCTTTCAGTCACAGTTTCCTGTGAATAAATGCCTACAAGTAGCGCCAGTCGTTGCGACTGACAGCTTGTAGCAGTCTGAGATTGCACCCGCGATGCTCTTTCCCTGTGAAAATGTGCATTTATTTTTAAATTGCGTTTTCCACAAAACTGTTTTTGGATCTACATACTTTTCTAAAATTTGTGAATGTTCCTTGGCACAAACGATTCAAAAGGTGAACTTATCCTTTAAAACACAGCACTTTGGGTCTCAGTTCTCTATTGCTACTGACACTCTAACATGTACTACATATGACAAACTCCCTCCTCACCTCCTCTTCTTCAGTGGTCTCCGTGTTGGGTCCATTCTGTGTGTCCTGGAAGAGAATTTTCTTCATTTTCCGGTACTGCAGGTTGTCCAGCTCTCGCACCGCGTCCTTTGTGCGCTGGATTAGCTCCATTATAACGGTCTGCGGCCTCTCCCTCTGCAGGAAACGGTGCTGGAAAACGGACAAGAGCAGTGGTTGCACAAAGCTCACGATAAAAGCTATACTGGGGCAATTTAATAGTTAATTTACACATGAACAATTGTTACTGAACAATTAGACACGCTAAGACAACTTTAGTGTACATCCCTACACACACACACATATATATATATATATATATATATATATATATATATTTATTAGACACACTAAGACGACTGTAGTGTACTTCCACACACACATCAGTTAAACTTATTTCACCTTCAGCAACATATCAGAGCTGGGCCTGTCCTGGGGAATCTTCTGAAGACAGGAATCAACAAAGTTCCGGAAATATTCAGACCTGCACAACAGAGATCCTTAATAAGCAGTCAGTCACGGCATTAAAAAGGGACATTTCATATTAGGAGGATTTCAGCTAAAGAATAAGTGCACATTAAGACCAAGTGAATTACATGCTTACTATGCTCCGAGGATTTCGGGTGCCCATGGGTAATGTTTGCACTGCCTATATACTATTGGATGTCCTGCTTTCAATATCACATCACAGGAATTATGAAATTACCTCAACTTTTCTACCCTTCTGTGTGGAGTAAGGCAGGCCATAGACGAGTCGATAACCGAACATTCTGTCGATCAAAAAAAAGAAAATGGAGCGATTGTGCCATCATTTGTTTTGTTTTTCTAAAGAAATTCCAGCATGCTGGATTAGGCACTTTCGATTGCGGCACCAAAATCACGTGTCGCAGCTGGCACCCGAATGATGCGAAAAACAAACCACCAAGAATTTTCATTTGGTTTTCGACTCATCTATGGCCTGCCTAGCTGTGAACTGATTTTATATGCAATAATGTCTGTACTCTTTGAACTACTTTAGAAAAATACTCAATAAAAATATTGGAAGGAAAGTGAATTACAGCTCTATAATCCTCCTTGGCACTGGAGATGATCACAGTCTCCCATAGAAGTCTGAGGGGCTGTAATGCGCAAGCAGTTCAGTGAGACGTGCAGAGATGGATGTAAAAAGGGCAGGCTGCTGCTGTCAGACTGAAGTGCGCATCCATGGAGGTGGGTGGGTTGCAAAGGGTCAATTGGAATAAAAGATCTGCTAAGGCAGTCTTCAAGCGTTTCACAGGTTTCCGTTCAGTGGAAGTTATAACCTCTAACATAGGCATCACCAGAATAGCTCTCTCGAGTCGGGTGTATGAACTGAACAAACAGTTGGGCAGATTCTACTCACCAGTGATTGGACTGCAGCACAGGAGACTCGTTCTGAGCGATGTGATATAAGGCACTCATAGCATTCATATTAAAGAGCGGGGGCTTTCTCTCCGCTACAAAACAAAGAATAAAAATGACATCTGTAAGCAACTTCATGCAAAAAAAAAATAAAAAAATACCACAAGAGCAAGAAAGACTTTGGACCAGATGTTTGAACTGGTGTTCTGGAAAGCCATCAGAAAAGACAGTTCTTACATGTATCCCATGATTATGTAGGGGCAGCTTTTTACACAGCAGTCATAGGTGAGGTGCAAGACTTCAACATGATGCAACATCAGCACAGCTGTGAACTGAGCCTCACATTTCAGATGTGCTAAGGAGGGATGTAGAATGCATTCAGGTGGTGTTGTATACATGTATTACAGCAAGTGGTGAAAGTGCAATGTTTAAAGAGGACCTGTACTGTGGAAGCTAAGCCTAAAAATAAATAGCAAAGGACTAGACACCCAAGTTATGTCTGTAGGCTGCTTGCAGGTGAGCTCTTCCCCATTACTCGCCCCTGTGTGTAGACGCCTGTCATCTTGGTAAAGGCAGGACTTTGTTTCCTCGTATCAAAGTTTGTCCTCAGAATGCCCAGCTGTGACATCACCAAACGTCCTGAGACTTAACAGTCAGAGCAGTGCTTTAGACAATCTCACACTGTAGATATACAGTAATGAGGATCAAGACAGAGGAGTGCCTAGGCACAGGAAGTGCACTGCTATTTTTCTTTTCAGGGGGAAGACAGAGAAAAGATGATAGGGTGCCATAAGGTGCATAACCTGTGCAACAACGTGTTCAGCCACAAGGGGATGCGCACAGGTGTTCCGTGCATCCAGTCCTATTCATGTCTACTTGGACGCAGCAGCTGCAGACACAGCCGCTGCTCCCAATTTGACATCCAGGCGGTTGCATGGCCCTAAGAACAGACAGTGTGCATTCAGGGGCCGTGCACATGCATGGATGTCAAATTCGGAGCAGTGGCTGTGCCCATGCAGCAATTGCGTCCCAAAACACATGAAAGGGACAGCATGGACGGGGGGGGGGGGAAGACACCTGTGGATCCCTGTGCAGGTAAACATGACCTTTGCACATCGTACGCATTTACGCGTGTGATTCAAGATCTAAATGCTAAAATATTTTAGTTTAATGTAGAGGAAGTCTTTCTTCTGAAGACCACCATGGGCATAAATAGCCGTATCCACATAAGGAAAGATAGCCCTGTAAGTATACTTTATCAAAGTAAATGATCAAAACCAAATTGTTTCTCAGTTTCTTCCCCACTGAGACTGAAAGTGCCATTATAAAAAGTCAAAGTTTTTTTTTTTTTAAATAGGATGAAGAATCCATCCTTTTATTGGTAACAAAAGGAAAAAATGGCCAACGAGTTCTAGAGGCTCAAAGCAAGGATTCCCATGCAGCGAGCGATCAGAACTAGGGCCAGTGCTGAATGGACCAAAAGGACTGAATTATTAAGTTAACCACTTGAAGCCTTTTTCTGGCACATATTGTTTACATGTAAAAATCAGTATTTTTTCTAGAACCACTAAATATATATTTTTAAAGCAGAGGCCCTAGAAAATAAAATGTTGGGTATTGCAATTTTTTATGTCACACGGTATTTGCGCAGCGGTTTTTCAAACGCAACTTTGGTTTTGAAAAAATGTGATTTTCGACTTATCGTAAAATCCATTTCTCTGATGTTCGTTGACGGACACAGCTCCTGATCTTCTTAACCATTCGGTTATACTGCCCCCTACAGGAGTCGGACACTAGGTAGAAAAAAAGTCTGGCTACGCCTATATGCAGTCCCAGGGGGAATACTCCCTCTCTCTGCTATAGGTACTCAGTTTTGTTAAAAGCAATGGCAGAAGAATTACAACTCCACAGATGGGTGGGTGCGGTGTTCATCAATAAACATCATAGAAATGGATTTTATGGTAAATCAAAAATCCAACACATGTTTGCCTTTGCGAGTGAGCATGGGAGGACGGGGGCACATTAAAAAAAAAAAAATTTTCACGGTTTTACATTTTTTATTCACTTTAGGCCCCAGATCCCTTCTCTGCCCTTAAAAGCATAATTTTGGATCATTTCAAGATCGAGTGATCTGATGCTTTTTTTAAAGCCATTAGGGTTTGTTTACTATCGCAAAACCGGAAGTGAAGAAATGCCCAATCGCTTCTGCTTTCCTATAACAAAGATGATCGGAGCGATGCCGGTCTCCGATCGTTTCTATGGTCAGCCAGCAGAATGGGAGAGCCCAGGAAAGGACAAAAGGCAAATTATGTCACCGGTCATCAACTTGTTAAGAAACTGGATAGAAAACACTTGTTGCTTTAATCCCCTGAAAAAACAATGGCTTATTAATATGGGTTACCAACAACGGAATAAATTCTTCATGTTTGTAAGGGCACACATTCAATTATTATTACAGAGGTTACACTGTTGAAGACCCAAAATCCTGAATGGTCCCTACATGAGCGGCGCTGACTCTGGGGGGGGGGGGGGGGGGGATTTGATCCCTACATTACCTACCAAAAATTGGGAGCAAACTCTTACACACAGGCAACCAGCGCCACTCTGACAATCCAGGATTTGCCAATTTTTCTAAATCCAACTTCCCACCACCTTGGGAGGGGAGTCAAAAGAATAATATAAAAATATACTAAATCATACTCACCTAACTCAATGCTGGTGATCCCAAGAGACCAGACATCCACCTTTCCATCATACTGCCCCTCGTCCATAGCCAGAATCACCTCTGGAGCCATCCTGCAGAAGAATAAAAATAATCATGGTAGAAACATTTTATAAACAAGAGAATTTGTTCCCCTTTACCAACATGCTATACCTTTATTTAGGGTGTAGCATGTAACATGTTAGTAATCACCAGTCCCCCCCCCCATCCCCAGAGCCATTTCCCTTGAGACAGAGGTCAGGAATTATTCTTCCCGCAGCCCCTGTCACATTTCAAAATCGTCATGGCTGTGCAATGCTCTGTATACTCTTGTGCCAAAATAAATACTGCACATTTATTACTAGTAATTTATTACTAGTTTATTATTTATTATTATTACTATTATTTATATTTTTATTTTTTTGCAAAAGGTGAACTTGGCCTTTATTTCCCAGCCCCTCCATTTTTGCCATCAGCTCTCTCTTTCACCAGCAGGCAATGGTAGATCCCCCCAGCTCTCTATACATCTGGCCCTAGAGATCAATATGTAGTACTAGTAGATGTTCCACTTACCAGTATGGTGTTCCCACAAAGGAATTGGCTGGAGCTACTATAGAAGCAGAGCCAAAATCCCCCAGCTTTACGAGACCTGGCTCTGTCAGGAGAATGTTCCCAGCCTTCACATCTCTGTACAGGACAAAAAAGGTGAACAGTGTAAAAAAAAAAACATAACTGTACAGGGTTTAGGGAGGTAAAGACAGAGTAATGACTGACCTATGTATCATATTGTGGTTATGGAGGTAGGCCAGGCCTTGGAGTGCACCGTGGGTAATAGCAGCAATCTCCACTTCCTGGAGGGGTTTCTTGTGCACTGCAGATACATAAAAGGATGTCACAAGAGACACATTTTCGAGGCATATGAAAACTCAAGGTATGGAAGGAGGACGACACAAGAGAAGCGCTCTGGGGTGTAGGAAAACTCAAGGCTAGGAAGGACGACACAAGAGAAGCATTCACAGGGCGTATGACAACCCAAGGCAAAGAAGGAGGAGGACACAAGAGAAGCACTCTCAGGGTGTATGACAACTAAAGGCATTGAAGGAAGAGGACACAAGAGAAGTGCTCTCCGGGTGTATGACAACTCAAGGCATTGAAGGAAGAGGACACAAGAGAAGCACTCTCAGGGTGTATGACAACTCAAGGCATTGAAGGAAGAGGACACAAGAGAAGTGCTCTCCGGGTGTATGACAACTCAAGGCAATGAAGGAAGAGGACACAAGAGAAGCACTCTCTGGGTGTATGACAACTCAAGGCATTGAAGGAAGAGGACACAAGAGAAGTGCTCTCAGGGTGTATGGAAACTCAAGGCATTGAAGGAAGAGGACACAAGAGAAGCACTCTCAGGGTGTATGGCAACTCAAGGCATTGAAGGAAGAGGACACAAGAGAAGCACTCTCAGGGTGTATGGCAACTCAAGGCATTGAAGGAAGAGGACACAAGAGAAGCACTCTCAGGGTGTATGACAACTCAAGGCATTGAAGGAAGAGGACACAAGAGAAGCACTCTCAGGGTGTATGAAAACTAAAGGCATTGAAGGAAGAGGACACAAGAGAAGCACTCTCAGGGTGTATGACAACTCAAGGCATTGAAGGAAGAGGACACAAGAGAAGCACTCTCAGGGTGTATGACAACTCAAGGCATGGGAGGACGACAAGACAAGAGAAGCATTTTTCGGGATGTAAAACAACTCAAGGCATGGAAGGAGGAGGACACAGGAGAAGCGATCTAGAGGTGTATGACAACTAAAGGCATGGAAGGAGGAGGACACAAAACCCAAATTTTTACATTTTAAATAGTAAGATATTGATTATACAGTAATGGACTGAAATGTTACCATGTCCCTATATTATTATAGAAATGATATATAGACAAACTACAACAATGTATTGTGGAAGACTTTAAGACCCGGTTCACACTGCTCCGACTTGTCAGGCGACTTGGTCGCCTGACAAGTAGCGCTCCATGCTGTGCAATGGAACCGTTCTAATCAGAGCGACTCAAGTCGCTCCGACTTAGAAAAAGGTTCCTGCACTACTTTTGGGCAAAGTCGGAGCGACTTGCATCAACTTCTATTATGAAAAGTCGTTTGCAAGCCGCGATGAATTCATGCTGCACGGGCGACTTCAAAGTCGGGGCGACTGAGTCGTCGCGGTGTGAACCGACTCTAAAAAGGTGCCATTTTTTTTTTCCCTACCCTTTTCCCCCCTATTTTGTTTTTTTTTTTTTATTTGGTTTGGTTTTGTTGATATATCTCATTAAAATGATGGATAAGCAAGGAAAGTGATGTATTGATTTGGTAATGACCTGTATGTGCCATTTTGTATAAATAAAATATTTGGAAAAAAAAAAAAAAAAAAAAGGAAAGAGCAGGACAAATATATCAAAGAATTAAGAGTTTTATTATACAGCTTAACCACTTCAGCCCCAGAAGGATTTGCCCCCTTTCTGACCAGGTCCTATTTTGGGATTCGGCACTGCGTTATTTTAACGAACAATTTCGCCGTCTTGTCCCCAAACGAAATTTACATCCTTTTTTTCCCACAAATAGAGCTTTATTTTGGTGGTATTTGATCACCTGTAGGATTTTTAATTTTTGCGCTATAAACAAAAAAAGAGCGACAATTTAGAAAAAAATATATATTTTTTTCACATTCTGCTATATGACATTCGCAAAAAAAAAATTAAAAATCAAACATTTTTTACATTTTAGGCCAATTTGTTTTCTGCTACATATTTTTGGTAAAAAAAAATTGCAATTGATTGGTTTGCGCAAAAGTTATCGCGTTTACCAACTACGGAAACGATTTAGGTCATTTTTATTTTTTTTGTTTTTTTTACTAGTACCATTTACTTAAGGATAGCGATCTGCGATTTTTTGCAGGACTGCGACATTGCACCCCCTAACAGATCGGACCCCTAACTGACATTTTTGACACTTTTGGGGGGACCAGTGACATTACTACAGTAATCAGTGCTATACATATGCACGGTTATTGTAATAATGACACTGGTAGGGAAGGGGTTAACACGGTTGGTGATCAAGGGGTTAAATGTATGCCTCATGCTTACTGACGTGTGTGGGGGAGAGGGGGGGGTTCTGTGACAGAGACAGATCGCAGGTTCAGCTATGCTGAGTCTGCAGATCCCTTCCTGTCTGTCACTGAGAAGATCTGCCTGCTTTGTTTACATAAGCAGGCGGGTCTTCTCACAGTTTCCCCGACGATCGGGGAAGGGAGGCGGCAATCGCCGCCTCGCCTCCTCCGGCCCGACTCCCGTTATGTCTAAACACAGCGGGAATGCGCCGCCGGAATCACTAGGAGTCCAGAGACGTAGGTCTATGTCGCTGGACCCAGGGGAGCCGAATTAGGATTACTGTGAGCAGTCGGCAAGTGGTTAAAGTGATTGTAAACGATCACCTTTTAAAACAACACATTCAGTTTAAAATCGAAATGGAAGGCAAAACATTGGTGTGTAGATATAAAAAAAAAAAAAAAAAAAAACACACATCATAAATACCTTTTTGCTTTTTTTTTTAATAAGTGATCACATTGCCTCTGTTCTCAGCTGCATAAGAACTGGGGGAGGAGAAGATGCAGTACACTAATCTTCCCAGTGAAAAGCTGTGAGGGGGGGGGCAGATATGTCAGGACAAGTCTGATCATTGGAGGAGTGTAGGTGGATTTCCCAGCATAGCTAGAGAACTGACCACTGTGTGCTCTCATGCTTACTGTGGTCAGTTTTTAATAGGAAAGCAGAGGGACTGGCAGCAACACCAGGGATTTCACACAAAAGAAGCAATACATAGAGAACAGGATACGTTTTTATACAAGGACATGGTACAGCAGGCATATATCAGGAATATGATATGTTAGGGTTATATATTCTTTAACATTTCATATAAAATACTATGAAACATTCATGACAGCATTTGTAGATGTTGCATATGCAGGAGGTAAATTGCACAGGGTTAGATCAACAAGAACTGAATAGGGAACACCCCAAAACTTCAGACCTCTTATAGCGCAGGGGTTTTGTTGCTTATGTACACCGATAAGCCAAAACATTAGGACCATTGACAGGTAAGGTGAACAACATTGATTATCTTGCTCCAATGGCACATGAAAGCGGGTGGGATAAATTATGCAGCAAATGAACATGTAGTCCTTATAGTGGATGTTTTGAAAGCAGAAAAAAAAAAATGGGCAAGAGTAAGGATTTAAGCCGCTTTGTATTTGCTGTAACGGCTAGACAACTGAGTCAGAGAATCTCCAAAATTGCAGCTCCTATGAAAGGTTCCCAGTCTGCAGTCATCAGGACCGACCAAAGGTGGTCCAAGGAAGGAAAACCAGTGACCGGGTCATGGGCTCACTAGTGCACATGGGGAGGTAAGACTGGCCCGCGTTGTCCGATCCAATAGAAACGCTACTGTAGCTGAAAGCTGAAAAAGTGAATGCTGGTCCTGATAAAAGGTGTCGGAACAGAACTCCAAGGGTGCTCATGCTGACCCGTTTCCATGACTAAAAGCACACATGAGCATCAGAACTGGACCATGGGGTAAAGGAAGGTGTCTTCCAGGTGTTGGCTTGGTCTCCAAATTCTCCAGATCTCAGATTATTCTGCAGATAAGGGGCATCTGTAGATAAAAACAAACTGTGCAGCTTTGTCTAAAGTTGGATAATGTCCTTGCTATGGAGATGTAGGCCAATAATGTACCTCCTGGAGCCTGGCTAAAAAAAAAAAAAAAACTCCTGGAGATGGCATCCCTTTGTACTGCCTTGTTGCTAGGACGTTACTAAGACACTTCCCTGTTGTTATTGCTCAACACCACCATCACTGGTGGGAGCTCCTAAACCCCTGCACATGTGTGGTTCACTATCTTCTCTGTGGCAGAATCACTGATCTCTGAGCTACTGCAGCATGCGAGGGAGTTTAAATTGGAGAAAATACTTTCTCCTATTATGGTAGGGGTGAACAGTAATAGCTGGAAGCGTGTTAACCTAGTTACATAGTTTGTGAGGTTGAAAAAAAAAGACATCAGTCCATCCAGTTCAACCTATTATGATGCGTGTGTGTGTTTGCTGTTAACCGTACATTGTATACCCTTGTATGTTGTACATTGTATACCCTTGTATGTTGTACATTGTATACCCCTGTATGTTGTACATTGTATACCCCTGTATGTTGTACATTGTATACCCCTGTATGTTGTACATTGTATACCCCTGTATGTTGTACATTGTATACCCCTGTATGTTGTACATTGTATACCCCTGTATGTTGTACATTGTATACCCCTGTATGTTGTACATTGTATACCCCTGTATGTTGTACATTGTATACCCCTGTATGTTGTACATTGTATACCCTTGTATGTTGTACATTGTATACCCCTGTATGTTGTACATTGTATACCCCTGTATGTTGTACATTGTATACCCCTGTATGTTGTACATTGTATACCCCTGTATGTTGTACATTGTATACCCCTATATGTTGTGGTCTCTAAGGTGCCCATCTAATAGTTTTTTGAAACTATCAATGCTCCCTGCTGATACGACTGCTTGTGGAAGAGAATTCCACATCCTTACCGCTCTGACAGTGAAGAACCCCTTACGTATTTTAAGGTTAAACCGTTTTTCCTCTAGTTTTAGTGAGTGGCCATGTGTCTTATTGTATTCCCTTTCTCTTAAAAGTTTGTTCCTTATGCTAGGGTCACCACCAGTACAGTATTTGTACATTGATATCATATCCCCCCTCAATCGTCTCTTCTCCAGAGAATAAGTTCAGTGCTTGTAGTCTTTCCTCATAGCTGATGTCCTCCATTCCCCTAATTATTTTTGTTGCCCTTCTCTGGACCCTCTCCAGTTCCAGCACCTCCTTCCTGAGAACCGGTGCCCAGAACTGGACAGCATACTCCAGATGTGGCCGGACCAGAGTCTTGTAGAGTGGGAGAATAATCTATTTCTGGAGTGAACCCCCCCCCCCCTTTTTTTTTTTTTTTTACAACATCCAAGCAACAAGGGAGGACAGGGGATAGCATCTCTGGGAATTGGGATGTAACTAAATGGCCTACACCTATAGCAAGGGCATTATTTAACTTTGGTCAAAGCTGCACAGTTAGTTTCTACAGGTGCCCCTTAAGGAGGAGCTTCTGTCTCCCCAAAAAAAAATTTAAAAGTCAGCAGCTACAAAAAAAAGTAGCTGCTGACTTTTAATATAAGAGCACTTACCTGCCCCTGGATCTAGCGATGTCCTCACCCGAGCCTATTTTTCGATCGGCTTCAGTTGCAGGCGACGGCAACTTCACTAAAGGACACCTTGCGGCTTTACAGCTTTCTTCCAACTGCGCATGCGCGAGTCACACTGCGTTTTCCGATTGGTCCTGCAGTTCTCTGGGACCTATGACGTGTCCCAGAAGGCTGAGGGGGGAGGAGGGGGGAACAGGTACCTGTATTTTGACAGGTACTTAACCCCGCCCAACTTAAAGTACCAAATGTAAAGGAGGAAGAGCGGAACGTCCCATTTCGGGTGAAAGTCCGCTTTAAATACATTGGCAGTTATTTCTTAAAGGTGAACTAACCCTTTATGCTGATCTACAGGTAGCTAAAGAGCTAAAAAAAACACATTTGCAAACTGTTTTCCTCACCAAAAGTATCTGTGATTCTCTGCAGCCAGTATTCCTACTGAAGAGCAAACAACCAGCCTGATCTAGATAAGAGCAGAAACACCCTGGTGTGGCAACCTTCTGCTCTCTATCTCCCAGTCATCACATGTTCAGTTCACCGCAGCACAGTGTGATTGGCGCCCATTGGTAGCCCGCTCCATGCCAGGCTGAATTATGCTTTGTACGGGATTACAGGAGGCCAATATCAGAATCAACTGAGATACCTAAACCATCTGCATTGAAAGGATGTCTCATTAAAAACAGCCTCAAGAACAGAAAAATACCTATTGACCTGCTAGGAATCCAGTGAGCACATAACTTTCTGTTTGCACTGACAACATAGTGCTTCTGAAATCTAAAGCAGTGTTGTTGTCAGGCCTGGTTGACTACAGACCACCTCCTTATTTCCATAACATAGGATGTGCTTTGTAGTTCAACAGGGGAAAACTCAGGCATGGATGACAACACAGCCTTGCAACACTGTCGGTTCACTATGGGAAGTTAGGAGATAGCTGAATGTCTGTCAGTTTACCAAGTATTTTTCTGTACTCAAAGCTTAAAAAAAAAAAAAAATGAAAAGCATGTTTAGTGTGCATGTATTGCAGGTTTGTATCAGATATGTTTTGCCGAGATTTAGCTTCAAACTCAGATGAAGGTAATCTGAGCTCATGTTCTGTAATTAGCACAGTTACAGCTTTATCAACCTTGCTTGTTCCGCAGGGATGTTTTTTTTTTAACAAGGACAGACAAGGTGATATTCCACAGGATGGGCACATCTTCATTCTTGTTGGTCAGACATCATCCCATTTGGCTACAATAAGCACTATGAGACCATGTTACTGATTGCTGCCATCATAATCATCAAAATGGTGGGAACTTTAAAACCCCTAGGCGGGATATGAAACTCACCCTCCAGGAGATCGGAAGCGGATCCCAGGCAGTACTCCATCACCAGCTGAAAAAGAAAGATATGAAGGGAGAAGATGACCGAGCGAGAACATGAGAGGATAAAGAGGGGGGAGACGAGAGAGAGGGGGGGGGGGGAGACGAGAGAGAGA